>NC_022012.1:67789885-67816440 GCF_000317375.1 Microtus ochrogaster | reverse complement strand
CGGTCTCTGCCTCCCACGTGCTGGGATGACCGGCATGTAGGCTCCACTGTGCTCAGTTAAGAAACACTCTCAGAGAAACCCTGTCTCGAAAAAAAAAAAAAAAAAAAAAAAAAAAAAAAAAAGAAAAGAAAAGAAACACTCTTCTTGCTGTGTCATGGGCTAAATCTACTTTTGCTAAGCAGGGCTGAGAACCTAGCCTCAATTTGTAATACTGTCCTGATGAGAAAACTCTTTCAGCTTCTAAACACCCTCTATAAAAATAGACTTCACTCCTGAATGGAGGTGTCAATTCGTAGATCCCTTCATCAGGGGGCTGTTTACCTTCGCATCAGTATCCCCCACACGATGCAGAGGCTCTTGTGCCTGACTGTGCTGTCACCTCAGAAAGGAGGTCTGAATTTCAGAGGAATGTGTGAATTGAACACCCTGCACTTTTTTCCCCCTCACAGGCTTCCTTTCCTTAGAGACTTCTGGCAAATCAGTAGCTCACTAGGAAGCTTAAGGTCTTAACTGACACGTGATTGCCCCAGCTAATGGCTCCGCAGCTCTCAGAGACAGCAGAGTTTACAACTTACAAAGACTTGCTCATTTTCCAGATGAGCCAGCCAGGGTCTAGGGAGGAAATGGCTTGTTCACAGTAGCACGAGGGAAATTTAAGCTACAGTGAGATCTTAAATGCCTTACCTCCAACTTCACTCTCGTATCAGGCGGGGTTGGGGGCATGGGGATGTCCTGCTCCCTTGCCCTCTGGTGAAAGTACCTTCTCTACCACCATTGCCATTGCCTGAGAACCCAGACTCAGTTTATCAGACCAGAGAAACACAACAATATTTTTTTTGTCCTTTGTTTAGTTTTTGAAACAAAGTCACATGTAATTCAAGCTGGTCTTGAACTTGCTATGTAGCCCAGGATGACCCAAAACTTCCGACTCTCCTGCCTCTCTCTGCTCAGTGATGGGATGACGGGTATGGGCCACCACGCCTAGTTTATGTTGTGCTAGGAACTGAACCCAGGGCTTCCTGAATACTAGGGCAAGCACTCTACCAACTGAGCTACAGTCTCACAGCAGAGATTGACCACCAATGGGAATGGGAGTGAAGAAAAACACATAATGCTCCCTTCTCAACATGAAAGAGGCATGTGTCTGTGTTCAGACTCACACCACACACACACACACACACACACACACACACACACACAACCATCTCTAGCTTCCCGCTGCCCAGTTCTAACACACACACCAGCGCTGGTCTTTTAAAACAATACTGGAATTAAATATCTACCATGACAAGCTTAGCTCTAAGCCAGGGGTCACTCTTAGCATATATCAAGTAGAATTGAAACAGCAACTAGTTTGGCCTCTAAAGCCTCCCTAAATTGACTCCAGCCTTGTTCACTCTAACATTGTCTACCTACTCACCCAAACATTTCCCAGTCTTCAGTTCAAACCCTGTATCAAATGCAGCCTATCTATTCAGTCTACCAGGCTCATTTTCAACTGCAGATCTTGGTAGTACCCCCTGTGGAAAGTACCTAGGAATTATATAACAGATTTCCCCAGAAGTGTTTCGTAGACCACAGGTATTGTGAAAGATTCTTTGAGGAAAAAACATTTGCCAGGGCTCAGAGCACTTGCTACTCTTTCAGAGTACCCAGGTTCAGTTCTCCAGCACCCACATGGCAACTTGCAGCTCCCTGTAATTTCAGTTCCAGGGACTGTGATGCCCTCTTCTGGCCTCTATGGGCACTGCATGAATGTGGTGCACATACACACATATAGGCAAACATTCATACACATAATTCTTTAACAATGCTTGTGATCCAGGCTGGCACAAATCCTTAATCCCAGCTCTCAAGAGAGCAGAGGCAGGTGAATCTCTGAGTTTAAGGATAGCCTGATCTACAGAGTGAGCTCCAAGACAGCCAGGACTATACAGAGAATCTTTACTTCAACTCCCAACAAAAGTTTGTATAATTTTGAAAAATTATCATACTGGAATTCTTCCTTAGAAAATGAAACCTAACCATGGCCCGTGTGTTAACAGCTTCGAGAGCCTAGAAACAAACAAACAAAAAATCCTTTAACACTATTCCAGGAGCTGTCAACATCATCTGAGATTACCTTCACTAACTCCATGACAGTTTGAGCTACCAACATTCTCTTCTTCCTAGACAAAATTGTGAGCTCCCTTCTGGTTACCCTCCAAGCCTCTTTTGCCCTCTAGAATCCATCCCCACACAGTAGAGCAAGGAATGTTTTAGAATTTTTATTTATTTATTATTACTAATGTGGTAGGTTGATTGAGAATGCCCCCCACTGGCTAACAGATTTGAACACTAGATTCCTCAACTGAGGCACTGTTAGGGGTGTGTGGCTTTGCTGGAGGAAATATGTCACTGAGGGAGGGCTTTGAGAGTGTATATCCTCACCCTACTACTAGCCCACCTCTCAGCTTCCTGTCTGTAGTTGAAGACGTGATCTCTCAACTTCCTGCTCAAGTGCCCACTGCCATGCCTCCCCTGCCATTATGGAAGCTTCCTCTGGCATCATAAACCCAAATAAACTCTTCTACAGGTTGTTTTGGTTATGGCATCTTATTGCAGAAATGGGAGGGCAGAGAAAAACAACTAATAACTATTATACACTATGTGTGCATGTGTTGTTGTGTAAGTGTGGGCACATAAACCACAGTGTGCACATAGAAATCAGTGGACAGCCCTGCAGAGTCATTTCCCCCCTCTTTTATGTGGGTTCCAGAGACTGAACTCAAATCATCAGGCTTGCATAGAATTCCTACCTGCTGAGCCATCTCACCAGCCTAGGAGATGATTTTTAACCAAACGCCTCAGCTATTCCACCAGCATCCCCATGCTCTCAGGATAAGGACTTCGCTTCCCTCTGTCCACGGCCCTCAATGACCCACTTACCTGTTCCGCCCGCATCACCTCCACCACTCTTGCTCATCACTCACTCTTCTCATTGCCTTTTTAAAGTCTCTGGTACATCACACTTGTTGCTACCACAGGGACTCTGCACACCTGCCTGGAGGATTCTGTCACCTTCCCTACCTCACTAGCTCCTGCCCGGCCCATTGTCATCTCAAGGAGACAATCCCTGATCGTTCAGACTGGGTAAAACCCGATCTCTCTCTTCCATGATGCTGTCACGACTTCTGTGAATGTCCTTCATGTATGTTCCCCCTTATACTCAGTCTTTGAGGACAGATACACTTGTCAATGTTGACTCATTACTCTGGACCCACATAAACACTTAAAAAAACAACAGACAAGCAAACAAATAAGCAACTATGAAACTGCTATGCTGGTCTCTGTAGCTGAGAAACTGTGGTGGGAAAAAGCCACCACCGTGGAGGTGTGTCCCCCAGGGGTTAGGCGGCAGGCAAGGAGCCTTCTCTCTGTTTAGGGGAGTTGAGTCAGGCAGGCACAGGAGGTGGTGCAGGCTGATAAGAATGGCATTTGTTAAATACAGGAGCCTGAGAAAGCCAGCTCCTTCATTTTCATTCTGCTGTGTACTTAGTTCACCGCTGTCTCTCCTCCCCAATGGCAGGGAACACACTGCGGTGGTGGATATTGTCAACCTGACAGGATTCAGAGCCACATAGGAGATAGGAATGTCTGGGAGAGTTTCCAGATTGGGTTAGCTGAGGTAGGAAAGCCATTCTAACTGTAGGTGGTACCGTCGCTTGGGGTCATCAGCTGAATGAAATGAGAAAATGCATGGCACCAGTGTCCGGTGTTCCCCGCTTCCTAACTGGATGCAATGCGACCAGCTGCCTCACACCACCGCCACCAGGTCTTCCCTGCCATGATGGACAACTCAACCTGCAAGCTCAAACACGCCTTTCCTTCCTTAAGTCGCCTTTGCCAGCATGTCCTTGTGGCCACAAGAAAACTAACTAGTTCAATCCCACGCGTGTTCTTTCTGGCATTGTGCTGCTGGAACCCTAAAAGTACCCTTGACTATGAGGCACCTCTCTCTTCACTGAGGCTTCTTCTCACCAGGGGAGGTCACCCTCTCCATGTATACCTGTGCACTGACCCACATCTTCATTGCCTGGCATGCATGCTTGACTGGCCGTGACCTTAAGATTAAAGCTGTCACCCACGTGAGAAGCTGGAGATGTAGCTCAGTTGGTAAAGCACCTGCCTGGTGTGCACACAAGGCTCTCAGGAGATGGAGGCATGAGACTCACAAGTTAGAAGCCACCTCTGGCTACAGAGGGCATTCTAGGCCAACCTGGGCTACATGATATGAGGGTCTATGATCCCCGTCCCCGTGTGTGGACCATCCTTGTATCTGTCCGTGCCTGTAGGACCTCCCCATTTCTACAACCTGAAGACCTTTTTAAAACCCACTCTGATTGGCTGCTGTCCTCAATCTGTTTTCTATTTAAGACACCCAACAAGCCTAGGGTTAAGAGGGTCACGTCTCTCGTGACCTCTTTGTGTAGGCCTTTGTTTGCTGGATCAAAGTCTAAGCTTGTGACTGTGGCTTCATTCTTTTTCCCCGTCTGAAAAAGGAAGACAGATGTATGCCAGACTCTTCTCCTAGAGTGTTTGAACCAAGAGGAACCTGTCAGGCTCCCATCATCCCCGCCTCCCGCTGCCCCCTCCAGACCAAATAAGCCTGTTCTTTGTTCCACAAAGCAAACAGCCAGTTCCGCCTGCCAGAGCAGACAAGGTGAATACACACACACACACACACACACACACACACACACGCAAGGAGGGAGGCCTCTTGCCAAAGGCATGCTTTCCTGCTGGACTGTTGTCACCAGTGCCCTTTGCTTCAAGTTACCAGATGCACCAGGCACTCACAGGGCATGGTCAGATGACCCTCAGGCCTGTGCTGGCTTGGAAAATCACTTACAAGCCTCTGTTTCTAATGTCACCCCCACACCAGTGGGATGTGGGCTCAAGGGGTGGCAGAGGTTTAAGGGGAGGCAGAAGTCACAGGACTTCCTGTTCTGGGGACCGGGTATGTTGTTCTATTCTGTTTGCTGCGTCCGGAGAATGTACGTCCCACTCCCCCAACCCTCTCAGACCTGAGAAGCATGGAAGTTACAGGACAGCCGCTGCATGGGGCCTCATTCTCCCCTCCTCTCTGACCCCTGGGGCACCTACACACGGGTGACTAGAGTGTTAGGCACACACTGCCCGGCATCTTTGTGTTTGTATGTATAGATGTGTGGGAGTAAATGTGTGTATGTGCACATACATGAACATGTGTGCACCTGTGTGGAGGTCAGAAGACAGGCTCAGTGTTGTTTCTCAGACACCATCTACCTTTGTTTCTAAAGACAGACCCTCTTACTGATCTGGAAGTCACCAAACAGCTAGGCTGACTGGCCAGTGAGCCCCAGGGACCCATCTGTCCCCACCTCCCCAACTCTGGGATTACAGCAATGCTTCACACACCATGCTTTGTGTGTGTGTGTGTGTGTGTGTGTGCGTGTGCGTGTGCGTGTGCGTGTGTGTGTGTTGGGGGTGTTTCTCAGGATTGTTTGATCTCAGGAAACATTTTACTGATCTCCCCAGCCCTTGCCAACTGTCTTAAATGTACTATCCTGCTTTTTATCCTCAGGGAACCCTGGTGGAGTGGGCTCTGTTAGATTCTCTGTCAGGAAAGAGGCAATCCTAAGTGAGCTGCTACAAACCAGATAGCCAAAATTCAAGCTGGGTCTACTCTGTCACGGAGCGCTGGCTTCTCACACACTGTGAGTCGCCAGACACAATGCAACACTAAATTCCGTGCCGATTACACAAGATGACTGGCCTCCTTCTTGAAGGCTGTTAACAATTCTTCTCTGTAGCCGACTTGGGCTAAGGGAGAGGGCCCTGCTCCCCCTAAATGTTAGCACAGCTCTCAACCGCTGATACACACAACTGTTGGATACTGTAATCGTTTCCTTGCAGAGAGTCACATTTGGCTTTCAAGACTTGACAAAGAAGAAAAGAGAAAGCTGTCTGCCTTGTGTTTTTATTGAACACGCTGCTTCTTGAGCCCATCCAGATGCTCTCTAGAACGGCTTTCTTCCTGGGTTCTTCCTCTGTTTATCTTATCATGGCTCCCCAGAGTTCAGGAGGCCACGCTCTCCACTGTCCTCCCACCGTCCTCCTCCTCATCAGTTCTGCTTTAACAAGCAATGCTTATCTGCCCTGCTAAGACATTCCTGGACTTCTGGGAGAAAAATGCCTTCATGTTTCTCATCAATTAGTCCCCTAATGTGTGTTCAAACAGCTATGCTTTCATATGAAAATGGATGCTTCCCAATTCCCCCACCTCCACATGGCCTCCGAGGTTAAGATGGATCTCAGGCAGTGTCTTAGTTAGAGTTTCTATTGCTGCGATAAAACACCATGACCAAAAGCAAGTTGGGAGGAGGACAGGGTTTATTTAGTTCATACTTCCACATTGTAGTCCATTATTAAAGGAAGTTAGGGCAGGAACCTGGAGGCAGGAATTGATGCAGAGACCATGGAGGGGTGCGGCTTACTGGCTGGCTCATAATGACTTGTCGCCCTGCTTTCTCATCGAACCCAGGACCACCAGTTCAGGGATGGCACCACCCACCGTGGGCTCGGCCCTCCCTCATTACTGACTAATTTAAAAAAATACCCTACAGCCAAACTTATGAAGCCATTTTCTCAGTAGAAGCTCCCCCTCTTCAGATAACTCAGTTTGTGTCAAGCTGAAATAAAACGATCCATCACGGACAGTAATATGTCAATGCAGGCACCGTCATCAATCCTGGGAATGTGTGCTGGTCATTACCCAAATCCTAGCAACCTCCCAGGGTAAGTAAACTGGTCCAGTGCTTTCTCTGGCTTGGGTTTTCATTTGGTGTTGTGATATTTGAGGGACTGGATTCAGGGGCCTCCCACATATATCAGCAAGGGCTCTCTCTACCCCTGAGGGACAGCCCTAGCCCTTTCTTGGAAGTTCCTGGGGTTTTGAGCCACCTCCCTCAGCGGTTCTCCCTCACCATGTAAAACCTGAGAAGAGAAGGTGGCTGTGCTTTTGTATTCCCTGACAGACTGAGTTCCGGGGGTGACCACTTCTCCCTCCCCCCCCCCCCGCCCATGCTCCTGGGTCAAACAGGCAAAGCAACCTGTTTCTGAGAGACGTCCCAGGTATAAAAACAGAAGTTCAGGTTTTACAAGAGGTTGGACTTGAAAGAAGCAAGCCCAAAAAACTCAACCCAGAAGGGATGCCTTTCGCACAGGAAGGTAAGGCACCCTGGAGGGACGAGGCATAGCAGTGGTTTCTGCTTCTCACAGCCCTGATGGAAGCCGGTGATGACACCAACCCTGCCTGGAAGGCCTGGCAAAGGACCACACTGAGAAGGCAGGGAGGAGATGAAACCATGTAAGTGCCGACAGCTGACGGGAGTCATGCGTGCAAGTTATTTCACAGAGGGAGCAGGAGACCCTTCCTACAGAAACTACTGGAAACACTCCTGGCTCAAGGACCCAGAGGAACTGGCTGGATCGCGTGTGCTTGATTCTCCACCCTCCAGGGCCTCTGGAAGGAAATGCAATCTATGGAAGGAAGACTTGCCTTCCAGCATCACGGAGAAGTAAGGGCAGCTGCCGCCACACAAAGAATGGGGGTTAAGGCTCTAAAGAAGCAAAGGAAAGCTATGCCACGCGGAGAGGGAGAGGAGCTACCTTCCGGCTTTTGCATTTAGCATTTTATAGGAAGCTCATGGGGCTATTCTGAGGGGTGGTAAACACGCCAGGGGCTGAGCTCATGCCTAGACAACTCTAGTTTCCAGGGAACACCCTTGGCCAAGATCTGTGGGGTGGGATGCCAGCTGAAGACTGTGCGCCATCGCACGTGGCTGGAGTTCAGGAATGAAGAGGGGTGCGTGGGCCAGTTGTAATGGGATGGAAAAGGCTAAGCAGCCGCTTGCATTTAGGCGAGGGTGAAGAAATAGAACCATTTAACCAAAAGAGAAGGAACAGAAAGTTCACAGGAGTAGATCCTCCCACCACCCCGACCCCGAATAAAACCTGCTCCTCTTTGTGCTTTCGCGTGACCTGTTCCCATTTTAACGGCTTAAGGACACAGGAGTGGTATGTTCTCAGAGACCCGCGGGAAGGGAGTGAAGGGGGCAACAAGCAAGCAAGGGAGCGGCAGAGGTGGGCTCTGTCACACCCAGCAATGTAAGAGAACCATAGCAGGGCCTAGAGACCTGAAGAAGGGAGAAATACCTCCACACCTCTGTTCGCTATGAATAAGGCTACTGGGGGGGGGGAGAGCATTCCGCCTTCCCACCGCCTCCATCGCCCTCACACACTATCCAGTTACGAACACTCATTGGATGACTATCGCTTCCAAGCAATGCGTCTCTAGATGGGGCTGTAAATGTGCAATTTTGAAATGGAAAGAGCACAGACATGTGGGAATGATGGGTCCTGGAACCGCCACCCTCGCTTCAGAGAGTTGGCTTTTGAAGGCCCATTCAGTGTTTGCACACGGCTCTAAGCGATGGTGTTCACTCCACAGTCCCAATGACTGCAGGCTGCCATGGTAGCATGTGACCGACCCCCACCCAGACGCATGGCAGAGACATCTAGGTCTCCACTAGCTTCTTAGCTTGGGCAGATGACAGGTATATAGTAAATACCGGCTATCTGCTGAACGGCCCTGGGAGTTTACCAAGTACCAACCATTAGCATGGCTGCTGGAACAAAGACTTAGAACTGCAGATCGTGGCACCCCATTAAATCCACTAAGTGGTACCTTGGAGGCGCCTAAACCCTGGCAGCATGCTTGTTTATGCACAAATGCTCCT
Organism: Microtus ochrogaster; assembly: GCF_000317375.1. NCBI lineage: Eukaryota > Metazoa > Chordata > Mammalia > Rodentia > Cricetidae > Microtus > Microtus ochrogaster. The sequence continues at coordinate 67,807,618 of NC_022012.1, read as the reverse complement.
GCCAGAGAATGAGGGAAACTATGTGAGACCACGGTTCTCATACCATATTTAATCCCTGGGGGGGAAAAGGCAGAGAAGGCTCGGTGGGTAAAGGCACTGGCCAGAGTCTTATGGCCAGAGTGAGTGATTCCTAAGACCCACACGGGAGAGGAAAATACCAGCTCCTACAACTCTGCTCTTCACCACGTATGTGCTGTGTGTGACATGTGCACACACATATATACATATACACACTAAATAAAAGGTTTTCTGTAATAAAGACTATAAAGGGAAGCAGCAGGCGTCTCTTAATCTTGTTTGGTTTAATGTGTAGGGTTTTTTTTAAATCCATGATCCACCCTCTGGGATCACTTTGAATCTTGGTGTGCCATTTTATATTTGGACTGTCTCCACCTGCTTTGGGTCTCCTGCAGCCTTGTTGAGTCTGCTTTTTATATCTTTATGTCATGAACAACAAGTTAAGAGAACAGGGTTCAGTGTACAGTCACACATCACAGAGAAATTCCTTCCACATCCGTCCGTCGCCCCCATCTCCTTCCCTAGCGACTCTGCCAGAGCGAGGAGAACAGTTTTTGAACAGTTTTCAATAGACTCTGCTGACTTTTATGGGCCATCTGTTCTTTGGATCTTACTTGAAATATTTATATGTTAAAAGAAGGAATAGTACGATATAGAACGTTATTTCTTCTAATATCATAATACACATGAAATCATGAGCTTATTGCTAGACACATTAAACTGAGACCTGGGAGGATGGCTTGGTTGGTAAAGTGCTTGCTGCACAAGCTTGAGGGCCTGAGTTCAAATCCCCATCACCCACAAAGAAAGCCAGGAGTGCTGGGATACCTCTGTAAACCCAGGACTGGAGCTGGGGAAGCAGAGACAGGAGGATGGATCCTAGGCAGCCAGCTAGTCTACACAGAGACTTCCATGTTAACTGAAAGACCTTGTCTCACAAAATAAGGTGGAGGGGCTGGAGACATGGCTCAGCAGTTAAGAGCATTCGCCAGAGGAGTACACAGATTAGGTATCTCACAGCCATCTTTAACTCCAGTTCTAGCAGATCCAACTCTTCCTGGCCTTAGTAAGCACCTACACTTGGTGGGTGCTAACTTACACACACTCATGCTATACTTAAAAATAACTTTTTAATAAAGTAAAATGGATGCAGATTAAGTAAGACTGACAGCATCAACTTCTGACCTCTGACTTCCTTGTGTACACGTTTGCTCTCTCTCAGACATCATATATATATATCCCCTTGCCTTGTTACTAATGTCAACCCTGACTTCAGCTGCTCTCAGCGCTCTGGACTGACTCCTGTGTGTAGGCAGGGCATCACCTGACACTTTTGCACAAGGACGTAGAATTTGGAAGTGAAACGGCTGCACACAGTGGCAGTTCACCTCTCTGGGACAACAATTTGCTTTCCTCTGGTGCCATGGGTGCCTCAAGCACATGGAGATGACATGGGATCCCAGCATCTTCCTGCACTCCTCTGCTCGTAGGGACCCACACCCTGAGACCAGAAGGAGAACCGGATGTACTTCTAAAACATACACATCCAGCAAAGCTTTCCTTCCCTGGGCTAAATTGGTTTGAGTTTGGCTTCTGTTTGTCTATAAACAAGAGAAGCCATGACCATGATTTCTGTTGTACTGTGGTTGCCAGGAGCGGTACAAATTTCTAGTTACCTTCAGAGTCTTTGGACTAATGGCTGATCTATATTTTGTCCTTACTAGACTACAAATTGAGCCTATTGCAATTTGCTTTCCAAGATCTTTCATAATTATGAAATATATTTTTACTGCAACACATGTTTTGTGAGCAGCTTCAGATTCAACCTATTAAAAACACCAATGTACTAAACAGTCATAAAATCCATCCCTCCGAATGGAAACTGACATTCCTTGGTCTCTGCACTGTACTGCCTGATGGGGCTGCAGTGTCATTCTGAAATATATGTGACACGCGAGGGAGCAATCAAGTCAGGGCACCTCATCTTTTCAGTCTCGTTTTCTGAGGCTGTGGAGTAGATGGGATTCTCCAACCTGAACCATGCGGAGAGTGCTCTGCTGGACGCCGGTCTCTAGGTCCACCTTCATCAGGCTAAGGAACCCAAGGCTAGTTATGAACCATATTCTCTAAACTAGTCCCCATTAAATGAGGATTCCAAAGACCGGGAGCCTCTCACGAGGCTAGAGGTACCAGAAAGCAGACGATGGGAAGCAGAGAAGGGAAAGCTGGGCCAAATCCCACTCCAGACAGACAATTTTACAGCACTTCTGCTGGCATCATTTCACGGTGGGCTCATGCAGACAGAGCAGGCACCTCCCATTTTTACCACATCAAGGCATTCATTTCATGCCCGCTTGGTGTTTCTATAACAAAATACTTGAGGTCAGATACTTTTTAAAGGAAAGGTTGGCTTAGCTCATAGCTGCCTTTCGACATCCAAGACTGCCGTGTAAGCATTGGCTTCTGTTGGGGCCTCTCTGGAGACAGCATCACAGAGAAGGAGCATGTGCAAGAGAGTCAGAAGGCCACAGAGCCAGAGAGAAAGCAAGAGACTTGGAGAGGCCAGGATCTTCTTTAGGATCAACTCTTGCCTATGCCCACTGGGGCTGGCCAAACTCTGACACTCCAGCCCAGCCCCTCTCTGATTCTTGGTGCCCATCCTTAGTGCCCTCTCAAGCTCAGCACACTCAATATGGACAAAATGGTAGTCACCATCACCCCACTGCTCGCTCCATGAGTAGCCTCTGCAGCCAGTGTGAAGGATAAAGGTCACACCTATGACAATCACAGGAACTTCAGCTAAAACACTACAGTCGTGAGGAATGAGACCGGAGAGTGAACAGATACGCTACAGAGACAAAACCAACTAGACCTCCAATAAGAACCACTCACGTCTTTGCCAAACAGTTCAAGTCCTGGCTTTTTGTTTTTTTTAAACAAGGTTTCTCTATGTAGCCCTGGCTGTCCTGCAACCCTACCTATAGACCAGGTTGGTCTCAAACTCACAGATATTGCCCCCCCCCCCCCGCCTTCTGAATGCTGGGATTAAAGGCGTCCGTCACCACACCAGGCTGTCTCACACAGGCTCGCTCTCCACCTTGGTCATCGGTAGGCTTCTTCTTCCTTTTGGTCCACAGAGTCCTCCCCAACCTCCTGGGCTGCTGTCATCCTCATGGTCATTCAGAAAAACAGTCACTGGACCCCAAAATTATTTTACCTGTTTCTGATAGATAACCTAACATCAAATAACGTCAAATTATTTGGCTGAGTCTATTAGCCTGAGCCCTGGGATAGCTGAAGGAGCGCAGGCATGACTCAGAGGCAGAAGGTAGAGGGCTGATTCCAGGAGGTCAGCACCCCGTTCTCTGAGTCACCCAGGACTCTGCTTCTGACTCTCCTTATTGCTTCCAGCCCCCTGACTCAGCTGCTCATGAATTCCTGGATTCTTAACCCTTCTGGCTCTGACCTACTTTGCAAACTTCCTTTGGCAGACTTTCAATTTTCTTTCTTTCCTTTTTTTCCTCTAGAAGGCAAAACCTTGACTATAAGGTGTGCTCAATGAAACTGGGACAGCAGGGGCTCACAGAGGGCTAAACTCTTAAACTCTGGACATGCTTCCTGACTGAAGGGCCTGGGGACATTTTACATGTTCATCTAAAAGAGCTTCTATATATTGGGAGGGAGGGAAAATACATGACCAAATATGAACTTTTCTTCACCCTAGGTGCTCACACATTGAGCAGGTTGCTCTTTTCATAATTCTCTTCTTACTGCTTTGTTTTGTATTTTGTAATAAATAATATAAGACAGGAAGACTGCCCATATTATGAGTAGGAAAACTATTATCAGCAAATATGACATATTTTCAATCATTTTCTCTTATCATGAAATATAGATGGATTGAGAAGCCACAAAAAAGGTGCAGCCCCACCTCCTATATGGGGAACAGAATCTGTCCAGATAGTAAAGACATCTCAGCCAAATGGAGAAAAAGAAAACCCTCATTTCTATCACTGAAGAAGACCCACAGTCAGTGTTTTCTAAATCCACCCCCCCCTTTTTTTTTTTTTAGCAAAATCCACATTGTTTTCAAGAGCTCAGGAAATTTTAATCAACATAAACTCAATGTTGAACAGTAAGATAAATCTCAATACATGTTATTTAAAAATTGAAATCATATGTTCTACAGCTAAAATATAACCAGACTAGAAATAGAAAAACACACCCAAACATTTAGAAATTATTTCTTCAGTTGCTCGGAGCTAGGAACCGCAGAGGGCAGAGAACATGTGGTATTTGTCTTTGTCGGTCTGGGTTACCTCACTCAATCTGATTTTTTTTTCCTAGTTCCATCCATTTATCTGCAAAGTTCATGACTTCGTTTTTCTTTACAGCTGAATAGTAGCCCATAGTGTAAAGACACCGTGTTTTCATTCATTTATCTGTTGAAGGGCATGTAGTAGGTTTCACCTCCCTCATTGTGAACACAGCAGCAATGAGCAGGACTGAGCAAGTATCTATGGAGCAGGATGTTGAGTCCTTTGGGCAAATGCCAAGGAGCAGTATTGCTGGGTCACACCGTAGATTTCTTTCCAGCTGTTTTAGAATTCTCCACACTGATTTCCAGAGCAGCTGCACCAGTTTGCATTGACAGAGAACAAATGAGTGCTCCCCTTTCCCACATCCTCCTCAGCAGCTGTTGTCAATGTGTCCCCGGCCATTCTGACAGAGGATGATGAAATCGCGAAGCAGTTTTATTATGCCTTTCCACAGTCGCTCAGGAGGGCTGAGCACTTTCTGAGATACCTCTTAGCCACTGTGATTTGTTCTCTTTAACTAACCCAAGGGTCAAATGGCAGATGCTTCATGGACAAGAATTGAAATACATCTACCTGAATGAAAATTACAGTGTACAATACTAAATGTTATTAGCAAAGAGGAAATGGTTCAATTTAATATTCTAATGAACCTGAAAGGGGAAGAAAAATATAAACTCAAAGCAATCAAAAAAGGAACTAATGAAGATATGTGCAGAAAAACAATCAGGGGAGATCCATGAAACAAAAAGGGAACCCTTTAAAATATCAGTGGGAGGGGCTAGAGAGAAGGCCATGCTGTGAGGAGAGATTGTTGCTCTTGCAGGGGACCTGAGCTTGGTTCCCAGCACCCACATTAGGCAGCTCACAACCACCTGTAATTCCAGTTCCAGGAGATCTGATGCCCTCTGACCTCTGGGGGTACCTGCACATACACACAATCCACATACATATGCTCAGGCACACATGCACACACACACATAAAAAATAATGACCGGAAAGATGGCTCAGCAGTTAAGAACACTTGCTCTTCCAAAGCAGATTTTGGTTCAATTCTCAGCACCTATATAGCAGCTAACAACCATCTGTAATTCCAGTTCTAAGAAACTGGATGCCCTATTCTGACCCCCTTGGGTTCCTACGTGCATGTGATACACATATTCTCATTCAAGATCACACAATACGCATATACAAAATAAATATTTTTGAAATAATAACAACTAAATAAAAATATAAGCTCAAATGATGAAAGGAGATAGAAGCCAAAGGAACACCTAGCATATGGAGAGGTATTCTGTCTAGTGGACTGGAAGAAGCAACATGGTAGACAAGCCAGTTCCTTCTGGATTGGGCATAGGGATAAGAGACAATTTCTATCAAGAACTTAGTAACTTTTTTTTTTAGCTATTTACTACATTTTTCTACCAGTTATGTGAAAAGATAAAGTACCAAATTTTTGAGGAAAAATCAAAATAGAAGGAATCCACCTACTAGAATGAGGACAACAGTAATCAGGACTACGGGATTTGCAAGAGAGGGAAACAGATCAGAGAACCCAGAAACAGGTCCACACAAATACACTGTCCAACTCATGGGGATAGATCTTCTAAAGCATTCACTATCAAAGAATAAGTAGCTTTTCAGGAAATAGTGCCAGAGGAATTAGAAGTCACAGCAAAATCCACGAACCTTCACCTTTTATAAAACTTAGCTCGAAAAGAGCCATGAACTGTACATGCATGTGTGCCATGTCAGGTGCATGCAGGCAGCTGCAGAAGCCGGGTAGCATCAGACCCTCTGGAGCTGGAGCTGTAGGCAGTGGTGAGCTGGTGTGGGTGCTGAAAATGAACGCTGCAAGAACAGCAAGTGCTCCTAATCACTTCCAGCTGCACCATCTCTCCAGCCCCTGAACTGGGGTGTAAAGTTAAGGAGAAAAATCTTTGGGATATAAGTAGGCAAAGAGTTCTAAGGATACCAGAATCACAATCTAGAAAGACATATTAATAAATTATATAATAAATTATACTCTACATGACTTCACTCTTCAAAGACACTTCAGGGGAAGGAAAGATTAAAAGCACACAATTGGCTGGGGAAAATATTTGTAAGCAAGGGTGGGATCTGGTCTACTTAATTTCTTTGATGTCTTTCTAATGTTTTTTTTTCCCCTTAAATTCCTACCCCGAGGCTAGAAGACACAGCTACAAGGCATCAGACCAGCGGTTCTCAACCTGTGGATTGTAACCCCTTTGGCAACTCCCTCTCCAAAAATATTTACATTACGATTCACAACAGTAGCAAAATTACAGTTAGGAAGTAGCCATGAAAATTTTATGGTTGGGGTCACCACACACGAGGAACTGTATTAAAGGGTCGCAGCATTAGGAAGGTCGAGAACCACTTCATTGGACCAAAGCCCTTTTCTCCATAGGCCAATAAATGGTGTGTTTAATAGAGAGACTCTTAAAACAAGAGCCACAAAGATTACCCATCTGAGGGGGCAAAGGTTCGTTTGTCCTCCTCTAGGTCCTTATGCCTGGAGCTTTCCTTTGAAACCTTTATCCAATAGCAGCACATTCCAACCTCAGAACAAACTGCCCATCCAAGCTCAGCAGCATTTCTGAAGAAGTCCCACCAGGCAGGCCATGAGCACAGGCCTTGTTCTCCTTCTTTGCTGCCCCCTCACACCTTCCAAGTGTATCTTTCTGTCCCTGGCTCTCTAAGTATTTGGTTCCAACCCCAGACTCCTGTCTTTTACCTCCTGGTGCTACCAGCTTTTGAGCTAGCTACCACACCTGCTACCCTCTGCACCTCTTCTCTCTCTGGTCTCCATCTACCTCATCACTCCCGTCAGAGCCAACTGTGTCCAATTCTCCCACCCGCTCTTTTCCCATGTTCACGTATGTGTGTGCCCTGTGTCTGTATGTGTGTGGGTTCACAGGCACTGAGCCTGACATCCAGAATCTTCCTGACTAGCTCTGCCCCTCGCCCAGTAAGCAGGTGTTTCACTTGAACACAGAGCCTACAGATTTGGTACCAGCTAATCTCACTGGCCAGCTTGCTGCTCTGGGGAGCCCCTGTTGCCTTTCAAGGCTGGAGTTACACACAGACCTCCACTCCCATCCAGTATTTGGATAGGTGCTAGGAATCTGAACCCTGGTCCTCAGGTTATGAGGCAAGGGCTTTAGCCACTGGGCCAGTTCCCCAGTCCTCCCCACTATTTCTGATGCCATTCCTGCCGCCGAAGACTGTATGACTGCAGCCATCTTCCTGGCAGCTCCGTCTTCCTGGCAGCTCCGTCTTCCTCTCCCACATCTTCCCCTTTGGTAGCTACTCTCTTCCACTGCCTTGCCCAGTGGCCTCTCCTCTTGGGTTAACTGCTTTCTCCCTAAGCACATGTATGAAGCATGTACACATATGTGTGTATAAAGAACACACACACATGTATGTATATGGAGCATGTACACACTGGCTAGATGAAAGTCTCAGTTGGTAATCTCGAAAAAGCAACAGGATTGGGGAAACACTTTCTTGAGGCCCAAAGAAAGGAGAGGGGCTACAAAGTGCTCCTGTTTCTGAGACAAATAAGTGTGACCCCAACAGGATAACTGAGGTGACTTCCTAGCCAGGTAAGGTCAGCATCCCCCTGTAGCAGTCCAAGCCCTACATCACACTATGGGTGGAGACCGCACTGGACCTCAGGCATTTCAGAGAAGGAGGTGACCGATGTCTATAATGAAAGGGTCACTTCCAGCTAACACACCTTCTGGAAGCAGCAGCTCTGTGGACATTACACCAGGAAGGGTCATCACCTGAAACTCCAGGTCAATGTTCAGAACTGCTAGAAGAAACCAAGGGTTCAAAGCACAAGGAGCATACAGCTCAGTTGATAGAGTGCTGGCCCAGGATCCCCAGAGCACACCCAAGTGCCCGAATCAGGCTTGAATTCTGGCTTCAGAGAACAGACACAGAGCATCCCAGGAGCAAGCCGTCTGGGGAGACTAGCTCTAAAATCGATTGAGATATCCTGTTTCAACAAACGAAGTGGAAGAGGGATCGAGAATGATTGCCGACATGAACCTCGGGCTTCCACACATACTCACACCTACACCCATATACCACATACACCAAACACGTGTGTCCTGGGTTCAAGTCTCAGTCCAGCGCAAACCAGGTATGGTGGTGCATGTACGTAATCACAGCTCACAGAAAGTAGAGGCAGGGAGATCAGAGGTTCAAGGTTATACTCAGCTACAAGGTTAGACTCAGTGAGATGAGGCAAGTGAGGGAGGGAAGGAGAGAGAAAGAAGAGGAAATGAAAGGGAAAGAAATATGTATTTAAAAATAAAAGGGTCACTGAAACAAAGGAACCTTGTCGCCTACATGTCCCAGGCCCAAATGCTATTATCCTGCCTATCATATAGATGTCTTTATCACTGTGTCTCTGTTATCCTGCCTCGGGGAGCAGCTCCACGCAAGCTAGGCTCTGAGTTTGTGTGACATCTCTGGACATTAGACACAATGAGAAAACCACCCCGACTGCCAGATGCAAACAGGACTGGATGGGTATATAAAAACATCCAATGAGATTTCAGGACATAAACAAGAAGTTCTTTCTGGGCCAGCGTCATGTTAGTTAAACACCAGGCCAGACTCCCAGATCTTACCAGCCTTTGTCAAGGTCATTACCAGTGGTCACAGTGGGCAGGAGTAAATCATTAACTCTGGATCTCCACCAAGACAGGCTCTGGCCACGGAGATCCCCTACCTGCCTGCTCTGGTTTCTGACTCACACAGGAAGCGCAACATCCAGGGTGATGGGGGCTTACTTCCAGTCTGACTAAGACAGAAGCAGGAAGCAGCCCTGAGTGGGACGCTAGATACCAGTGTGGGGAGAAGAAAGCACAGAGAATGGGCAGGGTCTCAACACTGAAGGGGTCTCAGGAACCAAGTACCAAAGGAACACGGAACTTGCTCACCCAAGGTCATGGGCTTAGAGAAGTGGAAGACTAGACGAGGTAGAAGTCTTTGCAGACTGGAGAGCAGGTGAAGGCTGAAAGCATACGGTTCCTTTAAGTAGGTCACATGCTAGACTCAAGCGCAGGGTCCCAGTTATAAGTCCACCCGCCTCAGAAGACTTTCCTGTGTGGGCTTTACTGAATCAGCCCATCGCCAGTTTTCCAGTGCTTTGTTTCTCCCTAGAAAGAATGGACTCAGTGTCTCCCACCTCAGCTCGCCACCTCTTGGCCTTCCCTACACTGTCATCTCCCCAGCTGTGCCTGCTCAAGCAGCTGTCTCCAGGTTCTAGGACATTCTGGGGTGGAAAGACCGAGGTTCAATGTCGTTCTACACCCCATCCGCCCAGATGTGCTCAGATCCTCTTCAGTGCCACCTCTGCTGGTCCTGTCATCCATTTGCTTGACTTCTCTGTTCTCAGCTTTGTAGAAAGAGTCTTTGAAGCACGCCCAGGCTTTTTCCTCCCACTAAGTATAAACGGACTCAGAGTTTCCCTAAAGCCAGACACAGACAGGATTTCTTCCCTCTAGACCACACACTTGAGAAACATGAACAGAAATTTACCAAATAAAATAAAGGAAGGGAAATGTTCAAAGGCAAAAATATGTGTGCTTGGCCCTGTTCTCTCCACAGCCTCTGTATCCCCAAGGAAAAGGCCCATCCACTGCTCTGGAATTTCCTGAGGAAAGGAACACTCCCCTGCCCCTCCCACTCCCACTCACTGGCCGACTGCAAGGCCCAACTTAACTTTATTCACTGCTCTGGAAGCTTCTGCAGTCCCCCTGGGAAACTGAGGCAGGACAGAAAAACAGAAAATTTGGGGAACTTGAGAAGGCATGATAGCCCTGATTGTAACAAGAATTCCAACACAATGAGAAACCACGGAAGGCCTTTCTCCCTTCCAGATGTGAACCTTCAGGCTTTGAAGATGCTCACAAGAAACCCCATTTCTGAGGAAAGAGCAGGCACTAAACTCGTTGTGCGACTCCGGTGGCCCTGGTTTCACCTCATCAGGTTATAATTTCATGCAAGCCTTCTCCAGAGACACCTCACTCATCCCAGTCATCAAAGGCGAAGGAAAAGCCCCAGAGATGAGCCTACTACCACTGCTTTGCTAAATGGCTGTGGTACAAGACAAAAATATCACCTTCTAACCTCCAGCCCTGTAACCACAGATGAGTGCAGCGCTCAGACCATATCAGAGAAGTTTCTCAACACAGTGGAGAGCGATTAATATAGCAGCTTCCAGGTGGTCAAAGTGCAGAGACATGTCTGTGGGATGCTCGGCCACAAACCGGACAATGACGCCACACCCTCCCTAGGCTCAGGGACCCTGTGGAAGAGTGGGCGGAGGTTGAAGGGGACCAAAACAAAACTGCATCTTGGGGACACAGCAGGACTCATGAAGTTAGAGCAGCTGCGGCCGCCTGTGCATGATGAAGCCAGTCAGCGTTCCCCCACCCTCAGCTGAAGAGCTGTTGAGAGCTGATGGTGGCATTGAGGGGGAGAGCCTGTTTTCTTTGAGGGTGTGGCCCCTGGTAGGTCAACCATGCTCCAGTGGATGGCCTAGAGCAATGAGTTCATGAACAGCACAAACTGGACTTGGTGGGTTATTTAGAAGAGAATTAAGAAGGAGGCCAAGAAGTGGGGGCTGAAGATTATCAAAACATATCCATGTATGAAATTCCCAAACTAGTAACAAAGTATTATTTTTAAAAAAGGGAAAAGGTTTCTCTAAACTCACCAATAGAGTGTACATGTGAGTGTGTATATATATATATGTATATGTGTGTATACACATATACACACGCACACACACGGCTAATGCAAGACAACTGTGACTCTCCCTTCAGGTGCCCACATCAGCATGAGCCTTACTCTCTGAGTGCCTCCTTCTCTTAGCTTCAGGCGCGTATTAAGAACATCTCCAATAGTCTCCAGCTCTGCCTTATCTTATTGGCTGAACTGTTTTCAGCATCAAAGCCGAAGCAGAGGACCCTGAAAGATCCGGGGCGCCTCTGGCTGCTGCAGGTAACAGCGTGGGGCTGGCTCTGTCCAGTCACCAATGACGCAACAAACAACAACTCGACCTCTGATCTGTCTTTTTAAAACTGAGCAACAGTGGCTCAAACAAGTTCCTTGTCCGGAGGTGACCAGGGCGGGCAGAAGGACTTTTCCATCGTATGTGACGGTGACTTGTTCTTACCTCACGTTTCCAGAATCCTGAACACATGACTCACTCTGCACTTAGAAACCCACTAAAGCACATCGAATCACTTCCCGGGGCAGCTACTTACCGCGGTAATGATTGCCGCCGAAATCCGCCCACCACTGATAATGCACTTAACGTTATCTGCCAGAACTGGAGAGAGGGCTCGGGGCATGAGAACACTTGCCAAGCAAGCAAGAGGACCTGAGTTCTAATCTCCATATCCTATATAAGAAGTCGGGCATGGCTGTCTACATGCCTGGAGCCCTAGTACTGGGAAGGGCAGAGTCAGGAGGATTACTGGGACTTGCTGGCTGCCAGACTGTCTCAAGAGAATAAAGCAGGTGTAGTAGAGCAGAATACCCAGTGTCCTCTGGGGTTGGCACACACAAGCACCTCTCTATATCCACTACACACATTCACATGTAAATGCACACTCATACATACACACACACACACATTCGCACACATACATACATACACAGACACAATCTTTTGGATAAATACATAAATATAAACAAAATCATAACTGTCAAGGATAAGTCAAAATGTCGTAGTAATTATCTACTGTTTCATAACTGATTTTTCTCAAAATCCAGCCCAAACAACAACCGTTTGTCGCCTCCTTGAGTTTCAGAGGTAGCAGAAGTGGTGTAGTTGGATGGTGCTGGCCCAGAGTTTCCAATGAGGCAGGAGCCAGCATGTCAGCCAGGTTGAGCCTCGTGACACAGGCCTATCGTCCCAGCTCAGATGGCTCAAGAGGCTCAGATGGGAGGACTGAAAGTTCAAAGCCAGCTCAGGCTGCAGAGTGGGTTCAATGCCTGGCTGTGTGACTTAGTGAGACCCTGTCTCAAAAAGAAAGGAGGGGGTGCTGAGGATGTGGCTGGGTGGTAGAGCACCTGCCTAGCATACACAAGGCCCTGGGTTAAGCGTGTGGTATTCTCCCACCTAGGTGGGAGTGCTGACCAGAGCTAGAGGCCCCGCCTCCAAGATGCCACAGTCACATGACTGCTGACAGGTGACCTCAGTCTCTTACAGTTTGGGTCTTTCATAGGCTCTTTGAATAGTCTTGAAATATAGAAACTGACTTCACAGAGCGAGAGAGGAAACAGAAACCAAGGGGAAAAGCCAACATGTTCTCCAAGATCCACTAGGAAGCCACTGTTCTTCCTATAACATTCTACTGGTTACCCAGAATAGCCCTTAATGTGAAAGGGAGCTCCAAAGGGCAAGATCACCAAAGTACAGCCACTGGAGACCAGCCTAGAAGTGGGATCCCATGAGGCCATCTGTAGCCTGATTTTCTCTGCTGTTATAGACATTCCTAGGTCCAGGCTGCTTCCCACGTAATAGGTTTAGAGTGTATGACAGGTTCCATTTTTCCTCCTAAAATGATCAAAGAATGATGCCAAATTCTTCCACCAAAAAGAAACCTAATTAATGATCTTGGCAAGGCTTCAGAAAACATTGACCAGGCAGGGTTTAGAGGGTCAGAGAGAGCGTAAGGCAAATTAAGCAAGCTTTCTGATAAAGTTTGCCCCTCCCAGATGTTAAGGATTCCGTGGTGATACTGTTTGGATGACTGTGGCTGTGGTCGGTTGTTTAAACATCCCTCTCTTGCAGCAGTGCCTCGTCCCTGTGGTGTGGCCATTTCCACACCTGGAAACATATGTTTGCATGAGTGGTCATGGCTTCTTCCTCACTCACGCTCCTGGATTCCAGGTAGTATTTGTGATAGCTCATCCCACACTGGGAATCTTTAGAATATTGGAAGGATTTAAATACAGATCCACTGGGGATGTAGTTCAGCAGGTAGAGGGTCAGCCTAGCTATCCCAGAAGGCCGGAGTTCAGTCCCCAACAGCACCTCAAATGGAGTGGGGGATTACACAGGCCTGCAGTCCCAGCTGCTCCGTAGGTGGAAGCTGGAGGATCAGGACTTCCACATAGAGACATTACAACAGACTTAACAGACGCTAAGCAAACAAGAACTCGCCTCCATGAGCCTTCACCGCCTCCACGAGCCTTCATCACCCCCGTACCAAAGCTGCCCCTTCATGCTTGAACCCTACCAACCCTCACACACTCACCTACATGTTACAAAGTCAGCACGACTATTATCACAAGAGTGAAGCCTCCTAAGCAGAATGGAACCCTCCCTGGTTCTGATTAGAGAGGAACCAGATAATAATCCTACTAAAAACAGCTGGTGAGACTCCTGCAGGCCTCTGTGAGGGATGGCAGCCATGCCTCAATACCGTCACCAGGAAAGACAGAGCAGGCTCCACTGCTCCAAATGTACCCAAATCCACCACGAGTCTCGGCCTCTCTCTGTCTCTCTCTGTCTCTCTCTCTCCTCCCTCCCTTTCCTTCTCTCTCCCTCCTCCTACCCCTTCTCTCCTTTCTCTCTCTTATCTCCCCTTCCCCCTCATTCTCCTTTCCCTCCCTCTCCCTCCTCAATTCAGTCTCTCTCTCTCTCTCTCTCTCTCTCTCTCTCTCTCTCTCTCTCTCTTTCCTCCCATCTCCCATATTTAATGGTCTTCAATGTTTCCCACCAACTATAAGAAAGGAGTTGGGAAGATGCACCCTAGGACCTGGATGACCTGGCCCCTTCTCCATCTTACCCCAGACTTTCCACTACCCGCAGCCCAGCCTCATAGACTTCAATGGACGTCCCAACAGCCCACACTCCCTCCTCAGGCCAGCCTTTGCGCATGCCAGTTTCTTTGGTGGGATCATCCTGTAATTTCTGATTTTCATCCACTTAACTCCTGTTCTGCCCTTTAGATCCCATCATTTTCCCTCTGGACATTTTCCTTCCTCCCCTCCATCAGCTGCAAGCACTTGCTACAGTGGAATTACATATTTATGTGTATGGTTTTATAATCATGGCTGTCTCATCGTTTTAGTTCCCTTTATCCCTACAACCCAACAGTGTCTAGAATGATTTTAAGTGGATTATTAATTGAACAGATACATTCCCCATGGTTAGAAACCGATGTGAACTTTTTAACACCAAGCCAGCTCCTCGTCCCTCCCCACCACAGAGGAGAAGCAGGCAAACACTCGCCCGCCCGCCCAGAAAGCACAAGGGTAAAATGAGGAACAAACCATGTGTTTTTGAGACCAGGCTGCTCTGTTGTTCTCCTGAGGCCAGCTCGGATCTTGACCGCTTTCTCCATCTAGTGAAGTCCCCACACTTTCTCTTCACGCTGCATATGAATTTGTTACGGTTTTCTGGGTCAGCTGAAGGCTGTGTGTCCTGAGAGCCCTGTCCCCAGGGCTCCACTGGAACTGCTGTAGAATGCCAGCTGACTCGAGCCACATTCATGAGGCTGCAGTAACAGTCACTAGAAGTGATCAAATGTCCCACCTGCTTCTGGACAGGTCCTCTTGATGAAACACTTCCTCAGCTATTCTTCCTGCACAGTAACACCAAGCCAGCATCGCCCCCCCCCCATACACACACAGTAGCAGCAGTGAACCCCCAGGGTCTCAACAGCAGACCCAGAGGACAACCTTTTCTCTGTCACTTAGACATCCTCAGAAACACTTCTTTCTATGAGAGCCCACCTCATACAATCTTACCTGGGACAGGAAACTAGTTGAGTTTTGAATTTTTATTGTTTCTCTTCGACACAAATTCTCATTTAGCCCAATCTGACCTCAACTCATTACAAAGCCAAGGATGACCTTGAATTCACAATCCCCTGCTTCCACCTCCTACGGAGGTTTATGCATGGGGTTTATGCAGTACTGGGGGTTAACCCCAGGGTTCTATGCATGCTAGGCAAACACTCCACCAACTGATCTACATCCTCAGGAACTAAATTAATTTTTTTCCATAATGAAATCTATCTTATTTCCCGACCAATACATTTTCTTCATCATAGGCTTAGATGGTTTAAACTTTTGGCGACTTTTGCTGTGACTGTTTTGCTGAAGGAGCTGAGCACACAACACAGACTCACAGCATGCTAATGTCCAAAAGCTCTTGAAGCAAGGACAATTCATGTTTATTTCTACTTTCTAAGATTTGATCCAGTGACACACTTCGGGTGTCAATTCACAGACGGACCCGCTGTTTCTGGAACTTTGATATCAAGAGTAGTCCTCCTGTCTTGCTCCCCTAACCAGCTAAGATCACAGCAGCAGCACCTACAATGTCGAAGTCACTTTCTCTGCACGTTCTCCTTCCCACAAGAGCACAGAAGATGCTCAAGCTCGAGACCACGGCTTGCTGCCTCAGTCTTGGGAACCGGCATCATGCTGGCACATAAAACACACCCAGATATTTGACAGACGGAGCAGTACCTCGGAGGAGGACATGGGGCCAAACATGGCCCAGCGGAGGAAGTGCTTGCTGAACGAGCATGAGGACTTGGGTTTGACCCCTCAGTACCCACACAGCGGCTGGACACAGTCATCTATATCTGTAACCTTGGCAGTAAGGGGGCAGGCACAGGAGGCCAACAAGCCCCGGAAAAAATAGTCGCCTCTGAGTATAGTAAGAGACTGCCGCAAATAAATAAATAAACAAACAAATAAATAAGTATTAAAGTGATAGAGGAAGATACTAAGACACTAGGCTTAGTCCTGCACTGGCAATCACACCGGCACCCACACAAGAGACCCACATCTGGGGTGTCCTTACATGGTCTTCTACAACCCACAACACTTGGGCAACACCCAGGGACCCTGTTTACTGAGCTATGTCAATGAGCAGATTCTGAAAGTTCCTTGTGATGGGCATCAACTTCAGTTTATACAGTGAGACAGTGGTTACCCAGGACCAGAGCCACAGAACAAGGCCTTTGAAACCCATGCAGGTGCCTTATCTATGTACCTTTGTAATCAACACAAGAGACAGAAAACCAGTATAATTATCCAAAGATTCAGAGAGAAAGAGAGTGAGAACACTGGAGAATATTTGTTCAGACAGGGTCTCAATATGTAGTATTGGCTATCCTGAAACCCACTATGTAGACCAGGCTGGCCTAGAACTCACAGTGCTCCCGCCTCCCACGTGCTGGGACTAAAGTCATGCACCACCATGCTCAGTTTGCCAAAGATGCTTTTGAACATGAGTCTTGCCCTCCTCCTTTGGCTAAGGGCTGCTCCTGTGTCTCTCTAGGCCAGCGGTTCTCAGCCTTTCTAACGCTACGACCCTTTAGTACAGTTCCTCACACTGGGGTAACCCCAACCGTAACAATATTTCGTTGCAACTTCACAACTGTAATTTTGCCACTGTGATGAATTGTCATATAAATATCTGATATGCAGGGTAACTGACAAGTGATTCCTATGGAAGGGTCACTTGACTCCCAAAGGGGTCACGACCCAGGTTGAAAACCACTGCTCCAGGTGCTCCTGCATCTGCAAAGAGCCGGTTTTCTCTTCCAGGAACCTGTTAAGAAACCCCACAGCGAATCCACTGCTCAAGAACTGGCATTTAACATAAACTGATTTTTTTTTTTAAGTTAAAAGCAAAGGGAATTAGTTCTCATGGTTCCTACTGGCTAACCTGGCTGTCTTAGAAAAGGAAGCAAAGAGAATTTTTTACTAAACTACAGTCATATCTGAAGGGAAGCAAGTACACTGATGCCAAGATTAGCACGGGATTTCCCACGTGACCCTTGGCCGGCCTGCTGCTTTGAAAGAGCCTGCTCAGAGACTGGTAGGACAGAGGGAAAGGAAGCATTGAGAAGCAATACGGAAATGGGCACAAGAGAATGCTGAAGCCTGGGGAATCCACCCGCCTCCTCCTCCCCAGAAGTGGGGTCAGAAGCACAAGCCGCCATGCTTTTCCGTCGCTGAGATCACCTAGGATCCACGAACAAAGCAAGCACTTTACTGACTGATAGATCCCCCCAGTGCTCCCATCCCGCAGCTGCAAAACACAACTCCTTATTACAGAAAATTCAAACATTACACAAGCAGAGAGACTACCCTAAGCATCTCTTACAGACCCACTACCCAGCTTCGGTTCTTCCTAACACATTGTTCACCCACATCCCATTCATTCATCCCCCAGGTGAACTAAAGTACAGTCAATAAAAGCAGATAGAAGCTGGGCGGTGGTGGCGCACGCCTTTAATCCCAACACTTGGGAGGCAGAGGCAGGCGGATCTCTGTGAGTTTGAGGCCAGCCTGGTCTACAAGAGCTAGTTCCAGG
>NC_022012.1:67780047-67789785 GCF_000317375.1 Microtus ochrogaster | reverse complement strand
TAGATAGATAGGGATGGATGGATAGATTAGATAGATAGATAGATAGATAGATAGATAGATAGATAGATAGATAGATAGATAGATAGATGACATTTTAAATACTTTTTCTGAAAGTACATCCCAGCCGGGTGGTAGTGGCGCACACCTTCAATCCCAGCACTTGGGAGGCAGAGGCAGGTGGATCTGAGTTTGAGGGCAGCCTCTACAGAGCTAGTTCCAGGACAAGGAGGGCTGTTACACAGTCTGTCTCAAAAAACCAAAAATAAAAAATACAACCAAGACAACCTCCTAGTTTGTCCATGAACTCTATGATGTATTTCTTTAAAATAAGCAGAATGTACTGATTTATTTTCTGTCAACTTGATATAAGCTAGGGTCATCTGGGAAGAAGGACCTCAAACAAGGAAATGCTTCCATCAGATTTCCTGTACACAAGTTTGTGGGCCACTTTTTCGATGACTACTTGGTAGAGAGCCCAGGCCACTGTGGATGATGCCATCCCTGGGCAGTGGTCCTGGATCATATGGGAAAGGTAGCTGAGCAGTGTTCCTCCAGGGTCTCTGCAGCAGCTCCCCTCTTTAGGCTCCTACCTTGAGTTCCTGCCCTGGCTTCCCTCGATGGTGGACTGTGATCCGGGCATAAAAGCCAAGTACACCCTTTCCTCCCCAAGCTGCTTTTGGTCATGGTCTTTATTACCGCAAAAGAAGCTAGGACAGAGAATCATGACAACACCTCTGCTGTGGTTGGAATATGAGATCTCCCCTGCAGGCTTGTTTGGTAAAGCCCAGACCAGCAGCTGACGGCACTATCTGGGGAGGTTGAGAAACTCTAGGAGGTGGGCCTAGGCACAGAAGTCAGGTACTGAGAGCAGGTCCTTAGAAGTATCTAGTATGTGACTCCTCCCTGTCTCCTCCTCTTGTCTGCCGTGATGTGAAGAAGTTCACCTGTCACTCATCCATTCCACATCTGCAATGTTCAACAAGTACATGGTTTGGCATGGACCAAACCACAATAGCTCTTTCCTCTTAAGTATGCAAAACCAATGGGCGTAAGTACTGGGTGTAAGTCATTAACACCATCATTGCTACCTCCACGACTATTTGAACTACTTCTTATGATTATGAATACGGAGACCTCATTTAAACAGTTCTGGTGATTTCAGCCATGCTGTGCTTTTGGTGGTTGGTTCCACTGAACTGGGATCCAAACCCAGTCCTTGCATTGGAACGGCCCCTACCTCTTAAGTCACTCTTAACTTGTACCCTCTGCCACTTCTCCTAGTCCCAGCCCAGACACACACCTCCCTTTCCACATTCATTATTGATGCTCTACTCAGTACAAGTACATCCTCGGCCTTCATGGCCCTGTGTCTGAACACCATTCAGAGTCCAACGTAGACACTGACCTATTGTGAAATTTACTCAACTGCCACCTTCTCCCTGGCTTCCCAGCACAAGTTCTGGGCCTCACACCATCTTCTATAGCACTGTCTCCACCTTACCCGGAAGGTCACTCCTTTCTAAAATCGGCCTGAGTGTTACCTGTCTCACTCCAGCCTCCTAGTAGGATGATTTGCTGTCTTCACAGAAACAAGCATCATGGTCTGCCCTTGGCAAATGTTCAGCAAATAAATATTCATCTTGTATTTAAAAACAATATAAACAGGGGCTGCAGGAATGACTCGGAGGTAAAGAGCGCTTGTCATTCCTGCAGAGGACCCAGGTAGGAGTCCTAACACCCACATGGAGCTCATAACCATCCATAACTCCAGTTCCAGGGAACCTGATGTCCTCTTCTGACCTCTATGGGCACACAGACAGGCACATGGTACACGTATATACATGTAGGAAAAACACTCATAAAATAAAATAAATCTTTAAAATATGTCAATATAAAGATCAAATTCCCTACTTAAAAAATAGTATAAATGAAAACAGCAGGGAAGCCGAGGACAGCCTCACTCAGCTCAGTCCTCCTCCTGCTCCTCATCCATTTCCCTGAATCCCTGCTATGTGTTAAGCATTCAGAGTCTATGACCAAAAAAATCGTATCTCCAGACACAAAAATAAAATCGTCTTTTTACCAGCCTCAAAGCACCTGAATCACTTAGATGCTGAATTAGTCAAGATGAGCTACTAACATGGTCATGCTAGCAGACAAGATTTGTTTTCATAAGGAATGATCTTTCTCCATAAACGGAACCCCCAAACAGTTCAATGCCACTTTGGGGTAGTCAGGGGCTGACCTTTCCCTGAGTGGGTCCATCCCTCTAGCCCACAGTTTAACCTGGTGGGGGATGTCCAGTGGAGAACAAGGTGGCAGGAAAGATAATGCCAAGAATTAAATCTCCAACAATGCCAGCTCTCTGAATACTGTGAAGACCAAGAGGCAACAGAGAGAGTGTTTGTGTGTGTGTGTGTGTGTGTGTGTGTGTGTGTGTGTGTGTGTGTGTGTGCACTCAAGCGTGTGGCAGTGCACATCTGTGTAGCATGGAAGCCAGATGTCAAGCTCAGGAACTAACTACCTTGTCTTTTGAGAGAGGGTCTCTCACTGGTCTTCATCTCACCATGTAGATCGCCTTCTTGGCTTGGAAGCCCCAGGGATCTGTCTATTTGTACCCTACCAGCACTGGGAGTCCAAGCACACACTACCATGCCCAGCTTTTTCACATGGGTTTGAAGAGCAAGTAAGTCTTCATTCTTGCACAGTGAGCATTTTACATTCTGAGCTATCTCTCCAGCCCCTGAGAGTCTCTGGGGAGAGAGCTGGATTTGAGTTGACCCTATGCCTCAAGAAACTTTAAGATACTACTTCCCTTCTGCATTTTCATTGGAGAGGGGAAGGGTTAGAGACAAGAAGGAAAAGACAATACCATCACCAGGGGACACTCTCCATTGTAATCCCACGATGGCAGTGACTCATATCCCTCTGACAGTGCCCTGGATCCAACCATTGCACCAAATTGAAGTAGAGGCATTTCCTTCTTAAAGATGGAAAAAAACTATAAAGGAAACTGTGAGGAAATCGGAAGGCAAAGTCCTGGGTCGTCCTTAGGAGACTGAAAGGAAGCCCTTGGTAATCACCTATGCAGACCCCTCTGCATCAGAAGGACCAGGAACCTCCCAAGGGAGGTCCGGCTCACTCTGTTGAGCCAGGAAACCCCCCACATGACCAAGGCATTGGTGAATTCCTGTCTGCTGAGCTGCACGGCTGTTTGTGTCTATGGAAAAAGGAAAAAGATTACCAAGGATCTGTTTGGAATATCAGTAAAAGGTTCTTAATGTAATTCGCCAGTTTTCACCGAGTGTTCCAGTAACTTAAGACATTCTGTGCCTGGGCTCAAGCCGGATAGGGTGCCTGGTTCTTGGCAGCATAAAACAGTCTTTTAGAGATTTTTGGCTTGAGGCAGTGGCAAAAGTTAGAAAAAAAAAAAAAACAATGGGAGGAGGTTGAGCTCGCTCCTAAGACCGTCCAAGGAAATGAACGCTGTCATGCAATTCACTTCCTTATAGAAATGTCAGCTTTTAGCCACTGGCTGGGATGATGAGGCCTTCCTTTGGGGCAGACAAAGGTTGAATACTAGTGAACAAATTTGAGAGACGCTCTTTACCAAATTAAAAGGTTCTATTTAATCCCTTCGTATCCAAACACTTAATAGAATATTCTTACATATCTCCTCTGTAATAGCATGTTAAAAATAATGTAACAGAAAGATATTACCTGTTACTAAGTTTACATTTAATAGAAGGGGGCTAGGGGCAGGCAAGATGGCTCAGTGGGTAAGGGCACATGCAGCCAAGCCTGAGGACCTAAGTTCTATCCTAGAAACAGAAGAGAGAGAGAGAACTACCTCCCAGAGGCTGTCCTCTGGCTGCCACACTCTTGTCATGGCAGACATCAACCCCCCCCACACACACACACACAAATAGATGACGTACATCTCAATAAGAAAGGATTGTCACATTTGTTCAGCGGACACTTTTAGAAGCAAAATCACCAAGAAATGCAAACATACTCACAATCCTCTTTCAGAGACCGCAGAGGCATTCACACGGCATGGAACCCTCACCCAGGTCTCCTTCACTGCCACTGGGGAAACCCGGGGGAGGCCAGCAGCTAGGACATGACCCAAGCTGGAGGGTTCACCCTCTGCCATCTCTGACTCTGAAGACACTACAGCTGTCTTCACTGTCACTTTTGGGTACCGTGGTGAGCTCAGAGACTAGAACCGCGTACCATTGACCTGCAGACCTGCAGATGGGTTATGCTTGGGTTGTATGTCCTTTGATATTGGAGGTGGGGAATTTTTTGGGGGGAGGAGGAGGTGTTGTTGCTTTTAAGCAACACTTAAAAGTCTGAACATCTTACATCAACATGCAGATATCCAACTCATCCTTGTTTTCTTTTTCTCCCCCCCCTTTTATTTTTTTTTTATTATAGTCCAGGTCTTTTATTTCTTTTTGTACATCAGGCCATGAATTCGTAGGGAATGGGCTCCAGCAGCTCAGGCTCCTTCCCGTTAGTCCTCACGAAGTGTGCTTCTCTGGGTGGAGCAGGCTGGCGCTTCAGCTGAACCCAGGTGCCCTTCTCTTTAGCTTCCTTTTCCTTCTGGTCGTTCTCCTTCACCAGCTTCAGGAAGCTGTCTCTGCTCTTCGAGTGCTTGGTGTGTTCAATCCGCACATTAATTCTCTAGGTAACAACCTTGCCCTTAACTTGGTTGTTTACAGTGATGCCCACAGCATGCTGGGTGACATTGTAGACTCTAATGGTTTTGCCATGGTAACATTTATGGGGCATTCCTTTTTGAACAGTGCCCATTCCCTTGATGTCTACAATATCGCCCTTTTTGTAGATTCGCATGTACGTGGCCAAAGGAACAACTCCATGTTTCCTAAGGGCCTAGAGAACATATAGCGAGTGCCCCTCCTCTTTCCCTTTGTGTTTGTCATTTTGGCGAGTTACTGAAAGATGGCTACCGCTGCCGAAAGCCCCCCCCCCTTTTTTTGAGACAGAGTTTCTCTGTAGCTTTGGAGCCTGTCCTGGAACTAGCTCTTGTAGACCAGGCTAGCCTCAAACTCACAGAGATCCGCCTACTTCTGCCTCCTGAGTGCTGGGATCGAAGGAGTGAGCCACCACCGCCGGGCCCCAACTCATCTTTAAAAGTTGAAATGGGAGAACCTACTGTTGCCAGTTCCTAAATGAATACAGTCTCCACCCGTATTATAAGTACCTGTCTTTCTACCCGTGGATGAGCACAGCTCCCACCACTCATCAAAGGAGCTTCTTTGTGCAGCAGGAGGAAGCTACCCAGGGGTCCATAACTAGTCAGAAGGCAGAGAATAAGTCACTGCGTCCCAGCTCCAGTCAGGACATCCGTAACAACACCGTGATTCCTAAGGCTCGGGAACATTTTGGGGGTGGGGGACAGAGAGACTGAAAGCTGAGGCCTGTGAGATGGTGCCTTCTTGACGGGATGAGGAAGCTGCGCCCATGAACTCTCAGCAATAAGGTTACCTGCACCAGACAACAGCAGTCAATATACCACCGTGGAAGGGCAAAGTTTAGCAAGGTCCCATTCCTGGAGGAAAAGCTACAGACCGTTAACAGCTACTAGGTGGGGAGGATCAGCTTTCTCCAGAAACAGCCTCCTAACAGATTTCCCTGTCCCAAGTGGTCAGCCATAAACACAGGGACATAGAGCAACACTAACTGAACTCAGTATGCTGTGTGCATGTGTACACACGTAACAATAATAGTTACAGGAAAGGAGGTCATGGAATCAGGAGGAGATGATCAGGGGGACACAGGACAAGCTGGAGGGGGGAAGAGGAGTAGAAATTATGTCCATAGCGTACGCTCAGGTATAAACGTCTCAAAAAAGTAAAAATAAACTAAAAAGCTGAGACTTAACAGCACGGACCCAGCCTTCTGTCAGAAGTCACTTTGGCCGCTAGAGCAGAGGGCACGCCCTCCAGCTTGCGACCCCCCCCCCCCCATCAGCCTCGCTCTCCAGCTTGCGACACACCCCCCCCCCCATCATCCTCTCCTGTCACCATCAAGGGTCTCACAGCTCCACTCACTGATGCTTCCTGTTTGGCCTCAGAAGCACTGGAGTCTGCTGCTCCTCATCTCAACAGAAAGAAAAGGTCTAGATAAAAACAGCCCTGTGCATAAGGAGACAGGCCAAAGCAGGGCATGATGGGAAGCCAGGGTTCAGTAAAAACCCAAAGGTGTGACTCACCCCTAGGTGTATATTTCAGGTGGGAGAACGGGAGGGGGACGAGCTCACAGAGGTAGCAAGGACAGTTCACAGGTGAGACGATCTGGGGAGGGCTGGGAAGTGGCAGGCAGCTGTTCTGAAGTAGCAGGACTGTTTTCCTGAGAAGGGACATGCCATCTACCACGTAAACGATCTGAGCTTAAGTCTGGGACAATGGAGTGCCAGACAAATATTTAAGCAAAGACCAATTGGAAATTATTGCTTTCTGGGGAAAGATATTGGTGGTGATATAGAATATGGTCTGGGGCAAGGAGCTCAGGCTAGCCCACAGAAGGTATGGAGGCATGCTCCTTTAGATCAGCTCCCTGCGTTCTCTGGTGGAGATGACAAGTCTCAACCAATTTACCCTGTCTTTATTTCACAGACTGACATGAGCTCCCCTGGTTATCTTTTCTAACTATTTGCTTTATTTTATGTGTATGAATGTTTTGTCTTTACGTATGTGCACCAAATACATGCCTGATGCCTGTGGAGGTCAGAAGGGGTCACTGGACTCCCCGGGAATGGAGTAATGGATGACTGTGAGCCACCATGTGAGGGCTGGGAATCAAACTCAGGTCGTCTATAAGATCAATAATTGTTCTAAACCACTGAGCCATATCTCCATCCCCTAGTTATTTATGAATTAGTGTAAAAAAAGAAATTCAGTGAGCAGAAAAGTCACAATGCAATAAACAGCCTAGGTCTCTGTGGTGATCCCCAGCTCCACACAACAGAGATATATCCTTCCACCCACGCGGTTCCCTTCCCCACCTACACTCTGTGCCAGCAGACCTAGAAGTTTCCATTCCACATGTGGTTCGTCTTCTAAGTGAAACAGCTACGAACACAAGCCCAAACACTGCTCCCTAAGCACCCTCCAGGAGCCTCCCAGCATAGGCCACGTTAAACGTGTGCTCTGATGCAAGCTCTAAAGGTGATAAAGAAACAGCGTGTCCACGGGTCCGTGTGTCCGTGTCTGCATATCCATCTGTACCCGCTGAGCTAACAGCATGCGATAGTCAACAGCCAGAATACTGGGCTATTGTCCAGATACAAAGACACACAAAATACAGATATTTCCCCCTCAACTCAGGGATGACTAAGTCAGTTCTACCTGTCCCCCTCAATTTAAGTCAAATCTAAAGGATGGGGGTGGCAGGGCAAACCAACAAGAGGCCCTTGAAGTATTTCAAAGTTATAATAATGCCCCCTTCCCTCCCCACCGCCCCCCAACAGTCAGTTTCCCAGACTTTCCTGTTGTAACAACAAACAAACTTATCTTTCTCTTCTTGTCTTTAGCAATTATCATGACATCATTGAAAATCAGTGAACCGCCCGCCTCAGGGCTTAGCAGGGTGGGCAGGAACTGCCACTGTCACCATTGTAGATTAAATGGTATGAAATTCCCCTCTCCAGCACTTTCACCCTTCATTTGAGACACTGGAAAATGAACACTCGGAAATTCTCCTTCCCTAAAGATGGCATGGTATTCCAAAGCATTTTCCCTTCATCAGCCAACGGGCACCCTGCACCCAAACACTTCCAACACACTTTACAATCTATTTATAAGAGCCAAGAATTCAATTAAGAGGAAAACTTATCTTGGAAGAGTTGGGGCCATTTGGCCAATTAGCCCTTTTCCAGCTATGCTGAGAAAAGAAGATGAATTATCTAATGGAAGACTGAACGAAGCCCAAAGGGAGCAGCTGGGATGGAATAAAGGGTTCCAGAAATCTAGGTCTTGTCTGCAATTCTGTGCATGAGAAAAGTCACACAGCGCCTTAAGTGTTGAGCCTTGAGGATACCCCAGGAGGGTCCAGCTCTCTACTCCACAAAGCCTGCAGAAACTGAGTCCACTCAAGGCTTTAAAAATCTCACCTCTTGCAAAAAGCACTTAAATCTTTACCGATGTCAATCTTTTTAGCTTACAGGCTAAAAAGAACAGAAGCTAAAACATCAAGCTATTCCTTGTCAAAAAGGCCATCGCCATCGTCAGAGACGAAGCCAAGGGGAGTTGGCATGGGAGAGTGGGCACAGCCTCTCATCTGGTCATATTTTCACACCCTCTATGGATGGCGAGCTCACCTTGGTTGCCTCCTCCACGCTCTCCCTGAGGGCCTGCAGCTCGGCATCGTACTGTTCCTTCAGCCTGTCCATCTCCTGGTCATGGCTGGAAACCTCCTCCTTCAAGGCACCCTTCAAGGCAGTCAGTTCACGCTCCCGCTTTCTCAAGAGATCTTCCTGCTCCTCTTTGGCGAGGAGCAGATCCTGAAGGTCCCGTTTGGCCTGCAGGAGCTCCTAGAGGGGAAATACAACCGCAGAGGTGAGAAACAGACATCTTAACCAGTGGCCCGGCATCTGCCCTTCAAGACTGACCATCAGGTTTACCACTCCCTAGTCCTGCCCACTCTCTCCTTCCCATGCCACACACCTTTTGAGACAATTTGTGCTTCTCAGAGGCCCTTATTCCCTTGGGACTTCCTGACTTAGTTTCTTTAAGATTTATTGTGACTGGGCTCACTGTCATGGCTTTGGGAGAAAGTCATTTCTTGTTTGGTTTTTCTTTTGCTTGACAGGTTCTCACGTAGCCTAGGCTGGCCCCAAACTTGCTACAAAGCTAAGGACATCCCTGACCTTCTGCATCCACCTTCATTTAAGTGCTGGATTAGAGCCATGCACCAATACCAACTGGTTGATGTGTTTCTGGGGCTTGAACCCGAGGCCTCAGACATGCTAGGCAAACAGTCTACCCAATGAGCACCCCCGCCTGACATGTTTTTTGCAACTCATTTCCCATCTGAGCCATGGCCCAGCATCCTGCTACATAGAGACCTTACGTACTACTGCGCTCTGCAGCTGAGCTGACTTACTGCCTCGTCTGCTACCCAGCCCTCAGGATTCTGCACACAGTTCAACTCTCTCCATGCTCCTAGTGCTCAGGACAACCTTGTTCCTCTCTCTCTTGCCTGAGGACAGCATGACATTCACATTTTGCCCTCCTGCACTGTCAAGAGCTCACAAAGAGTCACAAAACTGGGGCCAAAGGTTCCATTTCAAACCACATTCCCTAAGCCCAAGGGCATCTGGCTGAACAGGAGCAAGTCCTGCCACAGGACTTCTTTTGTCCTGGATCCCTCGCTAGCCAGGACTTCCCACACCTTGGATCCTCACTGTGCAGCAGGCTTTGCCTCCACCCGAAGCCCTCCACCACTGAAGTAGTGCCAGCTGCCCTGTGTGTTCAGGCCCACTTCCTTCCCATTTCCTGGAATCTCGGCTAAATGTCTTCAAAGCATGACCTTGGTTCACAGGTTCACAACTCTCAATAGCCATCTGCTATGTGGCTTCTCTGGCTCCCCTACCAAGACAAGAGCATGCGGTGTCCTCCTCTTCCAGTTTCATTTCTGTTGCTGTGCTAATATCCTACCCAGAGCCACTTAGAAGAGAGGAAGGAGGGAAGAAGAGGAGGAGGAGGAGGA
>NC_022012.1:67737900-67779882 GCF_000317375.1 Microtus ochrogaster | reverse complement strand
AGGAGGAGGAGGAGGAGGAGGAGGAGGAAGAAAAGTTGATTGACTTATGATTCCCAGTTACAGCCCATCAATGAGAGAAAGGCAAGAAGGCAGGAAAATCAAATTAGCTAGTCATATCACATCTTCAGTCAACAGCAGAGAGAAATGAATGCCCCTCCCACGCATGTTGTCTGCTTGTTTGCTTGCTTTCTCAGTTAGTTTTCTTCATTATTATACAGTTCAGGGCCCAGCCCATGAACCGGTGCTGCCTAAGCCACGGTGGGTCTTCCCACCTCAATTAAAACTCAAGGCAATCCCCCCCATAGACATGCCCGCAGGACAACCTGACTTAGACAATTTCTCTGTTAAGATCTTTCCCAGGTCATGCTAAGTGTGTCAACATTGACAGCTGAAGTTAGCCACCTCATTCCCTCTCTCCCTGTCCCTGGTCCTTCTCCAGTACCATTTCCTGATTCTTCCCGGAGCCTCCCTCTTGCTGGAAATCGCCAGAAAGCACAGTCCTTCCCTGGACTCACTTTCTCTACAAGGACCATGCCTACTTCTCTCCCTTCCAAAAGCTAAGACAGCCCTAAGAATCGAAGTTGGCATTCTTTATTTTCCTTTGTCAAACTCCTTGACCTTTTTTTTTCTAATATTTGTTTTTGTTTGTTTTTAATTGCCTCAATCTTTTCCTGACACCAGCACCCCGGTGACCTGACGGCCATGAGCATCACCTGTTCCACACAGACCTGAGGTTAAACATGGTTACAGCTTAGGTGGCCCCACCATGAGCCTTCCGCTCCATGCCCTTTCCTTGGCTCTGGCAGCAGTACCACCAGTTCCCAAAGCGCCTAGTGCAGGAGCAGGGCAGCAACTGGGACTTCCCTTGCCCCTGACCTTCACAGGCACAAAATCAGTCCGGTAACAGCTAGGCCCTTCCGCTCCTCTGTCCAGGTTAGCCCCTTGCTGTAAGCACCCAGCTGACTGCACAGCCAGGTTCCCAGAAGGAAGCAGGCTCTGAGGTGCCTCCTCCTTCCCTCCCTGCCCACTCTCTCCACCTATGGAAACACAGTGTGGCCTCCTCTGAGCAGTCTTCCCGAGACCCCTTCTGGAAGAATCATCCCCATCCTCCCTCCCACCATCTGCCCTTTCAACTCTGGCCTCATACTCCCAACTCAGAGTGGCCTTATACTCTGATCCTCCTGCCTCAGCCTCCTGGGTGCTGGAATTAAAGGCACGTGTTACCACAGCTGTTTTATACAGTGCGGGGGTGGAAGCCAGGGATTTTGTGCACATAAGCAAACACTCTATCAACTGAACCACCACCCCCGCCTGTGCTCTTTCTTATATATAAGGTATCTTTATATGTGTATATGTTTCTTATATCCTTAGTGGGAGAGAGAAAAGCTCCTAGAAAAGATATAGATCTGAGTTTTGACATTTTTTTGACTGGATCAAGCGTACTAGTAGCATCGTCTATTCTGGGAGTGAATAAGTCACCCTGTTCCTTAGGGCGGAACCTCAAGAGGTCAGGAATCTACCAGCTCTCGCTTCTCCTGGCCTTCTGAGTACAAACACACCCTAGTCCGGTCTCCTTAGCCCCTAGGGATTCAGAGCAATAGCTGCTGCTGGACACCGAGATCTTTGAGAGCACAGGCTACTTGCCATTCAAGAGGTGTGTCAATGCTGGGGGAAGAGAAACCCTTAGCTCGCTTATTTTATATTAATGGTGTGTGTGTGTGTGTGTGTGTGTGTGTGTGTGTGTGTGTGTGTGTGTGTTGGGGGTGCTGTGGCAATGAGACTCTGTGGAGTCAATTCTCTCCTTCCATCTTTACAAGAACTCAGGCCAGCAGGCTACCCAGCGAGTGCCTTCACCCACTCACTGAGCCACATCATCGACCCTAAATTTATTTTTTAGCATACAAAGTAATGAATTTAAAAACAACCAACAAGGGAAGTCTTCCCTTTCCTCCAAGATGAGCAGATGAGGCAAACAGGTGGGAGATCCCCACACAGACCAAACTCTAGCCCTGCCAGAACCAGAACGCCCCCAGCAGGCACTGACGAGCTCCCATGAAGCCTGGAGACCCATCCCTGAGGCCAAAGAATTCCTGTCCTAACCACCTGGGTGTCCCTGCCCATCTCTTTCTGAAGAGGAGCAGAACGCACCCATCCTTGTTGCCATTGGCAACCACTCTAGGACTTGATGGCGCCTGCTGCCAGCAACTTCAGAGCAGCCCTTCCTGCTTTTATTCTCGCGCAGTTTTCAGTTGTCTTTAGATAGGGCAGTTCCTCTCCCCCACCCTTATCTCCTGCAGGATGTGTCTGTGTTTGTGCTGCTGCCAAGGCGTGTCAAGGATCGAGGATTTTTCAGTCCATTCTACACTGACAGGGTGTTATCTGTGGCTCGGGCTGTCGCTTAAGTGGGCCACGCTGCATGAATCCAATCAGATTACACCTTGCCGCATCACACAGCAGTGTCCAGAAGGGAGACAACAGGCACATAGGGTTTCCAACTTCACATCAATAGGAAGGTTTAATCGTATCAAACGAAGAGAGGAGAAAGTAGGAAAACTTCACACTATAAACAAGCCTACAGCAGAAAGACAAGCTCCCCTGGAGACTATCATCAGGGAAAACAAGGATAAACAGAATCACTGATTTCCAAACCTTCACGTAGTCAAGATAGGACACATGCGACAAGGAACCAGCCAATCCACAGCTAGTGTGGCCCGGGAGACAGGGGACAACTCAGCAGGTAGGATGGGTGCCAGTTCCCAGGCCTAAGAACAGAATCTGGTCCTCGGGACCCATGTGGTAGAAGCCGAGAACTGACTCCCACAAGCTGTCCTCTGATGTTCATGCAGCATGACAAGGGCACCCCATATCCACGTCCACAAAATAAACAAATAATGCGATAAAAATTTAAATAAGACAAAACAAAACAAAACAAAACAAAACAAAAAAAACTCTAGCGCATATGGGGAGCAGCCGAGGGAAGATCTAGAAGGTTAATTGTGCTTGGCGCTTTCTGCATGAGAATGATACTATTTCTAAACATCCAAACAAACGACTACTCAAAGAGACCAGGACCCATTCATAAATGAGGAAGTCGGAGTTCTGAGATGCTGACATACCCCCAACATCACACATGGGGATGTGTATGGGGAGCTGGATCACTGCATAAAGCACTTGCCTTGCTACCAGCAGGACCCTAGATCAATTCCCAGAACACAGGTGATTAAAAAGAAAAAAATGTCAGGCGTGGTGGCAGGTATTCCTGGGGATCCCTGGCCAGACACCTTGCTAGCCTGCTTGGCAAGTTCTAGGTTTATCTCAGATATCAAGGTAGGACTAACATTTGAGAAACAATTAAGGTTTTCCTCTAGAACCCACATGTTATACACATACACACACACTAAAAAAATGTTTTTAAGTTTTTTTAATTAAAAAAAATATGTAGTTCTCAGATCCTGGGGATGTAGTTCTATCCTCAGCCTCACAAAAAAAAAAAAAAAAACCAAAAAAACAACAACAAAAAAAAAAATGGGCAAGGTACACGGTGCACATCTACAATCCCAGCATGTAGGAGGTGAAGAAGGCAGGAGGATCAAAACTTCAAGGCCACCCTTGGCTACCTCGTGAGTTAGAGAGTCTGAACTACAAAAGAAAGAGTTAACTTTACCAAAAAGAAAAAAAAAAGTTTACGGACCCAAGAATTCAACAAATAATAAATCTTTACCATTGTTCATCAATTCTCAGCCTAAGCAAACAAATATTCTCTAATATGCTTTCCTTTAAACAGTCTTCTTAAACACAGCCTCAGTATATAGCTCTGGCCACTCTGGGCCTCCCTATGTAGACCAGGCTACCCTTTCACTCACAAAGATCCACCTGCCTCTATGTCTGGCTTCCCCACGCCCACACATGTTATTATGCAGATTCCATGTAGAAAGACGTGGTGCTATTTAACAAAAAGTGATGAATCTCTGGGTTGGGATGGAGCCAGGGCCACAGCATGTCTGTCCCTGGCAGGCACAAGGCTTCAGTTTCCAGCACCTTGGTAAGAAGAGAGGTTTCATGATAAATCTGAACTGATAGATACACGGGCTCATGGAGCATCCGGGCGTCAACCGTTTTCAAGCACTCAAAAGCTTATAGATTCAATGTCCGCTGTGTTTTAAGAGTCAGTTCTCAGGCAAAAGCCACGGAAAACTTGGCCCCAGCTCTAATCTGTTATCAAATTTCTCCCAGCTACTTCTTATTAAGATGCAAAGAATGACTTGAAAGTGACTAGGAGCCGGTATCTTCCTTTTAATGCTGGGCAAAGTGTAGATGGTATTGTGAAACGTTGCAGGAAGACAAAGGAACGCAGTGAGGGACTTCCCCGGGGCAAAGCACGTCATTGACATAATTGCTAACAACCCCGCTCCACCTCCTCCTTCTGCAGATTACACGGTATGTCAGGAGAGTGACGCACTAGGACCCCAACTGCAGCATGTTTAAGAAGAGGTATGCTCTGCTCCCATCGCGGCTGTGGCCTGAACGCACACCAAAGCCAGAGTCCACGTGCTCATCCCCCACCAATGCACACAAACCCGCAAAGCTATCACCACGTCAGGTTCAGGAGTTAAGGATGTGGGTTGGGGGTGAGGCTCAGATGGTAGAGATCATTTATGAAGCCCAGGGCTTAATCCTCTTGCACAGCGTAAACTGGGAATGGAGGGACCCACCAGCAAGCCCTGCACTTGGGAGGAGGAAACAGGAGGATCAGAAGCACAAGATCATTCTCAGCTATATAGCAAGTCTGAGTCAAGTCTCAGCTACATGAGGCCCCTACCTCAAAAAATAAAATAAAGTAAAACAAAATAAAATAGCATGTAGGTCATCTTAGAATTATTTCATTTTAGAAAAATATGGTAACTTACTCTGTCATTCAGAAGTATGCTGCACTTGAAATGGGGGAAGCAGCAAAGATGATAGACTGCACTTGACTGTGTTAAAGGAAAATGTGCAATACTAGCGCAGGGTGGAGTGAACAGAGAGAGCAGAGGATGCACACAGCAGAGCACAGTCCAGGGCACAGCAGTGCGAACTACACAACCCAGAGCACAGCAGTGTGAACTACACAACCCAGAGCACAGCAGCGCGGACTACAGATCCCAGGGCATGGCTGCACAGACTACAGAAACATCTCTGTCCTCTGAAAGCCTAAATTCTCCACTGACATCATTTCTGGGAATTTATCCTTAGGGAAAATTTTGTTTTAGGGAGAGGTTCATGTTACCCAGGCTGGCCTTGAACTCCCTAGATTAATTGTACATAAACTCAGAGATAATAAGAGTTGTGTATTCAGACTCATTGCATGTATATCATAGAAACCATAAACGTGTTAGTTACTACAATGGTATTGTAACTATTCAGAAAGTTCCCTCAAAAAAAAAAAAGAGTAAAACATAATCCTACCTGTAATTTACTTCAAAATAGTTCAGACACATAAAAAATGAATAGATGAGCAGAAAAATTAATGTAGGAATATGATAAAACACTGATAACTCCTTGATCTGTGTTGAGAACTGATAAACGCTAATAGGCTATTCTCCAAGTGTGAGCGTGTATGTGTCTATGAGAGCATCTGTGAGTGTGTAAGAGCGTGAGTTTATGAGTGTGAGTGTATGAGCATGTGTGTGCAAGAGCATCTGTGGGTGTGTGAGAGTGTGTGTTTATATATATGTGAGTATGTGTAAGTGTGGGGGGTGAGTCAGGGGTACAGGGCAGACGTCACCTCTGATGTCATTCCTCAGATCCCACCTACCTTGTTTTTTGACACAGGGTCTCTGGGCTAGGGGCTCACTGGATGGCCAGCACACCCTGGGACCTGTCCATCTCTCCTCCCACAGTAGGGTTACGAGTCCAGCTGTTTATTTTTGTACATGGGTTCTAGGGATTAACCTCAGTTCCCCATATCCCCGGGCCCTATCATACTATTCTTCCTATTGTTCACAATAATCAAGACAATGATGGCCTCACAGAACCTAAATGCAGAAACCGGTGGAACAAACACACACAACAGAAAGCGGCTGTCTAGCATCCACCCCTGAAGCCCATCCTCCCAGGCAGGCAACAGCTGACCTCCAGCCCCTTACCTCGATCAAGGCTCCCTTCTCCCTGTCCTCGGACCGCTTGGTACTGTCCAGTTCGTCATGCATTTCTGACAGTTGGTCCTGCAGGTCTCGGATCTCTGTCTGGTGCTGTTCCCGCTCCATCTTTACCTGGAACAGCCTAACAGGGGACAGGGGGTGGTCCATCAGAGAGGCCCCTGGGATCCTCAGTCCTCACTTTTGGGCTGTCACATGGTCACCTGCAGCCTCAAGAAGCCCCCTCAGGACTTTGTTCTAATTTGGTCAAGATATTAGATGAGAATTCAAACCAACAAAATGGGACAGATTTGTAGGGACGTTCTCTACCAGAAAGAGATCACAAAGTACTAGAATTTGGACATAAAACATAAGGCAATGTCTAAAACCAAAGAAAACCAAAACTATAAAATAGGAGAACCATCAAGTTAATGTCTGCAGTCAATCCTGATTGTTAGTTTGATTAAACTGTCTAGCAAAATCCATCGCTGAGTAAATTTGCAAAGCTGTTTCCAGAAAGGAAACCAGACCTTGATTTTAGATTCCTTTGCCACTAAGTTTCACAGGCTAAAGCATCAGGGGAGGCCTTGGAGTTACTTTTCTTGTCTATGGGCTGAGCAGAAGTCTAAGTATCCACCACAGAGATCAACCCATTCTGGAGAAAGCAATCAGGCTGGGAGACTGTGGACCCCACAGGCTAACTTTGGAGACCAGACCCAGGCTTCTGCAAACCATAGTCTTAGCTGTCAGGCTCAAGATTCCCACCTTAGTCATTACACATTACCCCTCAGGGCCCCTGCTTCACAACTCGCCTGCCAGAAGATCCCCTGTTGGGGCTGAAGTTTTACAAGGCACACTTAGGGTACACAAAGGATTTAAATAATTATTAACCTCCCAGGTATAGCTCCAGCTGCACAATTTTGAAAGAAGTGGGGAGAAAAGAAAGCTGAGTGGCCTTGATAAACACTTGGAGGGCTAGGAGGTATGGAAAGGACAGAGGGTTCTGGCCACCTATGACTCAGGAATTCAGGCAGGGCAGGGGCTCCAGCCAGGCACTCACTCTTCCAAGTTCCTCCGCAGCTCGCCTTCACTGTCCTCCAGCCGGCGCTGCAGGGCGGCCATCTCCTCCACTTGGCTCTGGTGCCGGCCTCGCAGTTCTTCTAAGTCCTCTCTCATCCTCTCTCTCTCCTCCTTGGTGTTCTGATGGTTCTAATGGGAATCAGTATGATTCTAAGATACCTGTGTTGTCGCTCTGTACGGAAGCCCCTCCCCTACCGTGTTGCCCAGGCTAACAGCAAACTGGCTATGAAGCCGAAGATGGTCTGGAATTCCTGGTCTTCTTGCCTTCACCTCCCGAGCACTCAAAGGACAGGGGTGCACGACCTTGCCTGGGTTATGAGGAGCTGGGGCTGGAACCCCAGGTTCTATGTGTACCGAACAAGCACTTTTCCAGATGAGCTTCAGCCCCAGCCCAGAAGACCACTTGTAAACACTAATGAATTCCATGTACTGTTCCTTCATTATTAAATGACTTAGTCAAACCATGTAATTAAGGTTCAAAAGTTCCAGAAAGAATATGAAATATTTGTATTTAGTGAATTGAACACTTTTAAAAGACAAACACAAACACAGCTAGACCTCATGTTGCTGTTTCTATTTCTTCAGTCTAAATGCTGCATGCAGTGGCAATGTACTTAGTTTCCCACGGGTCTGCCTGTCTCTAACAGTATTTCTCTTGCTCAAAGCAAACCATTTCTATGTGCTCCAGTTGCTTTAAAAAATTCTTTGGCCAGCAGCCACCAAATTCAAAGGAATGTGCTCAGGGATGACAGGAATGTTTCTTTTAGGGAGGAAACTTTTTTGTACTTTTACCTCACCTGGACATCCTAATGTGTTCTAAAAATCCTTTATCATCCAAGACAGAAACGGGAAAAAAATATGACAGCCTGATACCTTGGTCTCTAGCTGCAGTTGCCTCTGTAGTTCAGACACTTCTAAGATCAATTTGTTCTTCTGCTCCAATAGGTCTTTGATATCGGAGGAAAAATTCGAAGCCTGCAATTAATTACAAAGATATCCTCAGTTAAATGCTTGAGATGCTTTGCCTGAATTCTCCTCCCCCACGGTAACACGGGGATGTAACGGACGCGTCGCAGCCCTGACAGTGTAAGACCCAGTCACGCGGAACCCTCCCTCTCCCCGAGTTAACGGTGCTGCTCCCTCGCCATTTATGTTACATTTTTCACCGTAGTTCGGGGACTATTTCACCAGATTCCCACAGTGACTCACTCTTGAGGAAGGTGGTAGATTTACTGGATACCTTTCAAACATATTATGAAATATTAAGGTACTAAAGCTAGAACAAGTGTCTACCTGTTTGGGTGTGCATGCGGAAAACCAAGGATAACCTCGGGTGTTGTTTCTGAGGCACCTTAAAAAAAAAGATAAAAGCTCTCTGGCCTGGGGCTGGCTAGATAGGGCGGGTGGCTGGCCAGTGAGCCTTGGGATCTTCCTTTCTCTGCCCTCCCAGTAATGGAATTTGGGGGGCAGGGGATAGTTAGGTGGAGAGCAACTGAAGAAAGCATCCAATATAGAACCCTGGCTTCCACATGCATCATGCATGAGCACACACATGAATAAGCACACACAAACACAAACACACACACACATACACACACAGATATCCCTCTCGCCCCCCACCCCATCCACCCCCAACCCTGTCAATACAAGGCTCACTACCAAGAGCAAATCCCAGAGTGACCCATGGGACTGAGATGCTAATTGTGTGTCAATGTCTACCCTCACTAACAAACGTACCAGAGGATCACGGTAGGATAAGGAAAATCCCTATCCTTTCTACTCAGTTCTGCTCAGAGCTTAGAATAGCTCTAAATACATCCAGTTTATCAGGCGTGGGCTGTAACTCAGGACTACGTAAAATTGCCTAGTACAAGTGAGGCCCAGTGCTCAATCAATCAATCAATCAATGACCACAAAACAAAACCAACCAACAAGAATAATTTGTTACTTTAATTCAAGAGGGAAAAGAGCCCAATAAAGGAGAAAAGCAACTCTTGTTGAACCAAGAAGCACCTGGGGAATTAGACATCATAAGCAAAAGGCCAGTCTTGGGATAAGGGTATTAGGAGGTAAGAACCCACAGGAAAAGCTACTTTAAGAAACGATAACAAAACAAAACAAAACACCCTTTTGGTTTCTGAGATGATTCTTACACTGTATTATAAGCAAAACAAGATTCCAAAAGTTCACCAGAAACCTAGTGTCTAAGAGGCAAGGAAGCCAACCAAACGCCACAAGTTGTGCTGACCTGGGGGATGCAGGAGTCCTAACTCGGAATAAGTGACATCCTCATGTTCATCTGAGATCTGAGAAGGGAGCATAGTCACGCCATGGGAATGTGTGACATTAGTCACACCTAATGAAACCCACCCTGGCAAAGCCTAGAACAACAGCATGATGGTGACCCACCGTTGACTTGGCTCTCAGGAGAAAACTCCACCCTTCGGTAGAAGGTAAGACAATCTGCTACAAATGCAAGTTGTCATCCACTACCCAGCATTCAGTTAGAAAATCCTGGGTGTCTAAAGCAGCAGAGAAAAACCTGACTAATCATAGAGAGAGAAGACATAGCAGGAATGAAATGACCCGCGCAGAGAAGTTAGATGAGAAGGGGTCAAAAGAGCTATGGACAATAGTCTTTAAAATATAGAAAACTATGAACAAAATGGATTTAAAAAAATGATGGTTTCCCAAAGGCAGAGTCTAGAAACACGGTTAAATGGGCATTAGAGTGTCAGCACAATGCTTGAAGCTGAAGAACTCATTAGGTGCCTCTTAAAAGACTGGTTCCCTAGGGGCTGGGGACTTGGCTCAACAGTTAATGCTTGTGTGGGCAAGCTTAGATTCCCAGAACCTGCACAGGTGCCGGATCAGTGTGGTGGCTCACCTGTGATCCCCAGAACCCACACAGGTGCCGGGTCAGTGTGGGGGCTCACCTGTGATCCTAGCCTGGAACAAGCTAACTGGTAAAATGAGCCGTATCAGTGAGTTCTGGGTTTGATGAGAGACCCTGCTCCTTAGATTGTGGTTGAAGAGGACTGCAGAAAGATTCTCTCCATCAGCTTCAGGCCTCCACACACATACACCCGTGTGCACACGCACACCACAAATGCATACATGAGAAGAAAAGGAATATTCTCAAAGAACAAAGGGGGTGTTTTCGGGACATTTTAAAAAATTAAATCTTAAAAAAAAAGATAGAGCTAACAAAAAAAATAAATGAATTTTAAACATTAAGAGAAAAGTGCACACCTTCAATCCCAGTACTCCTGAGGCAGAGGCAGGCCAGTCTCTTGAGTTCAAGGCCAGCCTGGTCTACAAAATGAGTTCCAGGACAGCCAGAGCTGTTATAGAAAGATGAGAAAGACAAAAGTCCTTGTTTTTCTCTCCCCTCCCCTGGCTTTTCTTAAAGAGTTGTTGTTGTTGTTGTTGTTATTATTATTATGTGTATGATGCACATGTGTGCAAGTATGTGGAAGTGCATACAGAGACCACAGATGTCTGATCCCCTGGAGCTAGAATTACAGTGTGAACCACATGATATGGATGCTAAACACGAAGCTCAGGTCCTCTACAAGAGCCCACTCTTAACATATAGGATTTAAGGGATAAAGTCAGAAGGCAGACATTACCAGATTTCAGAGCCTAAAGATATAGTATAGATCTGTCTAGAACTGATAACAGCAGAAGAGACATAGAATTCAGACGGCAGAATGGAGGGTCCTAGTGTGTGGGTCTTGTGTGCACCACTGGTAGGAGAGTTAATTGTTCCACCACTTCCTGAAGCCAGTCTCAGTACGCACAGTAAAACTTCTGCCTGATGTATGACCTGGAAGTTCACACCTGCTTATATGCCAGAAAAATGAGTGTGTGTCCATTAAAAAAAAAGTAAGTGAACAATAATGTTTAATGTCCACTGTAGCTTTCCATTAAGAGTCCCAAGCTGAGCCGGGCGGTGGTGGCGCACGCCTTTAATCCCAGCACTCAGGAGGCAGAGGCAGGTGGATCTTTGTGAGTTTGAGACCAGCCTGGTCTACAAGAGCTAGTTCCAGGACAGGCTCCAAAACCACGGAGAAACCCTGTCTCGAAAAACCTAAAAAGAGTCCCAAGCTGAAAATGTCACCAGAAATACACTAGTACACACAGAGATCAATATGTAATAAAAAATAGTTACTGATCAGTATAATATTAATGAACTTCACTGACACAATGTTGAAGACATAAAGCTGGAGAGACAGCAATCAAGTGAGTCTTTATATGAAATTTAAGTAAAACTAACCGAGGTGATGGGTGTCACCATATGATTACCTCAAGAAAGAAGGGACGTGACTGACAGGGAAAGAACATTCAAGAAACTTCTGGGTGAAAGGACCACCCTGTCTGTGACCTGAGTAGGATTTGCACAGAAGCAAATCTGTGATGAAAATACAGTGAACTACACAGCAGCTATGATTCCCAAGATTTACTTTCAGTTGGACCCCAATAAACCAGTATAAAAGTATTTGTTGACGAAATACCTGTTGTGTGACGTTCTTTAGGAACCTGTGTGTCTGAGCAGCCAGTCCTTCCATATCCTAGCCTCCCTCCCCCAATTGTCCCAATTGCTCCCAATTGTCAAGCAGGCTTTCCTGTCCCACCCTCAGCCTCGGCCTGTCAGCAAGTGCAAATAAATACGTTTGGGTCAAAGGGGCTTTCTCCTTTCAGTGATTGTGTTCCCAGCGAGAAGGGGGCCAGATTAAACAGTCCGTTAGGAGGTATGGCGTCTGATCGGAGTGTGACTATCAAGGGCTCTTGTTTCTTTTCTACTGTGGAAGCGATAGCAGGATGGAACTCTCAAGAGGACTTGGCTAAAGTCCTACAGCTAAGTGGTGAGGCGAAGCGATAAAAGCAGAAATCTAAGCTATAAGAGGCAGAGTCAAGACTCACAAGTGGCTGGTCCAGGTGTGGGCTGTGTGTCGTAAGCCTAGAAGAGGCAGATACTTCTCACGGACGATGGGACGGGACCAGAGCGGCACAGCGAAAGCACGGGCAGTGCCAGGTTTTCCAGTGGAATGAAGGCAGTCCCTCTCTGAGCTAAGTCTAACTCAGCCGGACAGATCACATACAAAAGAGGGAAAGAGGAAGGAAGGAGGGAAGGAAGGAAGGAAGGAAGGAAGGAAGGAAGGAAGGAAGGAAGGAAGGAAGGAAGGAAGGAAGAGAGGCAACAGGAGAGAAAAACGGGGAGGAGAAACAAAAGGAAAACAAAAACAAAACTCTATCTGCTTTGCAGTTCCCAAGATGGTCTTGGTCCGTAACGAAAACACTCTAACATTCTCCCCTAGGGAATCACTCCCTAAAGATAAATACTCCCCAAAGATAAAACTCCAAAATTTTGCCAGCAAAGGATCAGATTCAGAACATAAGAAGGAGAGAGGGGGACACTGTGTGTGTGCCAGAGATCTCATCCTGTCTTCCTTGAACCAGCAGGGCTTCTTAACTGATCTCTCTCTAATCTTACCTCTCTCTGAAAGCAGCAAAAGGAATGAGCTTTTGCAATACAACAGCATTTGTGTCTGTCGGAGAGCACTTGCCAGGCACGCATGACGCCCTGGGTTCCACACAAATGGCTGCGGTAGTGCACGCCTGTAATCCCAGCACTCGTGAGCTGGAGGCAAGAGAATCACGAGTTCAAGGCCAGCTTTAGCTACATGAGATTCTGTCTTAAAAGAAAATAAAAACGTCTTTTCTGGTAGCCTAGTAGGAAACGTCCTGTCTAGCTTTCCCCACATCCTGGTTTGGGTAGCAACTACATAAAATTACTTCAAGAAACATAAACACAGCAAAGTGACAATTCTTAATATTGCCTGTGCCATTCTTCCAACCTAGACTTCCCCGCCTCCCTGCCTCCTTCACAAAGAACGCTTTGACTTCAGACATCTTATTTGCAGAAGGGACACGCTGGCTTCCTCAGTTCCGGCTGACTGCTCCAAGCCCGTAATCCATAATGACAATCTTAATATCAAGTCCAAAGGCTGTGTCCTCCCCAGAGCATGCAAGTAAATAAAATGCAAGAGGAGTAGTTGTGATTTAAATTTAAAGCTTTATCAAAAAATATTCATGTTAAGAAATAAGAGAGATTCAATACCGGTACACTCGAGAGGCACAGGCAGACAGATCTGTGAGTTTGCAGTCAGCCTGGTCTACATGGTGAGACCCTGTCTCCAAACAAGAACTATCAGAGAGGAGGACTGGGTGTGAAAAACAGCTAAAATTCATTATATATATGTGTATATTAAATTGCCAACAATTTTTTTTTTTAATGGAAAGAAGAATTAGGTATAGCTCCTGAGAGCTGTGTATAGCAAATTGTAGTTTTAAGTTCCCAAGTCAGAATCACGGTCCTGTATTACTCATACACACACACACGTGCGCACATACACATACGCACGCAAACACGCATACACGCACACTGTCCACCACAACCCTCACTCATAGCACAGTCACGGGCATGTTGAGTGCTTGCACACATGTGCACACTTGCACACACCCTCCGCCACAGCCTGCACACTCACAGCACAGTCACAGGCATGCTGAGTGCTAGAACTCCTCTAGCTGATCACTCAGCCGACTCCTAGTGTTCTCTGTGTTTCTTAAGCAGGTCATGCCTCCTCCAAGACGGTTGGCTCTAGAAGTATTTCAGATTTGGGGTTATTATTTTGGGATTGGAATATCTGCATGGATATAAGGAGATATTTTATCAACACAAGTAGAAATGCAAAATTCATTTAAATGGCATAAATTTCTAGTACACAGAGCCCAGAGGTGATCTGATACAATGATTTTTAACAACTTTCTCATGAAAAGAAGTTTGTGTTCGTGTCCCTGCGTGTGGTCAGGTATTGAATTTTCCACACGAACCGTGTCAACACTAAAGAAGTTCGGGGTTTTAGGGCATTTGGGATTAGGATGTTTAACCTGTGTTTACTGCCAGACTGTCCTTCTGAGGCACTGCTTGCTCCTTGAGGAGACATCCCACTTTCTGCTGTCAATAGCAGCTAAAGAAACCGGTCCCTCCCCCATAGTTCTCAGTAAATACACTCTACAGGACACAAAACTACAACTTACTTGGTTATTTCCTTGTGCACTCCCTGCTGCTCGAGACTTTAGAGTCTGAATTTTCTCAAAGACCAGGTTGACTTTCCTTTTGGTGGCATCCTCGTTGTCTGTGCTTCTGGAAAACACCAGCAGAGAAACCATTCAGGGATGAAGCCATCGGCCTCAAGATGTCCTGACCGTCCTTACGCTCACAGGGAAAGCCCTCGGAGAGAAACTGTGAACAGTCTGAGGGAATTAAGGCTACAGACAAAACCAGGGTTTGATGGGCAGGATGGAAGAACAGCACCACTCAGTTTCGGACAGAGATGTCCATTCCCAAATATCTGAGCATGGCAGACACACAATCTGAATCAAGCAGGGTGAAAATACAGTAAGCTGTTCCTTGACTCAATGCTCATATTTGTCCCAAAGGGAATTAAACACGCCCACTCGTGCTTTTAAGTCTCAAGGTAGAAAGATGTTGGAGGATTTTTAACTTATGGCCTCTGTTTAAGAAAAAGAAGCCCCGGTGCCAAGACCGTCCAACAGCAGCCCTTTGTGTCTCCTTCCACGGTTAAACAGATCATCTTACCACACCCCTGGCAATTAAGGGATTTAAAATAAAATTCCTCAAACAGGCACCTACTATTAACTTCGGTCTTACCTGTCTCTCAACAAGTCAAGTGGGAAAGAAAGGAAAGAAAGGGGGAAGGTGGGAGCAGAGGGAGAAGGGGGAGAGAGAGAGAGAAAGAGAGAGAGCGCTCAGAGAAGGGGAAGGAGAGGAGGAAGCGGGGAGAGGAAGGAAGGAAGGAAAAGAAAGAATTTTAAAAACCACAATCTTCTACCTTAATTTTACAGGGTGAAGCCCTTCACAAGCAGTATTAAAAACTCTGGGGTGACTTTTAAGCCCCTGTGTTGTATTTTGAACCCCATTTGTGAGCCCTGTAGGGCTGACAAGCCAATCATAAATCACAGCACCCGACCCCCAGTGTTGACAGCCGCACGTCTCAGGTGGCTGACTTTCATTCACGTCTAACTTGGGCGCCTCTGCTTTCTTCTAACCATTCCATAAGAGGCTGGGACAGAAACTTCAGATTCCTGCTCCAGAACTGCCGCATGGTTGGTACGGAGGCAAAGAACCCAAGTGGTTGGAACTGAGTGTCCAAGATGGGCAGGGCAAACGTGGCTCTCAGGTGCCTCCCGCATGCTTGACCATCTCAGAGGAAGGAGGAGCTTCTTCTAATAAGGGATGATGGAGGCAGCTGTGGCAGGGAAGGCCTCAAGGTGGGGTGGCCCCAGCTGACCGGAAGACCTCCCCATCCCTGACCTTGTTCTGATGCAGTAACGGTCTTCTTTAAAACATTGATTTAAGGCAGGGGAGAGATGCAGTGAGTGAAAGGCCGAGTGTGGATCCCAGAACACACAAAAGCTGGGCACAGTGGCACGCATCCATAGCCCCAGGGTATGGAGACAGAGACATGCAGACCAGGGGTTTGCTGACAAGCCAGGCTAGCTGAGAAGTGGGAGCTCCAGTTCAGTGAAGAAGGGGGAGGGTGACGGAGAAGGATACCTGGCTTTGACCTCTGACCCCCACATGAGCATGGATGTCAAGTACACCTGTACACACATGTGCACATACATGTGTTTCTCCTGGACATGTGCATGCACAAATATAAACTCTGTGTGTTTTTAACTGACTTACAAAGAATGTCCTTCCCTACCCCCTGTACCTAGTTGGCAACTGCATCCGGAGACGAACCCTCGGCTGGCTCAGGTAGAACAGGAAAGAACAGTTAAGTACAAAGCCTCAGATACAAGTCAAGAGCCCCACCAGGAATGGCAAAGACTTTGTTCCGTAAGGACCACGCACCCTTCTTTGAGGTAATTGTAAAGGATCTGCTTGGCCGTCTCCTCGTTGGTTTGCTGCGTGAGCTCCTGCTGGCCCTTTAAGAGATCTGGTGTGGCCTGGAACATAATGAAGTATGTTATTAGACCAAGAGGGTGACACTCCCAGGAAGATGGCAACAACCTTGAAGGAGTGGCTTCTAGCACACTCCTTTCCAAAACCAATCCGTCTGGCCAGCCTCATCATCCTGACATCCATAAGCTCTGGACCCTTGGCCAAGTGTCTTCTCATCCCCCTGCGCTTTCTCAGTACATGAAGGTTAATAGCAAGGCTTCACACAGCTGGTGCAATGCAATCACAGCATAACACCGGGAACTTACCGGCCTTATCACTGTTTTTATGACTGTTATGATTGCTTTTAACTGTGACCATCAAAACACTCCATGTGCCCACTTAGACTCTATCACTTTGCAATTAACCTAAATGAAGGTTAACCCAATTTCTCAGACCAGAAACCAACCTAGCCAAGTATATGGATGCAAACCTAACCTCCGAATCTGTGGGCTGACACTCGTTCTGTAGGCGTGAAGACTTCACACCCGTGAAGAGAAATGGAGACTCTGCTGCGTACTATTTGACAGGGAAGTTTACAGGAGCTGGGAGCACAATTCCAGCACCCATGAAGAAGTGAGGCACTGCACAGGCCCATCATCCCAGCACTCGGGAGGTAGAGACAAGGAGCACGTAGACAGTATGGCTCCATCAGTGAGCTCCGGGTCCAGGGAGAGACCCCATCTCAAAAAGTAAGGTAGAGAGCAACAGAGGAAGCCACTGGATGGCAGCCCATGGCCCCCACACACAAATGCACTGGGCACCTACGTGCACCTATGTGCACCTAAATGCAAACATGCACTTTCACACACCAAATCACCAAACGTGCCATTACAGATTCAAGACTTAGGACACTCATTCCTAGGGTGCGGTGCTCAGGCCACTTTGAAAGGGAAAAACACAAGTGTTACCTGCGTATCAGAGTTGGAAGGAAATGTCTTCACGGAAATTTTCTTGGCACCAGAATC
This sequence comes from Microtus ochrogaster, assembly GCF_000317375.1. Taxonomy (NCBI): domain Eukaryota; kingdom Metazoa; phylum Chordata; class Mammalia; order Rodentia; family Cricetidae; genus Microtus; species Microtus ochrogaster. Next base: position 67,762,687 of record NC_022012.1, on the reverse strand, counting down.
AGGTGTGGCAGCCACAGCCCGGTTCTGTAACATCAACGTGGCGGTGGCTATTTTGATTTCTTCCTCTTTTTTATTCTGTGCTGGAAGGGAGCTTTCCTGGCTTCCTTTGTTCAGAACTTTCCCATCTTTGTTCTGCAGGGGAGCCTTGGGGTGGGCACCCTGGGTGGCACCCTGCAGTTTTGCAAGGGTGCAGCTTGGGCTGTGTTTCCCACGCTGCTCTGGGGCCTGCGACCTCTGTGGGAAGACCTGGGATGGCCGGAGGAGGTGTTCGCTAGACTTGCCCAGGTTCCTGCTGAACTCGGTGAGGTATTCTGTATTTCCCTGGAGACCAAACGGAAACGCACTATCTACGCTTCGAGATCTTTTCCTGTCCTCCGGATTGATCCTGTTTCTCTTCCCAGACCTTCCTCTTCTCTGATGCCCAGGCTTTTGGTCAAATTTTTCAATTAACTGGTCCACACCAGGAATAGAGCAGGTGTCGATATCCCGGCCAGTCCCTGGCAAGAAGGGGATATACCTTCGGTTTTCATGGCGGTTGACATTGTCAGCATGGATGGCACATTCCTGATCATCAAGTAAAAATCTGTACAAAGAAGTGGCCGAGGTGGGAGTCGTGGATGACGAAGATGACCTCCGGGACCGAGCTCCGTCCAGGATGGGTCCTGCGGAATCTTGTCGCCGGAAGGGTAGTACATCTGGCCTACTTTTCTTGGTTTCGGAGAAGACCTGTGGGCTGGGGGCAGTTGGCGATTTCCGTCGAGGGGAAAGGGCCTCCTCTCCCACCCCCTCCTTGGCGCACCTCTGAACATTCACGCACACTGAGGTCTGCTTTTGAGGATCTTCTATGACCACGGAGCTGCAGAGACGGATTGCTGTCGCGTTGGTCTTGGCTAGATCTTCCAAAGTAGGGCTGTTGGGCTGGGAACCGCAAGGTTTGGGAAAGCAATTCCGAGGCTTCTTGTAGTTGGTCCCTTCCTCCGGTGCGTTTCTCGGCCAGGGACTCTCCGGAGGATGATGCTTTTTTGAGCTTGCCTCATTCTTTTCGGGGTCATAGGGTTGCAGGAGCTCCGGGTGCCTCTGAAAGTTGAGCACATGGGGAAGTTTTGTGGGCCCATCTTTGCGTTCTACAACTCCATTCCTGCCCTCATGGAGGGAAGCCTGCTTCTGGTTTCTTATCGGGCTGGTGGGCAGGTATGGGTTTTCTGGAAGCTGCAGCTCCTCCGGACTGTTCTCCTTCAACATGCTCCCGTTGCTGGGATGTAAGGACAGATTATTTATCACTGAAGATGGGAACGCTGGCCCGTTTTCTGGAAAAGGTGTACCTGATAGACAGCGTTCAGTGTTATTCAGGACTATGTAGGGGTGGCCATCAATTCCCTGGACCCTGATGCTGACACCATAGGAGCCTGCCTTTGAGGGCTGGGAATTCCTTGGCTTCGGGGCGTCATCACTGGCGAGTCTCAGGTGGACCCCATATTCCTGCTGAACGTGTTGGTATTCACCAAAATACAGCTCCATGACTCACTGTCCCGGCTGGCAGGAGGAAAGAGGATGTTACGTTAGAATCACATCTGTTTAAGCAAAGGTGAGGAGGATAAGAGGAGGGGGAAATGGTTCACAGCCAGCTGGACATGCTAAACAGCAAAGGGACTCCAGAACCCACGGCTGAGTACTGTGCTTCCCCGCACTCCTTTCTGGATGTCCTTGAGCCTGTGTGCTGGCTGGCTTGCCAACACTGGCTGCAGTCCTGGCCCGAGGGCAGTCTCTGGTGTAATGACCTGGCCTCTAGCATAGCCCCGCTCTGGTTTCCAGCTATTCTGGTCATTTTTTTTCTCCCTTAGTAGGTTTCCTCACACTTTGTGCTATTTATTTTTAACCAAGAGAGTGTTCTGGCTGCCAGCAATTAAGAACGAGGTACTTTTCCATGAAAACTGAGGCTTACCTCTAGTCTTCCCTTCCTCTGCCAATTTCCCTCCCAAAACACTATCAGCCTTTTTTTTTTTTAGTACACATCTGGCTTTAAAATCTTTCACATTTATTTATTTTGTGTGTGTGTGTGTGTGTGTGTGTATACATGTGTGTAGATGAATGTGTGCCACAGTAAGCACATGACCAGAAGACAACACGCAGGAGTCAGTTCTCAGCTTCTACTATTATACCCCAAAATTCGAACTCGGGTCATCAGGCTTTACAGCAAGCACCCTCACCCACTGAGGCATCTAGCTGTCTGCCCCTATTACTTTTTTTCTTGAGACAAAGTCTTATGTATCCCCAGCTAAATCAAACTTGCTATGTAGCCAAGAATGACCTTCAACTCTGATCCCCCTGCCTCCACTTCCTGAGCTCTCAGATTGTGAAGTTTGTCACCATGCCTGGTTTACTCAGGACTGGCAAGCAAACCCAGGACTTCATGCATGCTAAGCAAGTACTTTAGCAACTGGGCTATAACCCAGTTTCCCTAGCTTTGAGATCTTTAATACTATCCAAATACAATGTTTAAGACACGTCTTACTCCAAGGAATTGTTTGTAAAATTAACAATGAGAATAAATGATGGAGTTTTTAAAAATATCTTTTTCATATCAAAAAGTTCACCTGGCATATTCATCTGAAAAGTGTTCCTGAGGGTCCAGGGTTGGAGTTTAGAGGTTGGGGGGGAGGGAAGGGGAGAGGGAGATAAGACTCAAAATCTTTATTTTGTGATGGGTCTTAATACCTCATAAAGAATCACTGCCTCCAGGTGACCACTTCCTAAATATAACCCCAGTAGCACAGACACTGAGAGAAACAATTAATAAATGTGACCTCCTAAGACTGAAAAGCTTCTGTAAAGCAAAGGATATGATCAACAAGACAAAACAACAGCCTATAGAATGGGAAAAGATCTTCACTAACCCCATATCAGACAGAGGTCTGATCTCCAAAATATACAAAGAACTCAGAAATTGGTAATCAAAAGAACAAATAACCCAATAAGAAAATGGAGTACAGACCTAAACAGAGAACTCTCAACAGAGGAATCTAAAATGGCTGAAAGACACTTAAGGAAATGTTCAACATCCTTAGTCATCAGAGAAATAAAAAATCAAAACACATCTGAGATTCCATCCTATACCTGTAAGAATGGCCTAGATAAAAAACATCGATGACAGCTTATGCTGGAGATGTTGTGGGGTAAAAGGAACACTTCTGCATTGCTGGTGGGAATGCAAGCTGGTACAGACCCTTTTGAGATCAGTATAGCAATTTCTCAGAAAATTAGGAAACAACCTTCCTCAAGACCAAGTAATACCACTTTTGGGTATATATCCAAAGGATGCTCAACTGTGCCACAAGGACATGTGCTCAACTATGTTCATAGCAGCTTTGTTTGTCATAGCCAGAATCTGGAAAGAACCCAAATGCCCCTCGACCGAAGAATGGATAAGGAAAATGTAGTACATTTACACAATGGAGTACTACACAACACACACACACAAAACCCAACAATATCTTAAAATTTGCAGGCAAACGGATGGAGCTAGAAAACATCATTTTGAGTGAGGTAACCCAGACCCAGAAAGACAATTATCATATGTACTCACTCATAAATGATTTTTTAAACATAAAGCAAAGAAAACCAGTGTACAAATCACAATCCCAGAAAACCTAGACAATGAGTGTAATGGTGTCTCTTCTCTTTAAGAGACAAGCCCAGCCCACTTCCTCCCTGATATGAGGAAGATCTGAAGCAGGCAGATCTTCCTTCCTGCTTGCAGCCTGAGTCTCTTCTTCTTCCATCTCTCCCCCAAAGAGGCACTTCTGCCTCGCTCCATTCTCCCCACTTCTCCCCTCCCCCTTCTGTTTCTCTCTCTCTCTCTCTCTCTCTCTCTCTCTCTCTCTCTCCTCTCTCTCTCTTCTTCTCTCCTTCTCTCTCTTCCCTTCCATAACCCACTAAATAAATATCCAACCTCACTCTGGATGAGGCATGCCTATCCATCTGTCTCTTGCCCACCACATGGTTCCCTGCCTGGGACCAGCCACCCCCAGAGACCTGCAGCATGGTCTCGTGGCATGCCCATCTGTTTGTCTCTCCTCGTGGCCTGCTGCAGCCTCTTGGGGAACTGTGCTGTCTGTCCCTACCTGGGACTGACTGTTCACTGCCTGCTGCCACATAGCCCACTGCCATTGCTGGGGGACCTGCAGCATTTCTGTCGTTGCAGCATTTCTGCCGCTGCAGCATTTCTGCTGCTGCAGCCACTGGGGATCCTGCAGCATTTTAATTAATCCATACTCTAAGAAAGACATACATAAATCTAATCTACATGGGAAAGAAAAAGAAAAAGACAAGATCTTCTGAGTAAATGGGGAGCATGGGGACCTTGGGAGAGGGTTGAAGGGAAGTAGGGGGGGCAGAGGAAAATGTGGAGCTCAACAAAATCAATAATACACACACACACACACACACACACACACATATGTGTGTGTGTATTCAAAATAGAAAGAAAAAAAGAAAAACTTACAGACTGGAAAAACAATAAATAGAAATACATACTGGAATAAAGACCAAAAAATATTTAATAAATGGTAAATTAAGAAAAAAAAAGAATTGCTGCCTCCTCCTGTGCCAGGTGTGGCTACCCATGCCGGATGCCTGCAGAACTGACCTGAAACAGGACAAGCACCACGCTATTGCAGAGTGCCCCAAACAAAAACCACCCCAAGAAACTGCAGCAGCCACAGAGACCCCCAGGAGTCCTGCAACTGCCCCTTTCCAGCATCTTCTTGAGTCTTCCTTTCTATTCTGCAGTCAACTCTGGTATTGAATTTCCCAAGAAAGCTGTTTGTTACAAGCAGATTGTCAAGTACATGTGCACAAAGCTTTGCAAAGGGACATCATTCCCTTATCCAATTGTGCTCCCTTCTATATTCAGTTTTTGCCACTGAAATATACACGAATATTCTAGTTGTTTCTTAAAAAAAATAATTAGTTCTTGGGACTGGAGAGATATCCGCATGATGAAGAACCTGTACAACCCTTAACAGAGGACCTGAGTTCCAATCCCAGCAACCATGTGGACAGGCTCACAACCACCTGTAACTCTAGATCGAGGGGGCCCCACACCCTCTTCTGGACTCTGAGAAAACTGCACTTACGTGTGTGCAGACACATGCATATACCTCTTCCTGAGAAAAGCCAACTCAACTGGCCACCCCAGCTACAAGGGAAGGATGGAAAATGAAGTCTTTCAAACTGAGCACTGGCACGCACTGCTGGGCTGCACAGGCATGTCTCCTGGCGTCGGAAGACCACTGAAGGGCGCAGCAGCAGTCAATCCCCCTCAGTCCGTACACGGCTTGATCCAGGCCCATTTGCTCTCCCTGACGCTGCTGCAGTCTTGCAGAGGTGCAGGGAGAAGCCAGTCCCATCTCCAGGGTGCTGAGAACCTCTGAGGGCTGTCCTCTCCAGTTCTCCAAGTCCTTAAGTGAGTCCCTGGATTTTGGTCCTAGCCCCCCACCCCCCCATCCCTCCACCCCACCCACTCCTTCAATCGTCCAGGGCTGCATCTCACAGCCAGTCACCTGGCACGAAGCTGCAGGCACACGGTGCTTCATTCTGCTAGTACAGTGACTAGGATCAAACTCAGGTCATCAGGCTTGACAGCAAGTAACTACCTATAGAGCCATCTTGCCAGCTCTGGATTGATAATTTTAGTGATAATTGACCATTTCAAAATTAGTAGTATATGCTAATTACACACAGAGGGCCTCTTTATAACGTTCTCATGCACGCATATGTTTTCCCATATTCACCCATATTACCCTCACATGTCTCCCTGTCCCTGAAGCCAGGGACCTCTTCCCCGTGTGTGTGTGTGTGTGTGTGTGTGTGTGTGTGTGTGTGTGTGTGTGTGTGTGTGTTCGTGTCCCAATAGTGGGCTGGGAGTGGGGAGGGCAGGGCAGGAAGACTGTATTCTAAAGGCAGGTGATCTTGCCTTGGATGATGGACAGTACCAAACTCATCGGTCACATCTTGACCCCCTACTCAGCAGCATCATGGGATTTTCTTTCTGTTTTTAAAAGCCCATTACTGATCTTTTTGTGGGCAGTGCTGGGGACCAAACCCAGGGCCTGCCAGGTGCTAAGTCAACACTTGACACTGAGGATATGTCAGCCCTGGGTTTGTTTGGGTTTTTTTTTTTTCTTTAAGAGCCTCTATATAAACAAAGCCATCCACTGGGGCTCTGTTTACTAAATGGAGTTTCTTTTTATTCACCAGTAATCTCTCCTTACGCTGGCTTTTCGATGGAAATATTTCTCCTGATATTTATTAATGAGAAGTTCAACTAGGGTTTTAAGAGTCCTTTGCCACAGTTACTGCAATTAACACTACTTACATTTCAGTCTTTGAATATGGCCACCATGGTTTATTCCAATCCAAGCTCCAGGCTGGTGAAGCAGTTCACATAATCTGAATTTCATAAACCAGCCGCAATTCACATTTCCTTCACAACAAACCTCAACCCGATATTTTCTCAAAATGACATTTCTCAGCTGAGTGAATGTAGATTTCCTATCCAATCAAAGCATAAACACTGAATTAATGAATGAATCTGAGAGCAGCCGTTCTCCACTTCAGGGAACCAGGCCTGTTGTAAGATCCTAGCACACATCACACACAGACACATTTGATCCATCAGGCAGTCCCACCAAGGGCTTACATAATTTGGCAGAGAACGCTGATCAATTGCCAGGATGCAACATTGTAGCACTTTGGCAATACAAGTGGTGTTTTGGAGTGGAAATCGGGCTTTCTGAAAAGGCTGCTAAGTGATGATAATTGCTGTAGTGAGTGAGCTCAATGGATATGTGTGTGGGAACAAAGACTCAACTCTGCGCAGAGCACAAAAACCATGCCAGACGGAGACGTGTCCTCTCTCTGGGCCATCACACATGATCAGGGAGCATGATTAGTCACGTAAAGCTGGTGTGTGTCCCTACTTCTCCTCTCTAACTCCCAGTGGCCTTGCCAGGCACACCAGAGGACATCCTGGCTCCCAAGGAAAGGCAGCCATCGTCAATCTTACTGCAGCTTCCTCTCATGGGACAGTGATGCCCAAGCATTCTGCTTGGTGCCTGCCATCGGGGTCCAGGGGACTCGTCTGATTAGGGTGCTAATCACGCTTTGCCATACGAGTTATTTAAAAGAGCAACAAGGAGGGAGGTGGACAGCTGGTGAACCTCAGCACATCTTTGATCAAGTCCAGGAAATGAAAAGTGAGCCGTGAGCCAAAAGGGAATCTCCCCTGAGTGTGATGCCGTGATTGTCTCAGTCAGAGGGAAGCCACTGGCAGGCTAAAAAGGGATAAGTTAAAACTTCAAAAGGCAACATGGTTAGTACTCCTAAAGGCATGCCTGAAGGGCGGTGGAAAGGCCAGGATTCTGGGGGTGGGGGGGGGGCGTGGGGGGGAATAGCCACACTAGAAACTCCCCTTGATGTAAGGGAGGCTGAGGAGATGGCCCATCACACAGCATGAGGATCTGAATTCCACACTCAGAATTCATTAAAACATTAGCTCAGAACATTAAAAAAAAAAAAAAAAAAAATCCCAGTGCTGGGGAGGCAGAGGCAAGTGCAGACCTGGAGTGTGCTGGCCAGAATTGGTGAAGCCAGTAAGAGACCCCTGAGGTGAAAAAATAGGTGGGTGGCACCATATGTATGTACATACACGCAGGTGCGTGCACAAGTGCTTGTGTGTGCGCACACAAACACACACATACACCACACAGAACCACCATTAAAATTGAAAAATAAGAGTGAGCCACCAGAAGCCTGAGATGAACAATGTTCAGAGCTACGTCCCATGTCCCCAGATAGGAGAGAATGCCACAGTCTTCCCTGAACCAAGCATTGTGTCCCATAGGCACTTCCTGCAAAGACAGGAAGCTGTCAAAAGTTCCATGATTCCCAAGGCAGCTTCCTGGCACCCAGGAAAGTCTTTAAAACTCCCTGGGGAATCACGGAAAATGAAGGTAAGGTCTGAAAAGGAGAGTTCAAGGGGCTTGAATTTTAAATACTTTTAATTATTTTTCACTTTTGAGCATCTGTGTGAGTCTGTGGGTTCATACACTTGAGGGCAGGTGCCCTTGGAATCGGGAGAGCATCAGATCCCCTGGAGCTGGAGTTACAGGAAGGCAGTTATCATCTGCCTGAGGTGGGTGCCAGGGACAGAATGCAAGTCCTCTGCAGGAGCAGCTCTTAGTAGCCTAGCCACCTCTCAAGCCCCAGTTATTTTATTTCGGGGGTAGGGGTACGAATCACTGTATCTGTAGTTCTGAGTGCCACAAGCTCTCTGTCAAACAACCTCATTCAAAAGAAATGGCACAAAAGAAGGAAAGCGGTCGTGAGACGGATCCTTTTAACAGGGCTGGAGACCATAGCAACTAGGCCAGGGCTCTCCAGATCAGGGTCACCTGGACGAACCCATACAACCTATGCCTGGGCTATGGTGAGTTGAGGATTCCCCTCTGCCCACAGGATGCTCACTTGCACCTTCCTGCGTGGATGGGTCTCTGGCTGACCTATCCGACTTCTCTATCTTGGTAGCATACCAATGACCTCTCTGTTCGTGGCATTTTTATGTTCCCAAATAGAATTTTAAAATCTAGAGGCTATGTGCTGGAGAGAGGGCTCAGTGGTTAAGAGTACGCGTTGCTCTTGTAAAAGAACTGAGTTGGGCTCCTGGCATGTATATGGCTGCTCACAAGCTGTCTGTAACTCCAGATCCAGAGAATCCAGTGCCCTCTTTTGGTCTTCATGGCACTGTATGCATGCAGTACATAGGCATACATGCAGGCAACACCCAGATACATAAAATAAAATAAATCTTCCCCAAAAGTCTGAGCTGAGAAGAGAATATCAAAGGTCACGTGCCATGCCCACACTTCCAGTGCACACCCACACTCTGAGGCCTCCTGTTTTCAGGCGCTGGAAAAACATAGAATTCATGCGCAAAATAATACTTAAGGTCTGTTCACATCTTGACCCTTGAGACGATTTCTAAAAGCTTCAAAAGTAGAGCCAAGATGCAGAGAAGGCCAGCAGTGGCCTGGAGACGGGACTCGGTTGGTAGAGTGCTCACTTAACACGAACAGAGGCCTGGGTTTGATCCCCAGCACCACACAAACCCAGAGATGGTGGTGATTCCTGCTGTCACCCTAGCATTGGCAGGCGGAGGCAAGAGAATCAAAAGCTGAAGCCCCTGGTTACATAGCAAGTTTGAGGCCAACCTGGGCCGTGTGAGAGGCCAGTTTCAAAAACAACAACAAATAAAAAACAGAAGGGCGTGTTGCTGGAGAGATGGCTCAGCAGCTGAGAGCACTGGCTGCTCTTCCAGAGGATCTGAGTTCAAGTCTCAGGACCCACATGATGGCTCACAACCATGTGTAATGGCTGACACTCTCTTTTGGCCTCTGGGCTCGCTCTCTCTCTCTCTCTCTCTCTCTCTCTCTCTCTCTCTCTTTCACACACACACACACACACACACACACACTATCTATTTATCTCACACACAGATACACTAAATCTTTTAAAGGGTAAATAAATATATTTTAAAAAAAACAGAAAGACACAGCTAGAAGAGAGAAGAGGGGTGATATCTATTACTAACTCAGGGAACAAAGTCACATCCCAGCCAGGTACACACATCACCTCCCCCAGTGTCTTCTTATCTCTAAGGTTAGGCTAGCAAAAAAGACTTTATGAAATGAAAAATGAGACAGCTGAGTCATGTACAGTGCCTGCTAAATGAAAGGGCTCGAATCTGGAAGCAAACAACAACAAACCGACATTGTATTTATGGCCACAAGAACACTGGTGTTGTTCATGTTTTTAAATACTTAGGAGGCAAAAACTTCCACTCTTGACCATATAACACCAACATTCTAAAATAATTTATTAACTAATTAAGAAAGCAGAGGGCAGGGAATCTAAAGTACAATGTTATGTCCACAGATGAGCTTTTATAAACATTGCCAACTGAATAAACGGAGCTCCTCACGGCGCCCTAGGCACAGCCAAGGTCTTAGGCAGACAGCAGCTCCTGCCATCGGGGCTTCGATCTCCCATGGAGAGCCCAAGGCAGAAATGCAATAAAAGGGTAGAGAAGCACCCCAAATCTCCAAGTCCAAATCTGGCTTCTGAAGCTTCCTCAACACTCACTGCTACCTGGTCAGGGTAGACACAAAATAAAACCTGCTGGCCAGCTCTGACACACCTAAATCTACACTCAAGACAAACAGCCAAGAAAAAAAAAACAAAAACAAAAAACCCACTTCCTAAAATCGCATGGAGTCTTCTCAGATTTCTGTCTTGTCCCGAGTAACATGAGGTCAGCTCAGCATGGAGAAGCCGTTCAAAGGCAGACATAGCTTCACTGTGCCTGCCTGAGGACTGCCACTAACCACAGCCCCAAGGATCATGAGGGAGGGGACATCCTGCAGATAACTGCTTGTCTACACTATGAGGCCTGACCTGGATTATGGCCTATACTTTCTTTCCTTCCTTCTCCCTTCCTCCCCTTTTTTCCCTCCCTCCCTCTTTCCCTTCTTCTCTCATTTGGTCTTATGTAGCCCAGGATGGTCTGGAACTCACTCCACAGCTACTAAGACTGACCTTGAGTCTCCTGCCTCTGCCTTCCGGGTGTTGTGCATCATCAAGAAAGAGTTTACAAGGTGCAGAGGGTGGAACCCGGGGCTTCAGGCACGCCAGGCAAGCTCTATCAACTCAGCTACATCCTCAGCCAGGGACTTTGTCAGTGCATTCACCTGTGAAAAGCCCACTCTCTCCCCAGGTCTCACCTACGGGGGCAGCTTCCGACTGATGTCAGACACATCAGCACTCAGCTCCGAGGAGCTCAGCACAGGCCCAGCGGCAACAGCTCCTCTGGCAGGCAATTCTGTACCTCCAAACCACACTTTAAGCTTTTTCAGACACGCTCATTGTGGCTACATGGCAGACAGGAGGCAGGATCCCTCCTTTATATCATTTGGGCCAGACCCTTGGAGCACTAGCGTGGACAATATTTTCACTGCCTAAGAGATATACAAGTTCTGTTAGGTTGGTCATTTCCTCCAGGGTCTCATGCGCAAGTCAGGAGCAGCCTTAGGACTTACATGAGATCATCACTGGGTCTTCCCGTGTCCCTGTTTCCCACTGTGTATCTGGGATAATTATCCTCACCTAGTCACCGGAGGACCCTGGACCAGCACACATCCCTGCATCCCTCACTACATCTCTGTGCCCACGGCGGCATCTCATCTGGCAGAGCTCAGAGGGGATATCACACAGCCATGCCTTGCTGCTTGCCACGTGTCCTGCCCCAGGTACCGTGTCTCATAGAGAGTGCATTGAGGGAATAAATGAAGGGGGAGTGGAGGAATCCCTGTCCACGTGCACAGGTGAGTTCCTTTACATTTAAATGGCTGAGAGGGAGGGCTGGGAGATGGCTCAGTGAGAATGAGGAGCTGGGTTTGAATCCCCAGCACCCAAGTGAAAAGTGGGGCATGGCCACATGACCCTATAACCCTAGCATTGGGTATGGGGCAGCCTCTGGAGGCTTGCCATCCTGCCAGTCTAGCAGAAACAGTGAGCTTCTGGTTTGCTGAGAAAGCCTGTCTCAAGGCAAGAACAATCAAGGAAGACACTTGGCATTCTCCTCGGTACTACACACAAATGACAACTTCTGCACACTCATGTGTTTGCAACATGTAGGTATGTGTGTATATATGCATGCACACATACACAGAGAAACATAGATGCACAGAAACAGATGCTTTTTTTTAAAAGTTTTCCATAAGGGGTTAGGGAGAAGGTTCAATGGGTAAAGAACTTGCTATGAAATCTTGAGGACCTAACTCCAGATCTCCAGCACCTTTTTTCCCTCTCTGAATGACCAGGTAAACACCTGAAACTCCAGTGCTGGAGAGGCAAAGGCACACCAGTCAACCAACCTAGCCAAGTTGGTGAGTACCGTGTTCAGTGCAATCTGGAGCAGAGATTGAGGAAGTTGGCCAGTGTCAACATTGGGCTTCCTCACGCACATTCCCACACATGCCTGCATGCAAACACACACTGACTGTCACAGTTCATCTTCTCTCAGGAACCCCCAGGCAGATGCTGCTGATCCCTACATTAAAGCACTAGAACAAGACCCATGGTCCCACTGTGACGTTGCTTCCCACGAATGACCTCTGGGCCTCAAAGTATGAGTGTTCTAAGACAGGGAACAGGCCCCAGGATCATTAAGCCTGAATTGTTGGAGATGCATCAACAATGTGCAGTTCATGACAAATGGACAAGCCATTTACAGGAATCTACCCCAGGAAGCCTTCTGCAAGTGAATCCTATGCTTGAGCCTCCCCCTCCCTGGCAGTGAGCTTCCAGAAGAGTCCCAGAGAACCCATGAGGCATCCTCCATCTACCCGAGTCCCCATCACAGAATGGCTGTGGGGATCTGCATTATGAGCAAATGCAGCCAAACAGTTACAAAACAGAGCCGCTGGGAGGTGCTCCTGGGGTGCAGTCTCCCCCATCTCTCTGCCACCCCCCTCTGTCTCCAAATCACAAACCAACAAGTCTCCAGCCTGTCTCAATCTGTTGGGTACAAGTGCCAAGTGAGCTGTGATATAAATGAGGGGCACCTTAATATCATACTAGTAAAGATGTTAAATAAATAAATAAAACAGAAAGAGTGGAGCATGGTGGCTCATGCCTGTCATCCCAGAACTTGGGAAGCAGAGGTAGGAAGATCGTGAATTCCAGGCCAGCCTGCAATACATAGTACAGACTACATAGAGAGCTGCCATCTCAAAGCAAGACAGAATAGGTAAAAGAAAAATAGAACATAGCCCTATTTTAAAACAAGATAAAAATAAAGTTCCTAAAATAGAAACTTAGCAGATTCACATACATACAAACGCAAGTTGTCTGTTGTTCAAGGTGGCTATTATCTATATAGTTTGGTGACAGCGGGTCCTCATGCTGTGGTAAAACTTTCCAACCTAGAATTCTCCTAAGTGACTGAGAAAGGATTATTACCCAAACCCCGACTCTGAAGCCACCTGGCCATGCTAAAAGCTTATTCTCAACAGCTTTCAGGGACAAAATGGCTGTCCCTGGAAACATCCTGGCGCGGCTTCTCCTTCCTGAAGTCCTTGCACCCAAGCCCAGGCTCACTTCGGCTCCAGGCTCTCCCATGCCAGGGCTGCACGTGGCTGGGCCTTCAATAAATTACACCTGGCAGGGGATGTGTAAATGCAAACGCGTGTTCAGGTGAAATGTACGCAGGAAGGGGACCACGTGTCTCCTTTCAATTTCCAAGCACCAAAGCCCTTCCTTGGTCTCTCAAGAGCAGAGGACACAGTTTAGAATTTGGAAGCTGCTCTATGCCCTCCCTACCCGGGAGTCAGGATACGTAATAAAGTCTTTATTGTGTACAGATGCCTAAACAAGGAAGTTTCCCTAGGCTCCATGTTTTCAATAAGAAAAATTTAAGTCAATAATCCAAACGAGTTGACATTTTTGCCGCACAGAAGTTCTGTGCACAGAAATTCCGATACTCTTGACACTTTAACCTCTTGGGTGTGGGTGGACTTAAGTGTTACCGTGTATTCGTTCATTCATTTGTGGAGCTAAGAATTGAGCCCAGGACTTGGTGGGGGCTGAGGCTAAGCACATACTCTAGCATGGAGCTGCACTCCCAGCTGGCAAAATTTCAAAACCTACTCCATATATCTGAATTTTGTGAAAAATACCGTTGTGGTTTGAAAACGTCTTCCACAGGCACCTGTAACTGAACACTTGTTCCTTGTTGAGGGCATTGTTATAAAACCTTTAGAAAGTGTGCCTTGCTGGAGGAGGGTATGTCACTGGGGGCTTGCGTGTGTGAGTGTGTGTGTGTGTGTCTGCATTCATGTGAGAGTGTGTATGTGTGTGTGAGTGTCTGAATACATGTGTGCATGCATGTGTGAGTGTGTGTGTGTCTGCGTGCATGCATGTGTGAGTGTGTATGTGTGTGAGTGTCTGAATACATGTGTGCATGTACGCATGCATGCGTGAGTGTGTGTCTGAATACATGTGTGCATGCATGTGTGTGAGTGTCTGAATACATGTGTGCATGCATGTGTGTGTCTGAATACATGTGTGCATGCATGCATGCATGTGTGAGTATGTGTGTCTGAATACATGTGTGCATGCATGTGTGTGTCTGAATACATGTGTGCATGCATGCATGCATGTGTGAGTATGTGTGTCTGAATACATGTGTGCATGCATGTGTGTGTCTGAATACATGTGTGCATGCATGCGTGTGTGTGTGTATAGACATCAGAGGCGTTGGCCCTCACCATTCATTCTCCTGGCTAGTTGGCCAGTACGCCTGTGGGGTTCTCCTGTCTCTGCCTCCCAGCCTCCCTCCTCCATTTTCATTTCCTTTTTCATTGTTGTTCTTTTTGGGTTTGGGTTTGGTTTTTGAGACAGGTTTTTTTTTTTGTGTGTGTATTCCTGGCTGTCCTGGAACTTCCTCTGTAGATCAAACTGCAGCGAACTCACAGAGATCCGCCTCTGCCTCCCGAGTTCTGAGATTAAAGGCGTGCGCCACCACTGCCTAGCTCTTTCCTTTTTTTTTTTAGACAGGGTCTTACAATGTAGCCATGGCTGGCCTGAAACTCATTATGTAGACCATGCTGGTCTCAAACTCTCAAACTCACAGAGACTCACCTGCCTCTGCGTCTGCACCCCAAGTGCTGCCATTAAAGGCATGTGGAGCCTGGCACACCCCCATTCCCATCTCTCACTGGGATTATGGACTATCACACTTCACATCCAGTTTTTAGGTGGCTTCTGAGGATCTGAACTTAGGCCTCCTCTGGAAATGCCTCTCTCCAGCCCTCTACCCTTTCTTGATTCCACTGGACCCTCACAAGGCATAAAGGCCTCATCCAAGTATTCCATCCACTTTGGTTCTCTCGACAGCTCATAGTTAAACTATTATAACCTTATAATATTTTATAAACACATAAACCATACTGAACTATGACACTGCAGCCCGGCAGCAGCCAGAGGTCATCAGCTCTTTCGGGTTTGCTGATGCTGCGATTGTACATCAACACTAGGAAGCTGGTCCTAGGAGCCTGCTACCATGCTGGCCAGCCTTCTGTGACAGATTCTGAGGCCCTTGTCCCACAGAACTTACACGGTGGGAGGGAAGGAAAGAGTAAATGTGGACTCAGACATTGTGGGAAGTGCTTTGAAGGAAACAAAACCGCTGGAGGCAGTGGTGGAGAGAAAGACCACGGTATGAGAGAGGCAGGAAGGCTGCTCTGAGAGTGGAACGTTTGGCCCGAAGGAGACTGTGAGCCTTTCAGGGAGTACCAAACAGGGACTGAAGCTTGCAGGGAAACACACACACACACACACACACACACACACACACGCCAGTTAAAGACTCTACAAGGCTGATTGGTAGATTAGAACTTGTAATTACTGAGAGTTGGAATGTTGCAGATTCAGATCCAAATTATCTCAGGCAATCTTTAGCTCCCTTAATAAGCATCCATGGTCCACCCGCTTGTCTGACAACTGTCATGTGACTTTTAGTGCATGTTAGTACACCATTGCTTCCAAGCGTCATGTGACTTTTAGTGCATGTTAGTACACCATTGCTTCCAAGCGTCATTAAACACAGCTTCTGAGACTGCAACAGAGCCCTCCCTCTCCACTTTGCTGCAACCCGCCGACCTGATGTTCCCAGAGTGCTTTACAAGCATCCTGCTTTTTCTGTAGTTATAAATACTACATGGGGCTGGAGAAATGGCTCAGCAGTTAAGAGCACTGACTGCTCTTCCAGAGTTCATGAGTTCAATTCCCAGCAACCCATGGTGGCTCACAAACAATTTATAATTGGGTCTTATGACCTCTTCTGGCATGCAGGTGTACATGCAAATAGAGTACTCATACACATAAAGAAAAAAAATAAAATAACTAAATGCTGAAGCATGAAAGTGTCACCACATTAAACTATGGGGGCAACCTGAGTTCTTAGGTCATGGTCACTCATATCTTGCTCCAGAATAAATAATCTCCTACTCCCTTTGAGATTAGAGCCATGTTTTCATGTCAACAAGAAACTCAGAGACTCAATGAAGTGGCTTGGCCAGGTCCTAGGTGGGGCTGGGAGAGCCTCTCAAGATTCCAGGATTGGAGAAAACACCACCAGTAAGGCTCCAGGCGTTATAGAAACCCAGGCCCTGAGCAAGCACAACTTGGGAGTCAGATCAAGGCAAAGCTGCAGTGTTCTGCTGCATAGCGTGCTCTGAGGACACTGGGGTATGTTAGAACACTGGGGATGTGGCTCCGTGAGGAGAGTGCTTGCCTAGCATGCCATAGGCCATGACGCTGATCCCAGCACAGCGCTAAATAAATGTGGCGGTAGAGGTTTGCAGTATCTGTGCTGGGGATGCTGGGGACACTCGGGACACTCAGGAAGTAGTGCAGGATGATCAGAAATTCAAGGTCATGCTTAGCCACAGACTGAGTTTGAGGCCATCCTGGAGTGTGTGTGACTCTATTCCAACAGAGAAAAAGAAAGCTGACCTGTGGAACCAGCAACCTTCCCTGCCCATACTCTCCCTCCACCCCAGGATTGCAACCTCTGCCAGACCCATCTTCTGTCCCCAGCCTAGAGTACGAATATCAGACACAGCCTGGTGCTCGATGGCAGAGAACAGAGTGGGGTCAGTATTAGCTGGACGGAGCGCTGCTTTCCTTCTTCCTTCTGGCAGCTCACTGTTGGGCTGAATGGCTGCCAAAGGTGTAGCAAGCCCAGCTACTGGGCACGGTGGGGATTTAACAAAGAGCGACAATGTCCACACAGGGAAATCCCTCCTTGCCTTGGGAGTGCCAGGAAAGACATCGATGAGATAATCCAAACATGCAAAACAAAGTCACTGTGTCTCTCCTCTTCAGAACACACTGCCCATCCCCCACCTCACTCCTTCTCAAGTAGGTAGATGACAGTCTACAAATGAAGTGTCCAGAGGCTAACACACCCGAGCTTCCCCCTAGATGAGCCGGTTTCTAGCCCCCAGTTCCATGTTTTGAGAGTCCAAACTTCTGCTCAGGGATGCGCTCTCCATCCCTGTCATGATGTCTCTCCCATCAGTCATGTAACCATAGCAACTTTAGTCTATCCTCCACCCTCTCAGCCTAACACGGGGTCCCTTGTCTGTGCCTTGCGGCCGTCAATCTAAATAATGGAATCCTTCAGATTGCAATAACAGTGAAATTAACTCCTAAATTTGCTTGCTTAAGACCCTTGGTGCCTTTGCTCTGAACATTAACCCACTCAGGACTGCAACGTCCAAAACAGCCCTCTGGACACTAGCCCAGTGGAACATTAACACGTACCTCAGACGGGCGGCTGATGTGCACAGAAACCTGAGGGAGAGTTACACGTCTGTGGTCTGTGTTTTTTCCCTAGGGGATAATTTATACATGTTTTTGTATGAAAACCAAAATATCTTTTAGGTCTCCGGCGCATCTCTTCGATGGCAGCTTCCTGGCCTCAACTGTAGAAACCATGCTTTGGAGTCTTAGACTAAAGTGCCCCGTGCCCTAACTGTCCTGCCGGCAACAGGAAGCAGACATTCTTACCAAAACAGGTGTCAAGTTATGAAATAGAACAGGCAAAGTTTTAAAAAAAAAAAAAATCACTGCAAAGAAAGGAAAGGGGGAGGGACCCGAAGAGGAAAAGGACAAAGCTCAAAAGGAAACAAAGGGAATCCCCTGCTTAGGCATTGGGACTGGAGAGATGGCTCAATGGGGAGAGCACTGGCTGCTCTTGCAGAGGACCCAGGTTCTGTTCCCAGCCCCACGTTCGTCTGTGATGTATGCAGTGCAAGGAAGGAGAAAGATGGAGGTGAATTACATGGAGAGGTACTCACTAAGCCTGCGTGACCACAGGATGCGCCGTGACAGAAAATGCTGGTGGGTGTAATTGGGCTCGGTACAAGAGGTGACCATGTTAAAACATCCCTTAATAAGCACTGGCCTGGCTTCCCTGACCCAAATGTGTCTCCTTCCCTGTGCAGAGGCCCAAACCAGCTCTTCCCCTCTCGTGATGACTTCCTTCTTAGTGACCTCAGAGTCACTGGGGGTGTCCCTGTCTCGGTCAACTTGGACGGCCACTTATTAAAACCAGCTGCCATCACCAATTCCCCAGCGCTCAGGCCACCTCCACCCCTGCTGGAATGTGAATCCAGTGGCATCAGAGACCCAAGCCACCTAACTGACACATGCAAAGTCTGTCAACCAACAACACAAGTTCCCTACGCCCACCAGAGCCCTGCCAAGTTCCTAGGGCACACCTTGTAACATTGTTCCTCAGAGTAACTACAGTTCTACATTTATAAGTTTTTCAATTTTTACTTAATGTCTACCTCCCTCACCCCCCCCCCCAAAAAATACACTGAGCAGACGCCGTACTAAGTTTTGTGAATGAGAGACACCCACCAATCTAAGGCCTCCCCCTCCAAATGAGAAAATGGGACAGTTCAATTTTGAGTAACCAGTGCAGAATTTGCCTCCAGAGCCACTTTGCCCATAGGTGTCTGATGCAAAACATGCCAGTAATTATCACTAATTATTAATAATTAGTAATACAGTCATAAATCATACTGACCATTCACCATGTGTCAAGGGTGATGCCAAACAATATATATATTATTTACAATATTTTCCTGTGCTTTACCGGTAGGTATCATATAATTTGCCATTACTTCTCAGATGAAGCAACTAAGTAAGGTTCAGAGAGAGGGGTTCAATCACTTGCCTAAGGTCACCTAGCAGCTGTGACAGAGCCAAAGGTCACATACACCATCTGCCTCCGGAGCCCAACTATACAACAGCCAAAGGCATCTTGGTTCAGGGCCTGGACTTTTTCCAGCATTCATGACCCTGCCCAACAGTCTGATCCCAGGAAAGCCACACAATCAACAAATGGTCAAGAGAGCTTTTAGAATTCATCTGGAGTGTAGGTTGTTGTTAGGGGGCGGGTGCAGAGAATTATAAAAACAAAACAGGGGCAGGGGGTATTGCTGGTGTTGCATCTGCCAGGAAACCAGCCATTGGGCATATATCAAAGACATACCAGGAGCAAGGACGATGCGAGTTCCCAGGTCACCTTGATCCCATGTGACCTGGGGGTCTTTCTCAGATTCACAGCGGATGGGAGGAGGAATCTGTGGGCTCCCACAGCAAAGAGGCTCCTGGAAGAGCAAAGCTGGGAAGCTGAGAGAAGGCTGGCTGACCTGAGAGGAACAGCAGAATATTAAGAGCCATGTAGAACTTTGAGGAGAAAAGAAAATTTTCCTGATGGCCACGAAGAAGTGGAGCATTGCAGCCCCCAACCACTCTGGAAACAGAAGCATCTCCCATCTCAGGAAGCAACAGGATCTCAGGCAAGTCACCACCCACACCGTCTGTCCCATAAGAAGGAAAGGGTGGGGGCCGTGGATATAGCTCAGTTAGAGGAGTATTTGCCTAGCACACACCAAGTCCTGGGTTCGGTGCCCACCATCCCCATAAACTGGGCATCATCGCACATACCTAACACTCAGGGTGAAGACAGGAGGGTGTGTTCACAAGTTCAAAGCCAGCCTGGAGAACCCCACCTCATAATACAGCTTAAAGGTGGGGGGGCCTAGCCATTGGACATATACCAAAGATATGCACACACCTAACAGTCAGGACAAGACAAGTTCCCAGGCCACTTTGATCCCATGTGGGCCTGGGGGTGTCTCAAATCGCCAGCAGATGGGAAGGGAAACTATATGTTCCTCTCACATCCCAACAGATGAGCTTGGAAGTCCTCCATGCTGGTCTCCCAAGAAAGGCCAAGCACATAGAGAACAGGATGGCCACTTCATGGGACCATTATGGGATGGAATGAGGTCATGAATGAGGAAGCACTTTATCAGCTGTCATTCATTAGGGAAACAGGAGGCACCAGCCTGTTCCTGCAGACATTGTAAATCCAGTCTCTGCTATTCTCTCTCTCTCTCTCTCTCTCTCTCTCTCTCTCTCTCTCTCTCTCTCTTCTCTCTTCTCTCTTCTCTCTCTCTCCCCTCTCTCTCTCTTCTTTTCTCAGAGAACTGGTAGACTCAGCACAATGGCTCCAGAGCAGGGATTCCGAGCTCCCTATGCAAGGCAGAACTCTGAGGGACTGGCCTGGGCTCCCTTTCTCAGAGGACCACCCACGCTGTGGAGCTGGACTTCTCAAACCCAACATCTGGTTTTCTGTGGACAGTTATCAAGAACCTATTCCCTGGAGGTCTATCCTGGGTAATGGAGAAATTCGGAAAGTAGGAACAGGAACTGTGCCTTCAAAGTGGCCCAGAGGTGACTGGAAAGGCATCAGTGAAAAACGGGGAAAGGAGCATTTCCAACTTATGGCTACATAGTCAGCCTTATCTTTCTCAGTTCCTCCTGGCTACTTGAGGAAGTGCTTGGTCCCCACCATCATCTTCAAAGTGAGAAGGGAACCGCCTCCCTGACCTTGCTTCCATCACAAACCCACCCCTTCTGGCTCCGCCTCTCCTGCCTCCCTCCTCCCCTTATAAAGATCCCCATGAACACATTGGGCTGAGCAAGTCGGGTCCTTCTCCAGGCTCAAAGTTGTTCAGGTAGTTGCACCCCCTTTGCCTTACAAGGAATCATCACAGGTTCCAGGATCGGGCAGGACATGAGCATCTTTGAGGAGTCATTGTCCTCACAGGAGGACAAGCGAACCGTGTTTTTCTGTGGCTTCTTAATTTTTCTATTTAAAATGACATAGAGGAACCAGACATGGCAGCAGAGGTCTGTGAAACCAGCACTAGGGAAGCTGAGCTAATAGTCACACCTTGTCTCAAAGAACAAACAAAAAGGGGCTACCTGATCATAACTACAGTCACTAGACGTCATTGTCAAGGAGAGCTGTGATCACTGTAAACACCAGGTCTAGATTTGGCAGGGCAGGAATATGAAACACACAGTAGGTTCTCCTTAAATCAAGGATCTCTCTGATCCATGCCAAAGACACATGCATCCCTCAAGGATACAGCTTCAGAGGCACATCCTGCAGAGGACACGGCGGTCCCGTGAGCCAGGTGGCCCCTACTGACCAGGGTCACACATCCCCTCACTCCTGATGGAAGGAAAGCCACTGCCTGAGTGATTTCAGAAATGCCAAGAGAAAGCGCTGGTGCTGAGGGAACAAGATAAAACTCCCATCAAATGCCAGAGGGGCTGTCACGTGAAAAGGAGATTAAATCTATTCTAGGTTCCTAGAGCAGGGACAATTCCACACAGACCTGCCTGACTTACGTGCCCCAGGATAGGAATGAATGCAGCTCAACACAAAATTCCAAACTTGCTTAAAACATCACGAGAGCTGGAGAGATGTTCAGCGGTTAAAAGCTGTTCTCTAGAGGACCCAGGTTTGGTTCTCAGCACTCACATGGAGGCTCACAACCATCTGTAACTCCAGTTTCAGGGAATCCAACATCCTTTTCTGACCTCCACAGGCACTGAACATAAATAGTGCATATACATACATACTGGCAAAAAAAAAAAAAACAAAAAACAAAACCCCACACACAGAAAAAAAGTCTCAAAATATATTTTTAAAACCATTATGATAACTGGTTTCTGTAACTCAATTGTACAGTTGTGAAAGATAAATATAAGTTGTGAAATTGTAGGTGACAATGGCCTGTTGTTACATGAAAAGGCTGGACATACCTGTAAGAGAAGAAAGCAAGCCTTCTAACAGAGACACCCAAAGAGAAGACAGGCTATCTTAGGAGACAACTGTTGTGGAATTTTTAACTGCGCCAATATGTGTTGCATTTGTTTATGTTGCAGAATATTTGTTTTAACTATGTAAAAATGTGTCACAATTGTTTAATTATGTAAAGATGTGTTGCTGTTTTACCTTGCCTGCCTAAGGCGCCTGATTGGTCTAATAAAAAGCTGACTAGCCAATAGTGAGGGAGGAGGTACAGGCAGGCCTTCTAATCAGAGGAATTTAGACTTGAGGAAGAAAGAAAAGGGGATGACAGGAAGATACCTGGGACCGGCCAGCCAGCCAGACATGGAGGAAGCAGGAAAGCAGGACGTACAGAATGAAAGAAAGGTCAAAATCCCTGAGGCAAAATATAGAAACAGGTTAGATTAAGTTAAAAGAGCTAGTG
This sequence comes from Microtus ochrogaster, assembly GCF_000317375.1. NCBI lineage: Eukaryota > Metazoa > Chordata > Mammalia > Rodentia > Cricetidae > Microtus > Microtus ochrogaster. Next base: position 67,740,416 of record NC_022012.1, on the reverse strand, counting down.
AGACAAGCCTAAGCTAAGGCAGACCATCGTAATTATTAATAAGTCTCCGCATCTTTATTCGGGAGCTGATAGGCAGTCATTCCAACTACAGACAGCAAATGTTCCTCATTGGATGTGGCTACCCAGTCACAGGCACACGAGATGGGACTCTAGTCTTAGTGAGGACAAGAATCGGAGAACAGGTTCCAACCCTGATCCCTTTACATGCACAAAAACCTCCAGATAATCGTATGAAGGAGCTCAGGACAGAAGGAAAGGGAGGCAGGACACTGAGGAGCAAGCTTTCTGCAGATCTTTCCCGACTTTACCTGCACAGCCAGCTGGGAGATTAACCTCTTCACTGGCAGACTTGGCTCCCGCCTGCCCCTGGGAGAAGGTGGTTTGGGTCCGCTGCCTAGAGACTTCCAGCCTGGACCAGAGAACCAGTGATACTCTCAAGAATGATTTCAGGCCCATCATCAGCACCTGTCTCATTCCCAGACACGCTCTCAAACCATCAGCAGCTGGTTGCCCTCCTAGAGGAAAGAAATCAGTCCAAGCCAGTTCCCAAAGGAAACCAGGGAGTGTCGAACAAACGTCTACACACACACTATTGGGACAGTCAACACTGATCGGGTAACTGAAAACATAGAGACAGGAGCTTGGCTGGAATTTTCCAAGGAGCGTTTGAGGCACTTGGTTTAGAAAACTTTTCAGAACTGCAAGGGCAGCAGGAAATTGCATGGGGTGCTTGCTACAAAGTGTTCAGAAACCCCGTACAGAAGAGACCCAAAGGTCAATGAATTTGCACGATTTTAACTCCAACATTTGGAGACAGAGGCAATCAGATCTCTGTGAGTTCGAAGCCAGCCTGTTCTACACAGTGAGTTCTAGACCAGTCGGGGAAACACTGTAGGGCCCGCCCCACAGAGGGGGATGGGAGGAAATGTGGAAGAAATGTCCCCACGGCTAACTGCAAGTTCCCTGCTTATAGGGACAACCAAATTCTCTAATAGGTGGCAGAGGGGACAGACGGGAACATTGTTATAGTCTGTATTATGAAGACTCACTTGAACTTCATATTACAGAAAGGAATGTGCATACACACATTATTATCAGCTTCACACACACATACACACACACACACACTTACTTTTAAATGTTGGCTTGTTCTGCATTAACCCTCTCCCAGAGCACATGCCCCTGCAAGAAGACAAGACGGTGTGAGCAGAAAGTAACTTGACTCAAGAGTTCAAGTGCCTGAGTCCAGTCAGCCCCACAGAACAAGGGAAGAGAGCAAAAGATAATAGCAACAATGAAAGAAAGATATCACAGGACTCGGAAAAACGGCCAAGCACCTGACCAGAGGAGCAGCACTGAGCTCCAGAAAGAATGTCTTTGTCCATCCCCTTCTCCCTATATTATCAACTGGCTAGAGACAGCTGGAAGAGGGCCTTCTAGGATATCAAGCCATTGTCCTCTCAGATAGCATAACTCCCCAGTACAGAGAGTGCCGTACAGTTTTAAGATTCAACCCCTCCCTCTGTTGACTGGCTTCTGAAGCGGTGAGGAGCATGGAGTGAATTCTGCATAGAGCTTTACAGGTCTGAGAAAAGTCTGAACAAGAGCAGGGGCAACTAGCAGAGAGCCCTGGAAGCTCCATCCCCAGACGGCTCATGCAGAACTCTAGATCCTAGAGGGAATGAGCCTGTATTCCAAAAGGGGAGACTTGGACGGGGGCTCTGGTAGACAACAGTTCTGGGCCAATTCCACCATCCTTGCTTATGCACCGTTACTAAAGCAGGTTCCCTCCTAAGCATGGTCCTCAAGCTGCAAACGGAAAACCCTCCACTAAGCCACAGCAGGGCTTACTAGAGGCACTTAGAGCTCACTCTGAGTCCTGAACCACCCTGTAAATATCAAATGCTTTCTCGTGCTGATGGCTGGGGCCTCTAACCTTCCGAGAGGGAGGGACCCATAGCCTCCAGCCAAGCCCCAAACAGACAGGTCTAAATGCAAAACACTGCCCCGAGAAGCGCTTTACAGGGAACTCTCAGTTCATGACTCCTTCCTAGCTGTTTGGGCTTTCAAACCAAACTTGGTTTTTGTTGGACCTATTTCTCTGCATTTTTCTCATTAGAAAAACAACTCCCTGGTTTAGGCTCAATTGAGAACACACAGCCCCACCTACGCGTTATCTGAGTGGCTTCCAAATGTCTGAAACCCTCACAGGCCAGGAACAATTTTAACAATTTCTGCCAGTGTATACGTGTGCATACAAGCGCTCACAATGTAGATGTGCTGGGTGAGGTGCACACGTGTATGCAAATGAACGTGCATGTGTGCACGTGCATGTAGAGGCCAAAGGTCAACCTCTGGCATCATTTCTCAAGAGCCACTTTTTAAGACAGCATCATCTTTAGCCCAGCACTCAGGAGGCAGAGGCAGGCAGATCTCTGTGAGTTTGAGGCCAGCCTGGTCTACAGAGAGAGTTCCAGGACATCCACTGCTACACAGAGAAACCTGTCTCAAAAAAC
>NC_022012.1:67732713-67737800 GCF_000317375.1 Microtus ochrogaster | reverse complement strand
ACCAGAAAGATGCTTTTCTATCTGATGATCATGTTAGATTTCTGGGGGAAAAATTTATTCATATATATGGGAGAAGTTATAGGGAAGCCCTGTCTCAAAAAAAAAAAAAAAAAAAAAAAAGACAGAATCTCTCACTGGCTGGAGCTTACCCATTAGCCTAGTCCCAGGGTTCTACCATGGTCTCCAAGCTCACATCACTGCACCTGGCCTTTTAAGATCAAATGTGGGTCCTCTTAGCACCGTGCCAGCTGGGCCATCCCGCCAGCTCAACCTTCTTTTTCCTTTCTTTTTTTCTTTAAGATTTATTTTTATTTTACGTGTTTTGAGAGTGTGCATGTCATGCCTAAGGAAACCAGAAAAGGGCGTCAGAGCTGCCAGGAGCTGAACTCAGGTCCTCTGCAATGAATACACACAGGACCAGGGCAAGGAGTCAAGTCAACTGTGAGCGAGGTATAGTGTCATGCACCTTTACCGCCAGCACTACAGAGGTTGAGGCAGGAAGATCTCAAGTTCGAGGCCAACCTGGGCAACACAGTGAGTCTAAGGTCAGCCTGGGCTGCACAATGAGTCTGAGGCCAGCCTGGGCTGTATAGTGAGATCCTGTCTCAACACAAATAGATCAGTAAAATAAGTAAGCAGCTTTGAGGGAGTCTAAGACAGTCTCTCAGCAATTCCTCTGCTACCTGCGGCAAGGGAGATGGGAAAAGGACGTTAGTACCCAGTAGCTGCACTCTGGGAAGATGCCTCACACCGTGTCAGAGTGATGGACCCTGTGATCCCAAAGAGAACCACCAGCCCGGGTACGCTGAAGACCAGACAGCCTTGAGGTGCTGTCTATCAAAGAAAATAACTTCAGTTTATGAATGTGGGTGTCTACCAGGCCTCAGGGGAACCTAACTCTGCCCGCCTCCAAAAAGTAAACATAGCAGGGTGTGGCTCACCCTGCAACACTGGTGGGTATGACTTCAGCTTAGGGAGGGCTGCTCTCTTCCTGAAGATTCTACTCTGTGTGATTTTCTCAGGATACAGACACAGAGTAGCTTCTACCCTGCCCTCATCTCAATGTCCTATGAAGGTACCAAACAGAATAATGTCTTAAAATACTTTCAGACTAGAAGCAAACTGTCTGAACCAGTATTTTTAACTTACCAACTTTAAATAACAAGAGGGAACATTTTGGTTTGGGCAGCAAAAAGACTAGTTATTCTTTTTTTATTTTATTGCATTTGTGCATTTGGGAGAGGGGAGAGTATTTGATAGATGGGCTTCAGCGATCACATGACCTAAGGAGTGTGTGTGGAGGTCGGAGGAGCTGGTTCTGTCCCTCTTTTATATGGGTCCCGAGGACTGTCAGGTTAGCAGGCATGGCAAGTGCCTTTACCCCCATCTCAACTCTAATTGTTATTCTAATAAGCTTTCTGATTGGGGAAAAAAAATCACAGCCACAATGGGACTGATTTTTTTCAAAATTCTCGGTAAACATGTTTGGAATAATAAGAACAAAAGCAATTGGGAAAAGCAAAGCAGATGAAGCGGAGAGGTCTCTGCTCAGCATATTTGTTAAACACAAACAAAGAAAAAGCCATCCAAACATTAGGCTGCCGTGAGTGCTAGCAAGTCAGACAAGACGTCTAGTGTCTTAATTCCTCATGTACACAGCCAGCGGCTCAGGAAAGCCACCTCCAGAGAGCAGACGCTGGTGGTCACCAGTCATCAAAAAACCCAGCCGTTCTCCATTCCATCCGCCATCAGAAAGCAAGAAGCCTTCTCCACACCCTATGCATGGCCCAGAAATAATACAATAGCCATAGATCACATATTTAACTAGCCCAGAAAACATCAGGCTACTGTGTTTGTGAGCACTAGGTGTTTTGACAAATGAGTAAATGTAAACAAAGTAAATATTTTATACTGTATGCAAAAGCAAACAGGCAACTGAGGTCATGCAGTCCTCAGGGCTCTGAACTGAAGGAGCACTCCTGAGAGAGTCTGAGGACTCCCCCCTCGCTCCGGCTACTTCAGCTCCCTTGGGTTCTCAGAACACACTAGCAATCTCTAGTCCTGTTACTAACTGAGAGTCTTTAAAGTCCCGGCCCTTCCTCTGAACAGCCGAGTGGCCAGGCCAGCTGCAGATCACAGCTCATTGTTGCTTTTCAGAGAAACTCTCCCAACAGCTCAGCAGCTCGTAGGAAAGCCTTTCTGATAAGGTAGGGCCCAGTCCTCCAGACCACCTTATCTGGCCATATTGTTCTTTCGGCCCTTATCAAGCAAGATAGGCCTTATCTGCTGGTCTGTTTATTGTGTCTCCTCCACTACCAGTCAAGATATCAGGATGGAGCCTTTAGTGAGCTGGATCTTCAGGGTTAAAATAGGGCCTGGCACACGGTGGGCAGTGAGGAAATGTCTTGAATAAACGTGTACATGAATAAATGAATGAATCAATCAATCAATAGCATTTGTATTAAAAGTTGTATCTCCCAAAGAGTTTTTCAGAAGGTTCAGCCCATTCATGCACCCACTGCTGGAGCTCAATGTGGGAAAGAGCAGCAGGTTACAAAGGACAAAGGTAAAAAATCCACAGGGACAAGACAGGCTGGCCAGAGCAGGAAGTTCTTACCCGAGGGCAGATGCAGAAAGGACCACAATTCCCAAACTAAGAGTAGAACCTTGAAGTTGGAGAGATGGCTCAATGGTTAAGAACACCAACTGTTCTTCCAAAGGAGGACCTGGGTTCAATTCCCAGCACCCACATGGAAGCTCACAACAGTCTGTAACTCCAAGATGACACCCTCACACAGCAAAACACCAATGCACATCAAAAAAAAAAAAAAAAGAGTAGCATCTCATGGTGACCCAGTCGATATGAGAAATCAGATACAGTATGCCAGCCAGAGGTAAGAGATGGAACAAGAGCATAGCATCCCTATGGACAGTAGGATGGGTGACCTGGAAGGGACCATGACCTTGACACTAAGACTGTACACAGCACCTACCGGCTGCCAGCACCACTGTAAATGAGACAATGAAGACGGGGAAGGAGGGAAAGGGTCACCTTACCTCCAGGAAATGTCACCCACCTCACGAATATTCATAATAACCTGACTTCATTAGTATTCACGCAGAACCACTGTGCGGCCACAGGACCTCTTGGATTCTGGGTGCTCCAATCTTTCCACCCTGCTGAGGTCTCTCCAGAGAGAACTAGGAGGCTCTATGCTTGTGGGGCTACTAGCTATTGGAAATCAGGTACCTCTGAGTGGCTTGTGGGGGGTCACTCCACGGCCTCCCTATTGGGAGGAAATGTGTTCTCCGTCTTTGCTTTCTTAGTGCCCTTGAAAGCTGAAGTGACCAGAGAGAAGTCAGATGGCAGTCTTTCAGGCCAATCGCCCGAGGCTGAGAAACCACAGCCAGGGGTTGGAAAGCACTGAACAAAACTGCCAGGGACAGCATTTTTATATGAAAATGCACCCTTTGCAAAAAGCACCTGATATAAGGGCCCATATTTCTCAATAAGCTCCCTCAGGGTGCCAATTCTTAGAGCTTTTCATAGAAACTTGGTTTCAGAAAATCCATGACAGCTTCACCAGATTTATTAAAACAGCATTCTTTATGAGAAAATGTCTTACATACTACTAAAAAAAAGGGGATGGGGTGGGGGGGCTCACCAACCATAAATCCCCTAAGAGGCCGCAGTTGTGTGCCAGAGGGCAGCGGGGGGGGGGGGGGTGGAGTGCTCAGCTCCAGCGTTTCCAAAGACACAAGACTGGGCTTTTCCAGAGTTAGTGGAGAACAGACCGCGAGAGCTAAGTCATTTTCCTGGAAATACCACAAGGCTTCCAGGTCCCTGGACTTCAGAGCCCAGTTAATGAGAACAAGAGCCCAGGAGGCCTTGAGTAAGGGCCATGGGGCAGAGGCGTTTCTAACAGCCTAAATCAACACCTCAAATTGCAGGGGAAGCCACAGCTGCCCACAGAGCCCTGGCCCAGGGCTCTCCCTAGGCAGCAATCATACTGAGGTGTCTCTGGGAACAAGGAGTGTGGGAAGTCTCTTCCTGCATGGGTTAAGGGGCGGTCCCTGGTTTCCCTGGCAGCACAGGTCTCTTCTAAAGCCAGAGGCCACTTTCCACTCCAGAGGTATCAAGCCAGGTCAAGGAGGGGCTGCCTCTCTAGACTTGGAGAATGGTACCCAAGGCGTTCTCTAGGATGTTTCTGTCCTCCACAGCATCACCTCTGTTTAGACTGAGTGTTTGCCAGCTTGCCTCCAGCCAGTCAGATGCTGCCTTTTAAGGGTTGGGTACCTCTATAATGGCTTCCAGGAACAAATGCTCCAGCCGCTGAGGCTTGGCCATGGAATTCACTTTCCTCCACTAAAACACTACACCTCGGGCCCTGCTGGAGATTCTCAGGACTGCACCATGGAGCAGGTCTTCCTGATCCTCAAAGTCAACGAAACCTGTCTTGAAATAAACACCCAAGCATCCGCAAACAGTTCTTCCCCCAGGTTTTGATTTATGGGCTTGGGAATGTTTTTTAACCTCTATCTCATCAAAGGAGGCTTTACACAGTTGAGAAAAAAGTGTTTTAAACATACCGTAATGCTTGCAAAAACAATATCATTTTCTTAGCACCAAAGTCCTGGCCTAAACGTTAGCAGGAAACCACCCCCCTAGAAGAAGGTCCGGCCCACTGAGAAAGTACAGCATGAGTCAGGGACAGACTGGTCCAGCCAAGCCCACCATGATGGCTGCCCCCGAGAGACAGACCCCCTCCATCCTTCTAGCAATCAAAGCTCCTTTATAGGCACTTTCTAAACACTCCCCTGGCTCCCTGGAAGGCGCTGTGGAAAGAACAGCTCTGTGATCCGCAGCTTTAATCTGACATCATTGGAAACACCTCCTTCCCTCTTCAGGAGAGCTGGAAAAGTACCCACCTCCCCGTTTTCCGTCTGAAATAAAGCATGCATGGATGGATGCATGCAGCTGGAGTCTCGGGTGCCTGCAGCCCACTGCCTTCTCACAGTATTTGAATCTGCATCTCCAAGTCCTATCCAGAGGAGAAAATGTGTTCGCGGGGGGGGGGGGGGGGGGG
>NC_022012.1:67723700-67732613 GCF_000317375.1 Microtus ochrogaster | reverse complement strand
GGGGGGAGGTAGGACAGGAAAATCAGAGGTCCCTAGCAGTGGCTTCATCTAAGACAAAAAGGGCATAGGTCACACAGCAGCAGAAGCCTTTAAGCTCCACCAGCACCATTTGGTATTTAACTCCTCAAAGGCTTGCAAGTACTTCCTATGTACAAATCAGGAACCAGGGGGAGAGTATAAAGAATTCTGGGAAATGAGCATGGTGGGAGGGGGAAGCAGTGAGGTTTCATCAACCAAGAACTCTGCTCTCTCCACTCTTAAGACAAACCCAAGAGACTAAAAGCAACAAGACACAGAAAAAAGCCGACATGGTAACTCTTCCTTCTTTAGGAGGCAGCCCTTGCTGGTCTCAAACTCAGATCTGCCTGCCTCTGCCTTCCCCAGTGCCGGGACTAAAGCGTGCATCATCATCATCATCACGCCTGGTGTACTATTTCTTTTTCTGCTTTCTCACCCACAGGATTTTTACTGGCCAAAATAAGTAGGGTGTTAAAAAAAAAAAAAAGTGAAACACGGTTTAAATTTTCAAACCACAAGTGACTTGGATTTCAGTCAATAATGCCACAACACCACCATTTATTTAGCTATAATTAGAATTTTAGGGTTAAATTCTTTGTTTTTAGTTTTGTATTATATATTTGTTTACTTGCAGGTGTGGTGTGTGTGTATACTCAGCAGCACCACGGCACATATGTAGATGTCAAAGACAACCTGAAAGAGTCAGCTCTTTCCTTCTACCTTGTGGGTTTCAGAGGTCCCCTCTGTGGTCATCAAGCTTAGTGGTAAATACCTCTGCCTGCTCTACCTGCTGTCCCTTACGATCATATCTAATGTCGAACAACAAAAGCTTAGATTCAACACACCTGAAGGGAACGAGGCGACTGTTCCCAGCAGGAGGCTTGCACCCTCTCTACTGCTCCCCACTCCAGGTGCCCTGTGAGCACCCGGGGTGGGTTAACACAGCGTGGGTTAACACAGCGGGGCTGTGTGCTTCTGCAACTGGCCAAGCAACCTGCCAGTCCAGCCTGAGCAAACAGTTCACACCCTATGCCCCCAGCATGCTTAGTTTTCAGGGCTGGAAGTTTCCAAACATGCTGTCTGCCTAATGGCTGTTGAGCAGATGCCCCTTCCACATGCTCTGGTCTCTCCTCTGGGAGTGTGAGCACGCAGCCCTCACACTGGGGCGGGGCCAGGGCACACAGTCAGCGAGACTTCCTGCCCTCTTTCCCTCTTCCTCCAAAGAGACGGAGAAAATGTAAAAGGAGGGAAATCCTGATGTCACCAGGTCTTTATTCCTAAACTTTCCATTCATTGTTTTCTGATTTCATTATATATGGATTGAAAATATCCCCTTTTCACTGAACATCAGAATTGAAGGAAAAGAAACAAAGACAAAGGAAAAACCGTACATAAACATAAATAAATGCTTGGGGAATGGTTCCATAGTAACTGCCAATAGTAAAATTAAAAATGGTCTTGAACTTTCATCTCATTTTTTTATATTCAAAATATTTTTGTGCAATAAGCATCTATTGTTTGTTTCTTTTTTTCTTCTTCTTTTTTGGTTTTTCAAGACAGAGTTTCTTTGTTTATTTTTGGAGCCTGTCCTGGAACTCACTCTGTAGACCAGGCTGGCCTTGAACTCAGAGATCCATTTGCCTCTACCTCCTGAGTGCTGGGATTAAAGGCGTGCGTCACCACCACCTGGCACTTTCTGTTTCTGTCTCTGTCTCTGTCTCTGTCTCTCTGTCTCTGTCTCTCTCTCTCTGAGACAGGGTTTCTCTGTATAACCTTAGCTGTCCTGGTACTCTATTGACTAGACTGGCCTTGATCCACCTACCTCTGCTGAGTCTGACCCAGAATTAATCCACAGAGATCTGCTTGCCTCTGCTTTCTGAATGTGGGATTAAAAGGCTGCACCACCATGCCTGGGTGCATCTATTGTTTCTTGTTGGAATGGGAATACAAGTCAGTTGTTCAAGTGTTTTCCTAGTGCACACTGGGTTCAGTCCCCATAGACTGATTCCCCAACTGCAAACTAAACAGAAACAAAATAAGGGAGGGGAAGATGGCTCAACAGGTAAAAGCACTGACCACCAAGCCCAGTGATGACCTGAGTTCAATACCCAGGCCCCACACGATGGAAGGAGAGAACCAACTCTTGCTAGTTGTCTTCTGACCTACACAGCCATGCTATTATACACATAAAATAAATAAGTACATATAAAAAGCCTTTTAAGGGGGCTGGAGAGATGGCTCAGAGGTTAAGAGCCTTGCCTGCTCTTCCAAAGGTCCTGAGTTCAATTCCCAGCAACCACATGGTGGCTCACAACCGTCTGTAATAAGGTCTGGTGCCCTCTTCTGGCCTGCAGGCATACACACAGATAGAATATTGTATACATAATAAATAAATAAATCTTAAAAAAATACATGCAGATAAAACATTGTATGCATAATAAACAAATAAACATTTTTTTAAAAAATAAAGTTAGACACTAAACAGTACATGCTTTATGAATCATTTTTTATAAAGTTCAAATAGTAAAAACTACATATGGTAAAAAACACTGGCTACTATTGAAGGATGATAACTGAGACAAAGCAAGAGAAAATCTGTACAAGATTCTGTATCCTTATGACTGATGTATTTTACTTTAAAAAATAAAATAAGATCTTGGGTTGAGCCACAACTGTCACTGCTTAAGGGCTGTGTGGCCTTGAGCAGATTCCTTCAACAGCTAACCTAAACGAGGATACACACATCACTTGCTTCATGGAGATGGTGAGAATGAAGTCCAGTGATGTCTATGCAGTCACACTTAACACAGGACCCGGTTCCGGGTAGAGCTCAGTGCTTGGTGTCAGCAGCTGCAGCAAACACCCTACTGCTGGTTTTAACTGGCGTCAGGCTCCAATCTTTGAGGCCTTAATCTTGTTGCAAAACCATCGCTACAGTTCCTGTTCTTATCTGTTTCTCAGGCCAGAAGCCGAGCAGGGAGTCCAGAAGCATAGGACCCCAACTTCATCTCAAGAAGGGCGCGACACACTGCGGATGCAGCCTCTGAGGTCACAGCGAAAGGAAGCTGGCCAGAGTGGCCCCACCAGGATTAATCACCCACTGAAGAGAAAGAATGACTACAGGCTCTAAAAGCAGTAGCTGGTTTTTGCAGGAGAAAGGATATTTTATTCTGGTGGAATAATTCATTTGGAATGGAGGAGTCGCACGGGAACTGAACCAGTTCATCTTTCTTCCCTAAGGAAGGCGAGGAGACAGCCAGCCCTCTGCTAGAAGTGTTTCGTGTTGACTGGCTGAATTTACTACCCTTTCATGTATCCGAGATTTATACTCAGTTTGCGAAGCATATGCCTGTGGGTGAAATAACTTTAGATGCTGGTCATGCGGTGAAGGATTCAGATTAGCTCAGATCACCGAAACACCATAAACATGTCCTCCAGTTTGTGAGGTCAGCCTGCAGATTGAACGTGACTCATTCTGACCGGCCTTTGCTTTAACGAATGCAGACGTCCGCGAGTTCAAACCCAGCCCCACCGCTTACCAGCTGTATTACCTTCGCAAAGTACTGAATCTCTCTGTGCCTCAGTTTCCTGAGATGGACTGACCAGACAATGACGTCATTACAAGAAGATAAATTGGAACAATCAAGCACTTGTAGGTGTTAGCTTGTTTCGGTCTTACGACAGCTCCTGATTATGGTACAGAATTCATCTGAAATGACACATTCCAATCACCACAAACTTGGAGGACATAGTACAGACTGTCTGAAAGCCAGGAGGTAATTTTACTAAAATTACATCAAGGGAGTATGAACATCATGTTACATATGCATACACACACACACACACAGGAAATTTAAATGTAAATCAAGTCAACTTTAGAATACAATATAGGAATGAGTTCAGAGTCTGTGCATCTCAATCCAATGCCCCTAAAAAATGAGAAACAATATTCTAATTTCAAATATGTCTAAGGATATGTATGTGTATATATTTATGTATTATGTATGTATATATAATACATGCACGTATGTGTGCACACACACACACATACACATTTGTGAATGCAGTTGGGCTTCAACTGTGGGTTCCTTTCAGCCTGCAGCAGAGAAGGCTCAATAAAATTGTACATTTTCCTTCCTTTGTAAATGTTAAAAGCTTTTCATTTTGTTCCAAAGGAAATGGCTGTAGCAAAGTTCAATGACATCAGACACCATCCTTGTCTGGGCGGTGTGGGTATCCGGTGGCCGTTATAGAAGGGCTTAAGGCTAAACCCCAGGAGCATGTAAACTACGAGCAACATCATGGAGCACCCCTTACAGCATGCTTCCTTCTGGTTTACCAGAAGCAACTCAGAAAGTCAGCCCCCGAGCAAGGGAAAGATGAACAGCACAACTCAATGGTCTCCTACCCTGTGACCCACCGGCCCAGAAAAACCCTCCCATTGCTCACACGCCTCCATGTCCCATGTGGGAGACTCACGCTTAGGCTGCTGCATGTGTAACTCTGTCTTCACACCGACAGGCATGTTCACACTTTTCTACAGACATTGACCAATGACACCGAAGATTCCGATCTCACTGACTGTTATCGGTGGTTCTACTCTTGTTATCAAAGCAGTACAATCAAGACAGCATTTTCTGCGGTACTGGTCCAGGGTATCCAAGAGGGCAGAGGCAGGCAGATTTCTGTGAATTTGAGGCCAGCCTGATAGAGCAAGTTCTAGGCCAGGCAAGGCTACAATAAGTGAGACCATGTCTCAAAAGAGAAAGACACACAGACTCCTGAAAGCCACATACTCCAAACACACCACACTGTAAGCCACCTCCTTCGCTACACCCTTTCCCGTAAATCCCGGCTTTATTCTGCAGACCCTGTCTGCACACAGGTCTCAGTGTGGGACGGATGAACAGAAAGCTCCACCCTCAGATTGGTTCCCAGCAATGGACTGGTCTGAGAGCTCAGAGCAAAAGCAGAAATGACAACTGAGTTTTATCGGCGAGATAGATTCCCAGCAGGCCCTATTTTCTTGCTGAGCTGAGCTGGCAGGTTGGGCTGTACACTTCATAAAGTTTGCTTTGGGTCTTGACCTCAACATCCGTTCATTCTTCAAATGTGTCTCACTCTGGGCCAGCCAGGTACTGGGGAAGGTTTAAAAAAAAAAAAGACAAACTTATTTCACGGCTGGGCTTTTCCCCTTTTACATTAACCAGACACAGCTAAAGGCACTCCTGTCCTGCACGAGGTCAAGTTTCCGACTGTCCTAGCCAGGATCTTCTCTTGCCTCTCCTTAAGATCCCCTCCCCCCACCTTACTCATCCCAAACTTGGTTACCTAGGTACAGTGGATAAATGCCATGGCAATACTTAAAAATACAGCTGAATTCCCTCAAGTAACGCCCACGTGTTAAATATAAGGCATTAAAAAAAAAAAAAAACCCTAAACAGGGCAGTGGTGCACACCCTTAATCCCAGCACTCAGGAGGCAGAGGCAGGTGAACCTCTTGAGTTCGTTCAAGGCCAGCCTGGTCCACAGAGTGAATTCCAGGACAGCCAGGGCTGCTATACAGTAAAACCTTGTCTCGGACGGGGAGAAAAAACCCATAGTCCAGCTCCAACATCTGTGTTTAACGAGTGAACGGGAAGGACATTTTCTCTCTGCCATTCTCTAAAGGACAATTTGTGAGAACAGGCCTGTTCCCTCCAGTGTCTGTTTCCACTCAGAGAGCTGGGAGGCTCGCGCACTGAAGAGCCTTGAAGCCCTTTGAACAAGGCCTGGGCAAAGTTCACAGTCCTCAGGGTGTTGGAAACTTAACAGGCAGATCAAGCATAGTTTTCCCATGTTTCCTCCAGAAGTCAGATGTGACCCCCACCATGTCCTACAGATGTCACAAGCCCACCAGGTAGGGAAGCAAAGAAAAGTTTCTCCCGCCCCCATCTCCAAATGTCTGTAAGTACATTGCACACAGGCCTCAGAATGGTGGGGAGGGGACACCAGGACTCAGTCCTGGGCAGTGCAGAGCCAGCTCTGCCTGGCTGGACCTCCGCCGCTCCCCTCCTCCACCCGCAGCCTGTGAAGACTCCCTGGGGTTCTCCGTCACTCCCATCCTGGCCCACCACCAGAAGGGTGTCCAGACAACACCAGCAAAAAAAAAAAAAAAAAAAAAAAAAAGTTAGGCTGCAGCACACGGTGCTTGAGAGCCTGGCTCCCTTCTGCCCCCCAGCATCCCCTCCCCGGGATAGTCTCAAGTGCTGGTGAACGTGAAGCAGTCAGCAGCCTGCTGTGTCTCGCTTACCTCTCCTGAACCAAAGCAAAAGACAGCCTCCCCAGTTTTCACAGCCCCAGCAGCCAGGCAAGGGCCCAAAGCCCAGACTCCCAGAGCTGCCCTGCTCTCCTGCCTTTTAAAACTTCATTCAGTTTTAGCCCTCACCCTGGGACTCAAAAGGGGGTGGCTGAGGGGAAGAGGACAGCCGCCCTTCCTAGGTAAGCTTCCGGCTCCATACAGTCTCTCCAGAGCTAGCCTTACATTTCTATGTAGCTTCAGGCTTCTCTAAGGCAGAAATCCTCTACCAGAGGCTGTTGCAACCTCTACCCACCACACACACACATTCCCAGCCCCCCAGGACACCACACACACACACACACACACACACACACACACACACACTCCCAGCCCCCCACCTCCCGGCCTCAGGTCTGGGTCAAAGACAAAACTACAAATCTGGCAGGCCTCTGCCTGAAGTCGAAAGAAAAGGATATTATTAAAGGCACAGGTTAAGGATCCCTCACTCTGCAGCTCCTCATTTAGAAGCCCTCGGTGGCATGCAGTGTAAACACATCCCAATGCTTTAAAACGAAGGGAGGTTTCTATTAAATGACTTCATTGAGGGCCACTTCTGGCGGAAAGCTTTTAAAGTGAGGAATAAAGGGGGCCTGGCGGGTGTCTCCCAGACACTTGTTTGGAAAACCTGCCATGCTGTCACGGGAAATTAAGCACAACGGGGGGCAGGGTCCCCATGTGTGTTCCTGCAGTGCGATCTCCAGCAGAAATAAAACACCCAAGGAAACCTATTCCTGGGCACGCCAGGAGCCTAGCAAGAGTATGTCAAGGGTCACTGGAAGCATGGGGTGGGAAAAGTGGGAAATTTAAGGCTGATAGCCAAAAGGGATCCAAAGTGATGATTAAAGATGGGCACTTTAAAACTCGAAACAGGACGTGACTGGAGAAAAACGGGTCTGACAAAACAGATAAGGACACTCTACAAAGACACTGGTAAAGAGGGCCAGGAGGCCTTTAATCCCAGCTCTTGGGGTACAGAGGCAAGCTTCATCTATACAGTGGGCCAGTCAGGGCTATGTGGTGAAACTTTGTCCACCCCCAATGCTCACCCCCATTCCCAAAAGGAGCTTTGACCCCTGTGTCAGTAAAGGCTCCAGATGCAGAAGGCAAGGAACTGCAGGAAATACGCCGCAGCTGAGAGATATACGGAATAAGCATCCAGAATAAGCATTTCTATAGAGGCAGAGAGAAGACCCAGGGGCACAGGGTGGCAGGGCAAAGGTAATACAGGTTTCTGTTTGGGGACATGGATAGTAAAGATGGCTGCCCAACACTGTGAATGCACTCCATCCCACTGAAATGCAATTTTCACACTGTATTTTACCAAACAAACCAACCAAAAAATTAAAATTAAAATTAAAAAACAAAACAAAACAACAACAACAACCACCTCCCAGGGACTAGAGAGATGGCTCCGTTGGTTCCAAGCACCAGCTGCTCTTGCAGAGCACCCAGGGTCAGTTCCCAGAAGCCACAGGGCCTGTCACAACTATCTGTAATGCCAGTTCCAGGAAATCAGACTCCGTCTTCTGGTTTCCACAGGTACTGCACACACACAGTACACATGCACACTTTCAGGCGAACACTCTTTTAAAACATATATATGTTGGGAGACTCCCAAACCAGAAGCAGTCCCTCCCTTTCCTGAATACCAATATAATACACACACCTCAGACCAGAGGAAAATGGAGGGTCTACTACCAACTCAGTTACCGAGCCAGGCTTCTGTCTTCACTCTGTTCTTCCCCAGGGTGACTTAAACCTCATACCAATCTTCGGGTAGGAGTCACCATTTTCACGAATGAGGAAACTGAGGCACAAGAGGTCACACAACAAAGCCAGGGAGAGCCACAGGTGACACTGTTAGAGTAGCCAAGCAACTTACTGCCCTCTTCACACTTCTGACCCCCGGACTGCACTGCCTGCAGATCCACAGCCGTCTGCGCATGTTTGCTGGCAGAACAACAGACTTACCACCCAGAATGAGACCCGGGTACTCTTCAGCTGCTGCCTCGCCTCCTGGCATTGCCTTAGGATGCACGTGCTCATGCATGAAGTACAGCTTCCAAAACACCTGCAGACGGGGGTGCCCATTGGCTGGGAGTTTGGCTCGCTAGCAGAGTGCTTATATAGCATGTGTAAGGGCTCTCGGTTTAATCGCCAGCACAACAACAACAACAACAACAATAATAATAATTCGGCTCACCACACTAGGTTCTAGTCCATATGGTGGGTACGTCGAGGCAGGAACCCACAGCATCACATCCACAGTCAAGAGCTGAGAGAAAAATAAACGTGGGAATCCTCGCCTGCTCTCACTGCTCTAACACAGTTAGGACCCCCTGCCTAGAGAATGGTGTGGCCCACAATGGGCTGGGTCTTCTACAGTCAGGAAGAAGCAAAACAATCCCCAACAGGGGAATTTGATCTAGATAATTCCTCGTGGATGCTCACTTCTTAGGTGAGTCCAAGTTGTGTCAATTTGACAGTTAAAAGTAACCAGCAAAATGAGACAAGCTGGGGATAGACACACACACACACACACACACACACACACA
>NC_022012.1:67720037-67723600 GCF_000317375.1 Microtus ochrogaster | reverse complement strand
AGAGAGAGAGAGAGAGAGAGAGAGAGAGAGAGAGAGAGAGAGAAGGAAGCTTTTAATGCTGGTAGCCAGTTCCAGGCCACTCCACCTGGTGACTTCCTCCAGGGCTGTGTCTAACTACCTGGAGGTTAAGGGGTTTCACTGCTAAAAGCAGGGTTATTTATTTAGATGTAAATAGTGCAAGCAATTACAAATGAAGTTAAAGAGGGCTTAGTAGAGAGTAAATTGGCTATTCCCAGTGGGGAACACCTGCCAGCAAACCAGAAACAACCAATAAAAAGTGAAATTCTACTTTGGAAAGCAGGGAACTCTACCAATTACTAGAAACTCCCTTTGACCAGAGATGGTAAATTGAGCTAACACCTCAAAGGAGCAAGGCTCAGCCCCACCGTTCTCTACAACCAATTGTCCTCAGAACTGAAGGAGGGGGCCAGCATCACTGACCTCCAGCGGCTGCCTGGACTCTGCGCCACTCACTGTGCCTGCTTCTGCCCAGCGAGGAGAAGTAGGCTCAGAGCCCCATGTTACAGATGGGGAAGCAAATGCCAGATGAAGAGGACTCAGCCAGAACCACACTCCTGATGACTGACAAAGAGGTTTTCAAAGCAACTACTCAAGACCAGCAAGCTTTTAGCCCATAATAAATGAGGGCCCACACCCTAAGATTTAAGCAACTCTTGATTAAGAGTACGTTTAAAAAAAAAAAAAAAATCTGACCGGGCGGTGGTGGCACAGGCCTTTAATCCTAGCACTCAGAAGGCACAGACAGGTGGATCTCTATGAGTTCAAGGCCAGCCTGGTCTACAGAGCAAGAGCTGTTACGCAGAGAAACCCTGTCTTAAAAAAAAAAAAAAATGGTAAGAAAGAAAAAAGGAAGGACGGAAGGAAGGAACTTGTGCCGTTCTCCTTCTCTCTCTCATCCTCTCTCTCTCTCTTTCTCTCATACCCTACCCTGCTGCCTCACACCCAGAAACCGTGACTCTCCTTCAGGGAGAGGTAGCCATGCCTTGAGAAGGCCAGTCCTACATAATAAGCTAAAAGCGAAGTCTAATAGCCCAGCCCCAACTCTCCCTCACCTCTCCACTTCCCAAAGCTTACCCAGGAAAGCAGGAAAGTTTAGGACTAAACTGGTCTGGACACATCCTAAACAAAAATATCTACGTTCTAAACCAAAAATTCATAAACAAAGGAGATCAGAAGTTTGGTCAGTGTCACCCTATGGTCCCCAAGTAAGTATCCCCCACCCAATTCATTTACTTTATTTTACATGTATGAGTACTTTACCTACATGTATGTCTGTGTATCACGTGTGCCTGTTACCCTTGAATGTTAGAGGAAGGCACTGGGTCGGCTGGAACTGGAGCTGTGGATGGTGGTGAGCTACAATGTGGGTGCTGGGAACTGAACCTGGGTTCTCTGTAAGGGCAACAAGTGCTCTCAACCACTGAGCTATTTCTCCAGTCCAGCTCCTCTAACGCTCAGCCTTCAACAGCTCTGAGTCAGTCTCCCCCACCCTCCACTGTCCAGCTGCAGCTGTGTGGTTCTGACAGAGCATAAAGGTCTCACGAGCAAACATTGCAGAGAATCAAACCTTTACAACAAACTTTCTCAGCCTCCTTCTAAAAGCTAGCCATAGGGCTAGGGAGTTGGGCTCTGTTGGTTAGGGGTCTCTAACATGCAGGGGCTCCGCCTTCCAACACAGCATAAACCAGGCATGGTGATGCATATCCATCGGTAGTCCCAGCACCTGGGAAGTAGAGGCAGGAGGAGGAGAAATTCAAAGATATATTCTGCTACATAGTGAATCTGAGGGAGCCTGAGTTACATGAGAACCTGTCACAATAACAACAGTATTGGTCTTACAGATAACAAAAAAACTACAAAATAATGCCCTGAACCATCAGTATTTTACCGAAGGTAAGCAAAATCACTGTGTTTGTGTTTGGGTGGAAGTTCCAGCTCAAGCCCCCTCCCCTGGAAGTTGCCTCAGTCCAGACCCCACCTCCAAGAAAGCCTGCCAAAGGATGACACCTCCCCAGAGATGCTCAAGACCACTCCCACAGGGTATTTAAACAGCACTCCAGAGAACAAACACGTGGTTTTCCGGTCTTCCTTCCCGGTCTCCTTCCTGGGGGACTGGAAGACTACCCAGGAATGTTGGTATCCATTAAACCTGGGCTTTCTCTAATTCGGTTTAATTTGGTCTGATTTGGATTACTGCGTCGGTGGAGAGGTTTATTGGGGCACAAAAACTTTTCAAATTGGACAGCAGGGAACAAACTCCATCCTATAAACAAAGACACAGCCAGGCATGGGCAGCCTACTCCAAGTTCAAAGACTATGCCCTGTGTTGTAATTCTGAGTACCTAACTCCCTATTGGCTCTCTAAGTCTTTCTGAGTGGGAATTCTGTATGTGTGCCTGTGGTACTGCCTACAGTAGTGCCGGTCACTCATCTTCAAATCTATTCTGGGCTCATCGGTAACGACAGTTCTGTCAGACCTGAAGCCCCGACTACCTGCAAATTTAAGAGCTCAAGGTAATTACAGTGCAGTCGAATTCTGTTTAGGTTGTATGCATCACACAATCAAGACTTGGGCTGCGGAACCTTCCCTGTACCCCAGAAAGCCCAGCACTCAAGTTTGTGTTTTACTCTTGCTGCATAACCAATGACTTCCAGAACCCAGAGGTTTGCAAAGCTTGAAGCAATGCAGGGACAGCGCCTCCCTCACCCGGACTGGGCATTCAGAGCCTTCCCAAACAGCCGCATCAGCCAGCTCCTCTAAAACAAGAAAAGGACTCTGTGAAAATTGCCTGGACGGCAAGAACACCCTGGTCTTTGAGACGTTTACATCTTCCAGGAGGGAAATCAATAAATCCATCCAAACTCAAGGGGACTGTGCCATGGTGGAGGGGGCGGGGAGAGGGTGGTACTAAGAACAGATGTCTTTTTTAAAAGATACACTTATTTTTATGTGCATGAGTATTTTGTTTGTGCGACGGTATGTACACCTCATGTGTGCCCCTCATGGGTGCCGTGCCCACAGAAACCAGAAGACTGCGTCAGATTCCCTGGAACTGGAGTTCCAGACGGTTGTGAGCTGGTGTGTGGATGCCAGGACTCCAACCCGGGTCCTCTTCAAGAACAGTAAGTACTCTCAACCATTAAGCTGTCCCCCAGCCCCTGAAAACACCCTGTCTTAATCAGCTCTATTTAAGGGAGCACCTTGCAAGGAACTGAGCTCTGTAGTGAGGCCCCAGCACTTGCGAACTTCCCTCAGCCACAGCACAGGCACTGTGAGTGAACCCACGCCTGGAGTCTCTAGGGATGTCAGGGTTCAGAGCAGAGGACAAGAAATGCTGAGTGGCAACCTGGCACTTGGATATGATCAATGAACAAATAGTACCGGGCTGGGGAATGCTTTAGTTGGTAGGGCTCGCCTGGCATTCATGAAGCTCTGGGTTCAATTACCAGCACCGCGCCGGGCGATGGTGGCACACGCCTTTAATCCCAGCACTCGGGAGGCAGAGGCAGGTGGATCTACAGAGCTAGTTCCAGGACAGGCT
>NC_022012.1:67707557-67719937 GCF_000317375.1 Microtus ochrogaster | reverse complement strand
CCAAAGCCACAGAGAAACCCTGTCTCGAAAAAGCAAAAAAAAAAAAAAAAAAAATTACCAGCACCGCATAAAGGGACATAGTAGTGTCTGCTTATAAACCCAGGATTTGGGAGGTTCAGCCAGTAAGTTCAAGGTCATCCTAGCAACCTAGTAAGCTTGAACTTAGTCTGGATGCAAAAACAAAAACATATTTTTGTTGTAGTTTAGAGACAGGGTTTAAGTTTCCCAACCTGGCCTTGATCTCAGCCCAGCAGCCTCCCGAATGGCTCAGATGACAAGCCTGTACAAAGTAACTCTTGCTGATAGGCCTGGCCTTCGTGATTATTCTGGTAACTGGGAGCTCGGGAGCCTATGAAGCACTACT
Source organism: Microtus ochrogaster (assembly GCF_000317375.1). Classification (NCBI taxonomy): domain Eukaryota; kingdom Metazoa; phylum Chordata; class Mammalia; order Rodentia; family Cricetidae; genus Microtus; species Microtus ochrogaster. The sequence continues at coordinate 67,719,573 of NC_022012.1, read as the reverse complement.
TGGAAGACAGGAGTGAGCTACATGCGGCTCACAACCATCTCAGGAGCCCTGTCTTAAAGCAGCCATACGGGAGGAGGGTTGAGCTCAGAGGCAGGCTCCACCCTGAGAAGCTGGGGCTTTGATTCTACCCACACTGTCACTGATTCAAGGCCACTAAACTTCCATTACCAGCCACCAACGGCCAGATAGGCTGTTCTGTTCACACAAGTTTTCCAGCCCCCTAGAAACCCACCAGCACAATGTATCCATCAGAACCCAGCATCCTCTTTCTTTCCTCCTGAGTGATGGATACCTGCCCCATGCCCCTCCCCCTCCTCCAGTCCCACAACTCACTCAGTTCAAATCTGGTGCAGAGTCCCAATGAAACAAGCTGGACCTTGAACCTCAGAAAATGTTTCTTATGACTTCCATATCCATGAACTGCAGGGGAATCAAGCCAGGCGAGGCGACTGCCCTACAGAGAACCCAGTTCACTGTAACCCAGTCTGCAGATCCCACTACCAGAACTCAGGCTCCGTAATGCAAGGACTGTATCCTGCTGACCAAGAACTTGGCAGGTGGGACAGAGCTCTGCCCGCAGCAGTGGCTTTTTTAAAAGGTTGCTCAATGAGTAACCAAAGGAAGAAATAAAAACAGCAGTAAATCCCAGCACTTGGGAGGCTAAGGCAGGACAGGGTCTATCTCAGTCAGAGGGGGAGCCTAGGCTACACAGAAAGACCCAACTCCTACCCCCCCCCCACCCTACCTCTCAAAAAAAAAAAGTTGAGAACATCGGCTTGGGAAGCAGGAAGGCAGCACATGAAGAACAAAGTAACGGAGCTTATGATGGGCAAGGTCAGAAAACAACATGTAGGGATCTAGGGATCGGGTCTCTCCTTCCACCATGCATCAGCTCAGGGCATCAGGCTTGGCAGCAAGCCCCTTTGCCAGCTGAGCCATCTTAGCAGCCCCAGTGGGGACATTTGGCTGAACGTCCCAACAAGCTTCCCACTTCCCGAAGACCACTCAGCCTTGGTGCCACCCCCATCAGCACCTCTCCTCTCCCCACCCCTGTCCCCCCTTTCTGGGTTCTCATGTCTTAACTTGTTTCCTCTTAAAAACGATGCCAAATGACAGAAGAATGTCATTTGGGTGTCACCCAGGCAAAATTACCCAGTTTTCCATCCCCTTGAACTTTATTTTTCTCCTTGGGAGCCAGCTTCTCATATATCTTTGCCCTTTAGCACCAGGGCCAAAGAAAGGGAGGAAGGAGGGAGGATGGGAGAGAGGGAGGCAGGCAGGGAGGGAGAGATCACTCAGCTGGGCCTTTTGAAAAGGTTAGCAGCATCTTTTGGATAAAGTTTCAGAGGGAAAGCTAAGAAACACTTTAAATTCCATCATTCCTCACTCCATCATCATGAGAAAGTAACTTAAGACACACACACGCAAAATGAAGTCATTATTCTAAGTGGCTGGTTATAACAGCCATCACAGCTCTCAGGACAGACCACAGGCCTCTTCTGGAAGCTGCACCCCTTCCCCTGGATGAAAGTACCCCACTCACTCATCCCATTTTTCTTCACTTGCTTCCTTCTGTTCAGGTCAGAACACTACAACTGCTACCCCAGAATGGCAAGTGTTGTAATAAACCTGCCTCTGGCCACACTGAGCTACACACAGAGTGGGGCCAGCCTGCACGCCCCATCTCACAGGCAACTGCCACTATCCAGTTTCGTCATGCAGGTAACTGCTATTCAGGCACAGCTTTTCAGATACCAAGAGTATGACAGCATCTTTAGGTAAACCTTGGTCTCCAGCTGGAAAGGAGTTTACAACCAGTCATTTTGATGCGCTGGTACATGCTTATGCATGCACGCACGCACACACAAACGCTCACGGGAGAATACTTTCTGTATGGTTCTGTTCCCCCAAGCACTCTGTAACCTCTACTTCTGAGCCAGGTGACACTCCCCAGTGGTCACACTTCTAGCAGCTGAGCACAGCAACAGGACAGGGGGGAGGGAAGGAAAGGGGAACAGACCAATGGGGCAAGACACTAGCATTTTTTATTGTTCAAAGTAGACGTCCTCTGACTCAAGTGGGAAGCCAGAAGCAAACACAAACACCCTCCCCAGGGCATTCTTAAAGGGTTAGGGTTTTTTTTTTTTTTTACTACTAAAAAGACAACACACAGGGCCAGAAGGCAAAACCTGATTTGTGGCCACATTGTAACACCAGAGAGAGAGTCACTGGAATACTTAACTTAGAATACCAGAGAGTGTTAACCTAGGGACAACCATGTTGATAAAACATATGTGACCCAAATCACTAGATTCTAACATAGACTCAGCGTTTCCTTTGTCCTATCATTTTTCAAACATCCTGACAGGTGACTGAGGAGATACCTCGGTTTTGCCATGTTACTGGAAGCGCTAATTCACTAACTCCGATATTATTCTAACAAGGAGATACACACGGTTGCTCCTGAGGACAGGAGCACACATCAAAATAACTAACTCACAAATGCACACACGTGGACACAAGTGCCCTTCAGGATCTCGCCAACTTCGGGAAAAAACTCTTGTTTATGCAAACGCCAATATTTCAACGCGCGCTGCGCTGGATTGTGGTGTGTGGCGCGCGTGTGTGTGTGTGTGTGTGTGCGCGCGCGCGCGCGCCCGCCCGCCCGCCCGCCCGCCCGCGAGCGTTCCAATAAGGAGGGGTCTACTAGAGCTCACCAAATCCTAAGTATTCTCCTCTGCTTTTCATCTGAGATCCTCTACAAACCACTTGGTTTTCCCTAGTAGGACAAGCCTGTGTTATAACCTTGACTCTGGCAAGGACTTGAAATTTTAACGCACCACACTTCAACCTCCTAGGACGAAAGTGCCCCTGGAAATATTTACTGTAAACAGAATTAGGAACAAAGGGAACTTTCCTTTTTTTTTTTTTTAAAGGCACCACCTGCGGTCTAAGGTTGGCACGGGGCGTCCACAGGCCCCCCTGGTGGAGAGGTGGTTAAGGAGCCTGAGCGCCGCATGCAGATGGTTCTCCCCAAGAGAGCGCTCTGCGTTTCCCGGTTTCTAACCCAGCAGCAACCAGATAGAGCCACGGGACGGGGGAGGGGGGCACGTTTTAAATGTTCCCACCGGCGCACCCCAGACCCCTGGTATCGGGATGTAGCCAGGGGGTACGAAGGTGAGGGTCTTTTGTTTAGTTTTGTTTTTAAATCTCACCAGGTGTGTAGTAGCCTCCAGGTCACCTAAGAGCTCCCACCGTATTTTGAGCGGGGTACTCGGTGTTGGAGGGCTCTTGGGGTGAAGGGGCACGCACGTAGAAAATACACAAAGTTCTTTTACAAATTCTCTGCCCAACACCACAGCCAGGCACCTGTCTAGAAGCCAAACGCTGATGCAACTTGGAAAAGTCCCTCAAAAGACAGAAAAAAAAAAAAAAAAGTAAGGGCTCTCGGGGTGACCTGCCTGGACCATGCAGTGGCTCGCGGACCAGGACAGAGGAGCGATCACCAGCCTGTTCGGTTTAAGAAATGGTCTTAAAGAGCGCGCTGAGATTAAACCCTACCAGGAAGGACGAGGAGAGCGATGCTCTGTGTGGATCGCCCGCAGCTGTCACTAGAGCCCAGCACAGGTTCGCCCCCAACTGTTCGGTGCGTCTAGAGTGCAGTGAGCCGGGTAGGAGACAGGAGCACACCTCCAGCCCCGGCACTGCGGCGGCCACGCCGGGATCCGGGAACCAACGCTTAGGCTGAGCACTGCGCAAACCTGCAGGAGCCCGAGCCCCTCGCCGTCCGGGGCAGCACCTGGGCTCCGGGGCCCGCGCACACCCTTCCCGCCCCGGCTCCGAGCTCACTTACCGCCTCCGTCTCCCGGGTCCCGCTCCGCTGCAGCCCGCAGACCCGGGCCGGAGAGCCGCGGCCGCCGGAGTCGCCTGGAGGCCGCGCCAGCCCCGCCCCGTCCTGCAGCCGCCCGCCCTCCCAGGAGGAGGAGCAGGCGGGTCTGCGTCCTGACCCTCCCGGGACCCAGGCGAACCCAGGACTGAGGGCCCATGCAGGCAAGCCGGGGCGCTCCCTGCCACTCTGCTCCATCTGCACCCTCGCCAGCACCTCTTCCCTTCCCTGCAGCCTCCCTCTTTCTCTCTCCGCGCTCCTGTGTACCCCTCCAGGAAGCCTTCCCTATTTCTCAGTCCCACCCCATCCCAGATACGCTTCCCCCACCCTTCCACGCAGCCTTGTTCTCTTCACCTGGGAGCAAATCACACTGATGGAAAAGCACGGGAGTGACTCCAATAAGCTAAAGCTGGGCCCGTCTCTGAGGTCACCCAGCTGCTGGTGGCAGAACTGGCATTAGAAAACAGATCTCAGGTCCTAATTTAGTCCGGTCCCAGGGAAAGTGACTTTACATTGACTACTGCGACAGTCAGTGTGAAGCTTGTCATTTCCAAGCCTCAGTTTCCTCCGTTGTAAAGTGAACAGGACACCCACTTCACGGAAGAAGGGACTGCAGAAATGTCACGTGGCCTACACTATTTTAATAAGTAAATGTTTGCTGACCTGCTGAATAAAACCAACGCTCAAAACATTCAGTCCCTCAAAATAGCGACGTGAAAAGATTCCAAAAGGTAACAGCAATTCTTGTAGGAAAAACACATGGCAGAAGGGGAAATACATAGTGATTAAAAGTGCTCGTATTTACAGGGCTGGAGAGATGGCTCAGCAGTTAGGAGAACTTGCAGCTCTAGCAGAAGTTCCGGTTCAATTCCCAGCACCCACGTGGTGGCTCACAAACCTCTGTAACTCCAGTCCCAATGGATCTAGTGCCCTCTTCTGGCCTCCTCTGGTACTGCAGATGTGTAGAGCTCAGCCGTACAGGCAGGCAAAACAACACAAATATTTTCAATTGATTTTTTAAAAGAACTCAAAGGAGGCAGCCATTCTCCCGGAGCCCTTTGAATTTACTTCTCAAAAACAGTGGGTCTAGTAGGCAGGCTCCACCCGTAGTCAACTACAGCCAAGAATGGTTATGAATGCAGGCTTCCTGCCCCTCCCCCAAAAGAAAGTAGTAACCCTGCTTAGAAGATTAAGCGTTTTGTGATTTTTGTCAAAAAATTAATAGCTTAGCTCTCTAGTCTGGACTTCGTACGGGACAAAACTGCATAGACAGCGTTCTTGGGCGGGGCTGCTTGCCTGAGCGAAGGCCTCTGGGTTTGGGGTACATCTGGAGACTGGAATTAGGCAAATTAGCAAGGGAGGCTGTGCCGGATGGTGGGAAAGGCATCAGATAGCACAGGCAGGGAAGCGGGTTAATCACGCTGCAGACACCTCAAAATGCCTGCAATGGAACCTGCACCTACATGGGGCTAAATGCCAGGACTGGCAGAACCCTGCAGTACGGTGACCAGCCCAGCCAGGAGGAAGGCTACAGCCGGAAGCTGTGTGGGGAAAGACCTTCCCAAAGAGCTTCTCAAATTGGTGGCCAGATATGTGTCCTGAGGTAGCTCCAGAAACAGAAATAAGGACATGGAGAGAGGTTTCTAAAAAGATGTATTTATTTTATGTCTGTATGTATGTGCCTGAATATATGTATGCATATCATGCATGTGCAGTGTCCATAGGGGCCAGAAGAAGATGCTGGGTTCCCTGGGGCTGGAGTTACAGTTGGTTGAGCATCTGATGTGGGTGCTTTGGATCTGAACCCTAGCCCTCTGAAAAATCAGCAAGCGATTGATTATTTATGTATTCATTGGTTTTCCGAGACGGGGTTCTCTGTCCTGGTACTCACTCTGTAGACCAGGCTGGCCTCAAACTCAGAGATCCACCTGCCTCTGCCTCCCCCATGCGGCGATTCAAAGTGTGCACCTCCACACCAGCTTGAAGAAAGTGCTTAGCCGCCGAATCGTCTCCCCAGCTGGAGAGGGTGTTTCTGAGCTGCTGAATGTTTTGTAGAACTTTCACGGGAAATTCATGACCGACCGGCAGGCTGGTGGCTAGGGTGGGGGAGGGACACAACATATGAACTAGGTACTAGGAAAGGAGGGTGAAGTGCCCTCATTCAGGGCCAGGAAATGGAAGGCTCACCCAAGGAAGAAAAGGAGGGATAGTGAGAGGTGTCGGGGAACCCGGTGACTCTGAGGGAAACCAGGGCGAGTCGGAGGCTGGACCATTTGCCGCTCATCTATTCCTATCTAGACCGCTGAGAGCATCTGCAGAAAGTACCCGCTCAGCAAACATTTGATGGAGAAAGCAATTATCCAGCGTGCCCACCTCTTTCCCAACAGGTAGTCTGATGATAACCAAAATAAGGAGAGTGGGTGGGGAGGCAAGGAGGGAGGCAGAATCAGGATGGGCTCACAAAGAAGCAGCCCTGCACGCCTCTGCTCTTACTACAGACACTCAAACCCCGCCAGCCTGAAGGGAAGGCAAGCCTGTGCAAGCCGGCAATGCCTCTGATACTCTGAGCCACGCCTTCCCTAGTATCTTTCTTCAGTGGCTATCTATTTATTTTGTGGGACTTGGTGTATGTGTGTGTATTGGTGGGGGGAGGATGTCTGTGGCAGTAATTTGCCTAAAGCAAAACATTCAGGAGGAAGCATAGATTAAAATCACCTCTTTCCTCTTCCAAGTTTTGTGAGCATGAAATGTGTAGTATCAAAATATTCAGATAACACCAGGTTAGCAAGAGCAACGTGACTTGCTGGAAGGGCCAGGGAAAGGAGGCTGCAGGCTAATGCACATCCCTCGCCTTTGCTCTGCAGACCTAGTGAATGGGGGTAGCAGGGAGCATGTAGGGCAATGTCTACTCCGGGAAGCTGTGAAGAAGCACCTAGGGAGAAAGATGGGTCTGATGGGAGCCCTGGGAAGAGGTCTGTGTCTGGAGGCAGGAGGCTGCCTTAGTCTGAGTTGCCCTGGAAATGAACCTTTGAGACAGGGGTTGGAAGCAGGTGTTATATTTAGAAAATGACGCCAGGAAGTAGGAGTGGGGAGAAAGAAAAGTGAGGTAGGGAACAAGGAAAGGCCAGCTTTAGGGTGTGCTCAGGGGATTGAGGCTGTGTGAAGTGGGGATCTGCCTGCACTCCCCACTAGATCTCCTGAGAAGCATGCTAAGGGGCCCCTTAGAATTGGCTGCCAAAACCTCAGGGGGCTACAAGATCTCCACGTGACCCAAGGTAAGATGTTCCACGATAATTTTCCCCACTCTGGGCTACTCCCCTACTGGTAAAATTCCTTCCCAGAGGGAGACACAAACAATGTCTTTTCCTAAGGATCCAATGACAAGCCAAGTGAGGCTCAGTTCTGCTGATTGACTCTGGGGAGTCAGCTGAGTTTATTAGGCTTCCTTACAGAGCACAGGTGAGGGTTATTTACAGGGGTGTAGCCAGGCCTCCCATTATCACATCCAAGGGATGAGAACAGGAAGTTTATAGCACATGCCTATAATCTCTGTTCCTCAGGAGGTTGAGGCAGGATGATCATTTGAGCACAGGTTTAAAGATAGCCTGAGCAATAGAACAGGACTGTCTCCAAACAAAACAAAAACCAGTCAAGTTTTGAACTATCATTCCAAAGTATCCTGGCCTAAAAGTAGTGTGAGGGTTGGGCTGGAAAGATGGCTCAGCAGGTAAGAGTACTCGCTGCTCTTCCAGAGGATCCAAGTTCAGTTCCAACTCACAACCATGTATTACCTGTTTCAGAAGTTCCAATGCCCTCTTCTGGTCTCCATGGGAACTGCATGCACGTGGTGCACATACACACTTGCAAATCTTCCTTGGGTATTTAGCCACCTGAACACAGCAGGTATTCTGTATTTGTGACAAATGAATAAAAGACCCCCACTGGGCAGGTCACACTGGGAGAGGCAGGATCGAAAGAACAGAGATAGGTGCTAGGAAACTTTGGGAAAGTAGCTGTGTTTATGTCCTGTGGAAGGAGAGAGGTGAGGCTGCCCAGAGCACATCCTACCAGAGGCATGTTCCCTGTAAATGTAGGGCATCCTTCTGAAAAAGTTCAGATCACTATAAGAGGGATGGTATTTCTCAGTAGAAAGATAATCAAAGGAGGCTGGCTATAAAGTTTGACTCTGTGTGGCCTCTGCAGGACCAGCTCCACGGGGGACACAGATTTCCTGTACTGATAGTTCAAGCTCTCACAGTACAAGAGAACCAACAAAAGAGACTGGGAACATCAAGGGATTCTGCGTGGTTAAACGTTTTGCTGGTTGGTTGGTTGGTTGGTTGGTTGGTTGGTTGGTTGGGTACAGACAGAGCCCGTACTTCTAGAAGCTAGGCTTCCTGCCTTAGAGGCTGGAGAATAAAAGCAGGATGTCAACGTTCAGCAAGCTGGAGGAAGTATGAACCTAAAAACAGTAGCTTCAGAGCCAGCATCCTGGCCACTCCAGACCACACTTGCTATAAACATTACCCCACTGCACCTCCCAGTGCCAGCGCTAACACACCAGGACCTGAGTCCACTTTCCTGTGCCTTAACCAAAGCCAGGATGGCTCAAATTCCAAGATTAAAAACAAAAAGTTAAAGCAGTTAACAATGTTTTTGTATTCTCTGGGTCACATTAATGAACCATTCTTTGGGTTGAATTATTTGGTAACAAGCTGGTATATGCAGAGTATTCACCTGGGCAGTAAGTGGGTGGAGACTCCCAAACCATAATAAACATGTTTTAAGGTTTGGCCTGTGGCTTCTTTCAAGCAGGACTGCAAAGAACTTCTAGAACACACTTTTCTAAAATATGTCTAAAGTGAAAGGAGCCAGCTGGGCCATTCAGTGGCGAGGCTCAAAATAATGAAGAGTTTAATTTGCCTTCCATAAGGCAGGCCCAGGGTTTCATGTAGCCCAGGCTGGCCTAAATCTTGCTTTGTAGCCAAGAGTGACCTTTAACTTTTGAGCCTCCTGCCTCTACTTTCCAAGGGCTGGGATTATAGTGGCATGACTACACCTGGGATTATAGGCACGCATGATTACACCTGGTGTTATGGAACGTCAAAGGACTTGGAGCCTGCCAGGCAAGCACTCTCCCTCCCCACCTCAAATCCACCCACGGCCAGGTCCAAGTTCTCCCTGCAGACCTGAAGTGTAAGGGCTCTGACTCCATCTACTCCGGAGTGAGCAGGACAGTGATGGTCGTGGGGATCATGACCACAGCAGGAAACTCGGATTTCTTGGGCAGTTTAAGGAACTTCACATCCAGTATCCAAACTGCTGAACAACTCCAGGAAACAGATGTTCTGTTCTGCTCTGTTCTGTTTTGTTTTGCTTTGCGGTAAGGACAGAAGCCAGGATGCACACACCCAGCAAGCACTAAGCTATGCCTCAGCCCACCATGGAGATGTTCTTTTCTACCTCATTGGTGAGGGCTCTGAGGCTCAGAAGAACACACTCACCAAGATCACATCCCTGCCAAGAACTGGAGAAGCCAGAGGTTGAAAGCACCACCTACAGAGTCAGAGCTTCGCTGAGCTATCCCAGGACCCCATCCTTCCTCATCTCACACCACACCTGCCTTCTCCTCCATCCTAAGCTCACAGATCAGAGGACCTCAGAGCCTCAGGAGCCTCAGGATGGCTGGGGTCATGTGATCTCCCTCTGTGTGCTTCAAGCTTGCAACCAGTGAGGACAGTGATGGCCTCCTGGGAGGCCTGCCCTGCGACATCAGAACTGAGCAGAGATCTAGCCCTCTGTGCACTGGTACGCCAGTCTTTCACAGACCCAGGTTCCCGTCTAAAAGTCAAGGGCACAGAAATTGACTTTCACCTTCCTTTTCTTTACCATGCAAGGTCAGGTCTTGTGCCAACGTGGTGAGAATAAGCCAGGGCATGAGAGTGTCTTTAGAAGTAACAGTGACAGCACCCATGTTAAAAACTCAGCCTTTTCTGATTTGGGTATGAGGTGTTCCCTCAAAGAGCTCAGTCTCCAAATGCAGTGCCTGTATCTCTAATACAGGGCTGTACTGTTGCTTTCTGTGACTGAGTCGAAAAGTCTGTGACCTCATCAGTGGCTCGATCCACAGATGAAATCACAACGGAGCTGTTATTAGGAGGGTGTGGCAACCCCAGGGCCAGACCCCGCTGGAGCAAGTAGGTCACGTGAGGGGGGCAGTCTTGGAAGTTTCACTTCATCCCAGCCCCTCCCCCATTTCTCTCTGCTTCCTGGCCACCACGAGGTGAGCATCTCCACTCTGCCAGCCTCTACATGACACTGTCTCAGCACAGAACAGCAGGGCAAGCACGCCACGGGCTGAAACCATCAGCCAAAAAAGATGTACATCACAGCTGCAGTGAGCTTCCACCAGATGGGCCGGGTGGGGGGAGAGCTGGGCGGTCCAGACCAGGATGCTGGAGCAGAGACACTGGAGGAGAGCGTCTGGCTCAACAACCCCAGTCACACATCTAAGAGGCACAGGCGTTGTTTGAACACTTACTCCCCGGTTGGTGGCGCTGTTTTGGAAAGTTGCAAACCGTTTAGAAGGTGGCGTTTCTCCTGGAGGAAGTGAGCCACTGAACAGGGGGTCTTGGGGTCACCTCCCAAGAGCTTGTATTAAGGGTGCACGCCACTGTGCCTGGTTATTTATTTTTAATTATGTGTATGCAGGCGGGGCTGTGTGTGTGTGTGTGTGTGTGTGTGTGTGTGTGTGTGTGTGTGCAGGTGTATCTGTGTGCAAATGACCACAGAGGCCAAAGGTCTCTTGGATTCCTTTGGAGCTGGAGTTACAGCTGTTTGTCAGCTGCCTGCACGGAGTGCTCGGAATCAAACTGGAGCCCTCGAGAGCAGCAAGTGCTCTCAACCAATGAGTCTTCTCCCCACCCACAGGACCTTGAGCTTTTATACTTAGGCCCCACTTCCTGTTCTCTTTCCGCTTCCTGATTCTGCTGGTTAGGTTCTGTGTTTTGTTTATGTTTTGTTTCATCAAGTTGGCACAAGCTAGGGTCAAATAAGAAATGGGATCCTCAATGGTGACTGTCCAGGCAGGGAGATGTCTCTGTCATTTTTAGAGTGTTGTAAGTTGCTTATAATGTACTTCCTGTTTGCTTAGGTAATATTATATCCTCCTGGAGTCTTTGATGGAGTTGAAAAATAGATACATAATTATAATTATAGCTTTCCTTAGTTATGATGAAAGATAAAGTAGATATAAATATTGTAACTGTAGTTTTTGCTTGATATCTGTTTTGTTATATGTAATTTTACTATGTTAAAGTTAAAACCTTCCTTTTTATTTTAACAGAAAAGGGGAGGTGATGTGGGATTTCCCTTCTGGATACTGTGATTACCATTGATAAATAAAGGAACTACTTTGGGCCTACAGCAGAGCTATAGGGGAACAGAGCTAGGTGGGGAAAACTAAGCAGAATGCTGGGGAAAAGGAGGCAGAGTTAGAGAGAAGCCATGTATCACCACCAAAGACAGACACTGGAACTTTAGCTGGTAAGCCACAGCCATGTGGCGATTAACAGATTAATAGAAATGGGTTAAATTAATATGTAAGAGTTAGCCAATAAGAAGCTAGAGCTAATGGGCCAAGCAGTGATTTAAACAATATGGTGTGTTTATTTTGGGGCTAAGAGGCCGGGAACAAAAAAATTGGCCCCTCCTACAACAGTGAATTAGAAGAACATAATATAGTAAACCAAATTTGGCCAGCCATCTCCATCCATCTGGGGACCCTGCAGATCACATACCATCAATTTTAATTATATACCTGCTCAAAAGACAGAACATCACAGCAGGAATGGAGTCTCAGTGAGCTCTGAGAGCTAGGAAATGGCTGCCTTGTTGCAAGTTTAGGGTTTTGTATGCCAGCAGGGGACAAAGGACTTCATTTTTGCTCTAAATTTTGTTTCCCTAAAACATTGTCTCCGAGTGGCTAGGAGTGATACAATGCAAAGAGAATTTCCCAAACAGCTTCTCTGTGGCCTCTTGCAAGGGGCAGAGGGAAGATAATGTTACCACGTCTGATGGAGGAAGGTCATTGGTTAATTAAATAAAGAAGCTGCTTGCCCTGATAGGTTA
>NC_022012.1:67704937-67706146 GCF_000317375.1 Microtus ochrogaster | reverse complement strand
CACACACACAGTAAGCCTGTTCTTCACACGCACAGTCAGCCTGTTCTTCACACGCACAGTCAGCCTGTTCTCCACACGCACAGTCAGCCTGTTCTTCACACACCCACAGTCAGCCTGTTCTTACCGCTATTGCCCAGGCAACACTGCTGTCACTGCTCTGGAAGGACAAGGTTGTAGCACATGTCCAGAGTTGCACAGAGAAAAAATGGCCTAGCTTGGATTCAGATCATGGTCTTCCTGGATCCATTTCCAAAGTCCATGTGCCTGATCAGTGTGGCATACCACATGCTTAGCAGGGGTGGCTTCCTTCCATGCTTATCTTACAAGGATCTGCCTGCCTCTGCCTCTACAGTGTACGCACCTCATCTGACTTTTGAAATCAAACAAGCTGGTGTGATAGCACAGGCCTGTAATTATATCACACTGGAGGCAGAGGCAGTCAGATCTCCAAGTTCAAGATCTCTGGTCTATAAAGTGAGTTTCAGGACAGCCAGGACTATTCAGAAAAGCCCTGTCTTGAAAAACCAAATAAATAAATAGCAACAAACCAATAGATTCTGGGGATCACATCAGGTCCCTATGACTGCAAGGCAAGCATATTTGAAGACTTACAATGTATTTCTTGTTATTATAAAAGCAATTCAGACCTTCCCAGCTAAAGCCATTCCTCTGCCCTCCAGACTCTTCATAGGGAATAAAAACCTACAGTTACCGCTGCTGCACTGAACCCAGAGAAAGCTAAGGGCAGAAAAAGCTGAGGGTCAGGGTTCAGCCACCTGGGAACTGGAGCTACAGTCACTTGATTGACAGGTAGCTGAATAAGAACCTTCAACGAAGCCTCCTAAAAAACCAGGGAGGGATTCGACACGCTAACTTTCCACACAGAAACACACCTCTTGCCCCAGCAGGAGACAGATATGGGAATGTCTGCAGGACTGGAAGCTGGTTTGTGTCCAATATCTAGAATTCAGTCTTTGCTCAGGGCAGGAACAATATAGCATTAACCTAAGATAAAATCTGGAAGCCGGGTGGTGGTGGTGCACACCTTTAATCCCAGCCATCAGGAAGCAGAGGCAGGCAGATCTTTGAGGCCATCCTGGTCTATAAGAGCTAGTTCCAGCCGGGCTGTGGTGGCGCACGCCTTTAATCCCAGCACTCAGGAGGCAGAGGCAGAGGCAGGTGGATCTCTGTGAGTTCGAGACCAGCCTG
>NC_022012.1:67702543-67703511 GCF_000317375.1 Microtus ochrogaster | reverse complement strand
CCTGCCTCTGCCTCCCGAGTGCTGGGATTAAAGGCGTGCGCCACCACCGCCTGGCTTTTTTTTTTTGGACAATAGTGTTCTTAACCACTAAGCAAAAACCATAAGGAACCCTTAACAAAACTCCTTGAATTATAAAGTAACTATAGCAAGGATACAGACTATAAAGTAAATATATCAATTTTATTGATTTTCTATAACTCCAAAGTAAACAATTGACATTTGCAATTATAAAACAATACCACTTTATTAGTCCTCCTTCCCCCCCCAAAAAATGAATTATGTGTAAGTCTAACAAAAGCATGTTTGGAATATACATATATCCTGTCAGTAGAACTTGCTGTTGGCTTGTCTTTTAAGATTTATTTCATTATTTGCTATTTTTAAATTTTTAAGAGATTTATGTATATGAGTGTTTTGCCCACATGTGTAGCATGGACAGGCCTGGGGCCTATGGAGGTCAGAAAAGGGCTTTGGATCCCCCGTAACTGAAGTTACAGACAGTTGTGAGCCTCTCTGTGGGTTCTGGGAAACAAACACAGTTCTTCTTAACCATTGAGCAATCTCTCTATTCCCACTCATTTGTACGTGTGTGTCTCTGTGTGCCAGTGTTTGTACGTGTGCATGTGGGTACATAGTCACAGAGGCCAGGAGAGGGCGTCGGATGCCTTGGAGCTGAAGTTACAGGCAATTGTGAACCATCCAACATGGGTGTTGGGAACTGAACTTGGGTTCTCTGTGAAGGCAGTGTAGACTCTTAACCACTGAGCCATCACTCTAGCCCCTGTTCCTGGTCCTACTACTGATGGTGTTAACCTTAGCCCCTTGGTTAAGAGAAACTCTGTTAGAAATCAGGAGTCCCGGCCTGCCTTCAGCAATTCAGTAACAGCAGCTACACCAGCAGCAGTTGCCAAATGACCTTTAAAAGATCCCCTCTCTCACAACCCCCTCTCCCTCCCTCTCTCACAGAC
>NC_022012.1:67698778-67702429 GCF_000317375.1 Microtus ochrogaster | reverse complement strand
CTCTGAGAAAGTCTTTCATTCCCCACCCATAATAAATCTCTTTGGTGAGATCTGTTGCGTGGTGTGATCTTTGAGGCATACCCACCAAAGTACCCTTCTGCTGCTAAACCCTAACAAACTCAGCTGGGTTTTTAATTTGAAAGGATTTTTTTTCTTATAATATCTTCTGTTTGTTTTTCAAGACAGGGTCTCTCTTTATAATCCTGCAGCCTCAAACTCACAAAGATCCACCTGCCTCTGCCTCCTGAGTGCTGGATTAAAGGTGTGTGCCACCATTCCCAGTCTCATAAATATCTTAAGGAAGATATTTTGAGGCTATGTAAATATTCTATTTCAACTCAAATCTTTGAAAATTTTAACATCATTGGTAGATTGTGCTAGCAATGACAATAGCCATGGGGCTTTCCTAATGAGAACTTTATAGTTCCCTCATTAACAAATTATTATCTATAGCCCCTCATTTATTACTTATGTCAGGAACTGGAATGTTGTGCACAGAGAATGTCCTTCATCTCCTTTCTGGTAATCTGGCTTAAGTATAGACTTGTGGGGATTTATTATATCATGTGGTTATAATACAGGTTAAGTATCCCTAATCTGGGCTTTAGATTTATACAAATATCTTAGATTCTAATATAGAATCCCAAATCCAAAACTCTGTAAAATTTAAAACTCTTTGAGCACCGATCTGATGTCATAGCATATCATGAGACCTCATATCACACACAAAAGTATTAAAACTGTTGTGTAAAATTAACCTCAGGATAGATGTATAAGTCATATAGCGAACACAAGCATTTAGTGTTCGGTCTCATAAGAGACTTCATAATATAAATCCAAGTGTTCAAAAAACTTACAAGGCTGACTTACTTCTGGTTCCAAGCATTTTACATGTTGTTATTATTTACTTCGTGCAAATTATTATAGCTTCCTCATTGTAAGTTCTTCAGGTTGGATCCTCACATCCTTATTTATTTATTTTCTGAGATAGAGTCTTGGTATGCAGCCTCAGCTGGCCCCGAACTTGCCACCCTCAGCCTCTGGTGTATTGGTATTATAGGCTGTACCACCACCCCAACCCCTCTCTCTTGAAATGCACCCATCCTTCTGCCACTTCAAGAAGCTCCAAGCTCTTGTGTTTTCCCTGCTCTGGTCCTGGAATCAATTACGTCTCCAGGGTTGACCCCTTTTTCTCAGATGTGAAAATCAGGGCAGTAGCTATACATCCTGTCACTGAACATACAGTTTCTAAGTTCTCGGAGAACAGACCAGGAAAACCCATCTCTCTACAGTAACACTTGTGTGCTCACACGTCTGTATCCACCTGTATATATGTTTCTCTGTGAAAATTCAAAACTTAAATGTAAAATAAAATAAATTTTAATTCATATGGATATCTCAGTGTCCATGTAAGATTTATTCTCACATCTCTTTTAAGTGGCAGGGTGTTTGGCTTTTGTTTTTCTCTGGCGGTGAGAAACTGGG
Source organism: Microtus ochrogaster (assembly GCF_000317375.1). NCBI lineage: Eukaryota > Metazoa > Chordata > Mammalia > Rodentia > Cricetidae > Microtus > Microtus ochrogaster. Next base: position 67,700,944 of record NC_022012.1, on the reverse strand, counting down.
CTCCCAACACCTATGTTTGTGTGTCTGTCCTGCCCTAGCACACACAATGTGGTTGTAGAATTGCTGGACAGTGCTCGTGTGAGAACCCCACCAACAGCACAATGTTCCCATGCATTCTTTCTGTCTGGCAGGATCAGGGCAGGAGCCCACTTCTCAAAGGCACCCAGCGGGCTTGTTCCCACCATGGTCAGCGTCTGCTTCGTGGCAGGTTCATTTGTAAAGGTGGGTGTTCTCTGTGAGTCTCCACATCCTGTTGAATTCTTTTCAAAATATAGCCAGGGGCCAGCAAGATGGCTCAGTGGGAGTCTGATGACCTGGGTTCAAACCCCAAGACTCATCCAGCAGGGGAAAGGAACTGACTCCCACAAACTGTTCTGTGATCTCCACTCACTTCCCATGTCACCTTGGCTTCCACACTCATACACATGTACACAAGATAAATAAATTCTCATTTGAAAAAAATTAATTTACATTCAGTAAAATTCACTCTCTGGTGATTGGAGGTCTGTGAGGTTTTTGTGGGCTTTTGTTGTTCTTATTGTTTGTTTTATTTTTGAGACAGATTTCCACTGTGTAGCCCTGACTAGCCTGGAACTCACTGTGTAGACCAGACTAGACTTGAGCCCACAGAGATCTGCATGCTGCTTCCTCCTGAGTACTGGGACTAAGGATGCATGCTAAACACTCAGCGTCCAGTTCTATGAGTTCTGACAAACATACGCGATCATATATGTAGCACTGCAGTCACAAAACAGAGCAGTCACCCCCCCCATTCCCTTTATGCATCTCTTTACAATCAGATCCCCCCACACTGTCTATTTCTGTCCCCCACTAATCTTTTTATGTCCCTACAGTTCTGCCTTTTCTGGAGTCATATAAGTGGACTCATACTACAGCCGGTCTTGGAAATCTGGGTTCTTCTACTTCTCATCCTCTAGGTCAGCATCTACTGTTAACATTGCTCATCTTGGTGTGCAAATCCCTCGTCTTCGGCTGTTGAGAGCAATAATGGGCAGTGTTGACAAATCTGACACAGTCTAGCATCCCAGGGAGACACGCCTTGATTGCCTTGATGGGAAGACCTGCCTACTGTAGGTGGAACCATTCCCTGACCGGGACCATGGTCTGTGCAAATGGAGACAGGAAGCTGACCGCAACATGTATCCATCACTTTCTGCTTCCTGAGTGTGCATGCCACACTCAGAGATAGAGTCCGGAGGCCAACCCAGTGAAGACTGAATCCTCCCGTGTTTATTTCTCGTAGGCTTTATATACCCCAAGCCAAAGAGGAGGGAGAAAGGCAAAAGACTTCTCTACCACGATGGAGCAAACAAAGTAATCACCTTCTCAATACCCAAAGCATCAAGGAACCGTACCCTAGGTCAAAACCTCCTGTCATAACCTTGAAGGAGCAAGAATAGACTTGAACTCTGACCTTTGGTCAAAGTGGAACAAATCCACGTCCATGGCTCCAACACAGCTGCTTCAGGCCCCTGTCACCTTGCTTCCCTGCGTGATGGGCTTATTCTTTGCACTGAGAGACTCTTTCTCCCTTAAACGCTTTTTCCAGAACGCTGTATCAGCAACAGAGAAAGAACTTAAGAGTCCTTTCAAATTGGCTGTTTTCTTCTGACTTGTCTGTTGTGGAATATTGGTTTAAGATGCGGTACATTTGTTTATGCTGTTGAACATTTGTTTAACAATGCAAAGATGTGTTGTATTCTTTATGCTGCATTTGTTTAACTCTGTGAAGCTATGTTTCTTTGCCTACCTAAAACACCTGATTGGTCTAATAAAGCGCTGAACTGCCAAAAGTGAGGCAGGAAAGAGAAACAGGTGGTGCTGCCAGGCAGAGAGAAGAAACAGAGGAAGAACATCATGAGGAGGAACAAGAAAAGGAGGAGCGGAGGATGCCAGGAGCCAGCCACCCAGCCATACATGGAATAAGAAGGAAAGAAAAGATATACAGAAATGGAAAAAGATAAAAGCCCAGAGACAAAAGGTAGATGAGATAACTTAAGAAAAGCTGGCTGGAAATAAGCCAAGCTAAGGCCTGTTCATAAGTAAGAATAAAACTCTGTATATTTAGCCGGGCGGTGGTGGCGCACGCCTTTAATCCCAGCACTTGGGAGGCAGAGGCAGGCGGATCTCTGTGAGTTCGAGGCC
>NC_022012.1:67687698-67698678 GCF_000317375.1 Microtus ochrogaster | reverse complement strand
AAAAAAAAAAAAAAAAGACTCTGTATATTTATTTGGGAGCTGGGTGCCAGACCACCAAAGAGTAAAAGAAAAACAACTACACATCTAAACAATCCCAAGTTGCAAAATCCCTGTAAGGAGTTGGTGGCCTTGTTACTTCTAATGTCTAATGGAGTCTAATGAATTACTACTGAGTTTTCTTCTTCTTCTTCTTCTTCTTCTTCTTCTTCTTCTTCTTCTTCTTCTTCTTCTTCTTCTTCTTCTTCCTCTTCCTCCTCCTCCTCCTCCTCCTCCTCCTCCTCCTCCTCTTCCTCCTCTTCTAGAAATATTGGGAGGTGGTGGTAACTGGAGAGGAGGCTCAATGGTTACGAGCACTGGGTGCTCTTGCAGAAGAGCTGGTTCTGTTTCCAACACTCACGGGAAGGCTCACAACCACTTGTTACTCCATTGGATCCAACAACCTCTCCTGCCCTGAGGGCAGTAGATACATACAAGATACACAGACATAAATGCAGGCAAAACACCCATACATAAATAAAATAAAATACTCAGGCTGGGGAGATGGCTCAATGAATCAAGTGCTTGACTTTGGGCATGACCTGAATCTGTATCCCTAGGACCAAGCACAGCTGGATGCATAGTGCACATCTGTAACCCCAGCACTCCCACGAAGAGATGCAAGGTGGAGACAGAAAACTCACCTGGAAGCTTGTTGGCCTAGTTTACTTTCTACTGTGATAAAGGCCATGACCAAAAGCAACTTGTGGAGGAAAGGGTTTATTTCAGGGCAGGAACCTGGAGGCAGGACCTGAAGCAGAGGCCCGGAGCTTGCCTTATACCACCCAGGACCACTGGCCCATACAATAGCCCACAGTGGGACAGACTCTCCTACAGCCATCATTAATCAAGAAAATGTCCCACCAACTTGCCTTCAGGCCAATCTGATGGAGGCATTGTCTCAGTTGAGGTTCCTTCCTCCCAAGTTTATCAAATTGACCAAAAACTAGCCAGTGTACTTTGTGGGCCAGCTAACCTGCTGTATGGAGCAGGGAACAGCAAGAGAACCTGTTTCGAACAATTGGAAAGTATGAAAAGAGAAGCCAAACACCAGATGCTGCCCCTTGACCGCAATAGGGGCGACTAGTACCTTGCCTGTGCTTAAGTCTACCACCTCCATCCCACCCTCGCCCCCTTCTTTCCTCTTCCCTCCTTTCTCCCTCATTTACCTCAGGCTGGCCTCAAGCCTTGACCTGGTCCTTCTGATTCTACCTCCCAGTGTTAGAATTAAAGGCATGTGCCACCACAGCCAGACTGTTCAATATAAGGAAGAAAAGCCAGGGCTTCGAGCATGTCAGGCCAGAATTCTTCTAAGGGAGCTAATCCCAGACCTTCCCACAACACTGTTGATAACCTGGCTATGGTGAGAAAAGAGCTGGGAGTCCAAAACCCAGTGGAGGTGGGGAGGGGGGCAGAGAGGGGATGGTAGAACAAACAAACAAGACAAAGCCTCCTAGTGACAAGTCTGGGGCCAAGAGCTAGTGCAGGACTAAAGACGTGGGACACAGTTTCTGGTACTGCTTCTCGGCAACCCAACAACTACTTCCCAGAATGCGGAGTCACATGTAGGTCCAGGGAGGCCAAATTTCTCCCAAGGCTAGAGGCACCATATCTGGAATGAACCAGAAGCTTAAAAGCTAACCTGCTAACAAAGCCAACTAAGAAAAGAAAGGACAAAACTCCCTGATCCTGCCACACCTGACCCCACCCCCAATAACTGCAAGGGATTCCAAGGGGTCAGATACCCAGGAAAGGTCCTAAGTTCAGCTAGCAGATGGAAAATTGTGGGAGCTGCTACTCAAAGATGCCTTTAGAGTGGAAACAGTCTCCCCGAGGCTCCCTAGCTTTAGCCCCCATCCTGACTCCCTAGGGGCTCCCTAGCTTTAGCTCCCCAGGGATCACTAATCTTAGCTCCCACCCTGACCGCACATCTCCCTCCTGCTCCAGAATTTTCCCAGAAGACAAAGCTGGGCATCATCACCCACCCAGAACCCTCCAGAAACTTCAAGCATCTCACCATGAAGTCCACATTCCACAGGACAGCTCACGAGACTCCTCCCTGCCCAGGACCCTCCCTCTCACGCAAGCAGTCCCGTGTGACAAGGACACAAAGCCATCTTCCCACCCTCAGCACCCCTGGAGCACATGCCCCTTCTCTTTCTGGAAAACTCCATTCAAGACCACTCTCTTTCTCTGGCTTCACCCTGGAGCTCCATGGTTGGCCCTGCACTCTGCTTACAGTTCAGGTTCTCCCCTGTGCTGGGCTGCTCGAGACAAGAGAGGGGACATTTTAAATAGACTCCACCGAGCCTGGGGCCTGGCACGGCAGGGGCCCCAGAAGGGACATTTACGTGAAAGGGCTACAGAGGGTTGACAAGCGTGCTCTCGTTTTTCAATTTCTTAGGAATTTGGAAGTACAATCAGAATGAATTTCTCTAGAGTCTGGGAAATTGGACTAAGCCCACAAATTAAAAGAAAAATGTTGGCTAGTGTGGTTTGGAGGTAGACCAGCCAACACAGGCTCACATGTTGAAGGACTTGGTCCCTGGCTGGCAATGCTCTTTTAGGAGCAGTGGAGCCTAGAAGGCTCTCTGTGTGACCCTCTGAGTAAGTCTCTGACTTGATTAAGTAAGACTCTAGGTGAGTCTCATTGTTAAACAATGCAATGGATAACGATATAAACCCTGGACGGCTGAGAAGTTAATGAGGAATGAATATTTGGCTCTTCCCGGTGTGGAAAACAGAGGGTGACTACGGTCGGTCACAGTCCTGTGTCATCTAATAACAGGGGTACCAGATGGGAAGTGCATCACCACGAGACTGTCACTGTATGAACATCGCAGCGTTGCGGACACAAGGGCTCCATGATGTCACAGGGCAGTGTCATCACGTAAAACCACCAATGTCTGTCTAACCAAGCTGTGGCTACCTGCGGCACAGGGCTGTACTAATCTACTGAGGCTCATTTTGGGGAAAGTGGGGCTCTCTCCCCACTGGCTCTGTAGACATGGAGATGGCTTTTCCTCTGTTTCTTCTTGGAGGTCACTTGGGGACTAGAGTAGAACTGAAATCCCACATGACATTTTCCTGAGTGGAAATAATAATTAATTCAAGGCTTCCTGAAGTGAGGAAGTCATCAGAGACCTCTTTATTGGCTGTTTAATGAGGCTCAGATTTCTAGTCTGACTATTTTCAGGACGGAATTAGAGGCCTGATGGAAAACATATCTTGAAGAAAGTCTTGTTTGAAATATCAAAAACCAAAATCAAGCTGGGCATGGTGGCACACACCTTTAATCCCAGCACTCGGGAGGCAGAGGCAGGCGGATCTCTGTGAGTTTGAGGCCAGCCTGGTCTACAGAGCAAGTTCCAGGACAGCCAGGGCTGTTACACAGAGAAATCCTGTCTCGAAAAACCAAAAATAAAAATACATACATACATACATAGATCAAAAAAATAAAGTCAAAACAGAAGTGCTGGTCTTGGGGCCGAAGCGCATCCACTACCCAGAGCTCAGCTCACCTTTAATTTCCCAGCCTCCTAACCCGAAGGGCACCGCTAATGACAGAGGCCACACAGCCTGCCTGGCATGGCCTGGGCTCCGTCCTCCCTGCTGGCTAAGCCTTTCCAGCAGTGTCTCACTTTCCTCAAACGCGGACGACGAGCGTTTACACCGCAAAGGGGCTTCCTATTTGGTCAAGGAAAATTCTAAATATTTCCCCATTTAACCACAAATCAGGCCCCACGAGCTATGAGGCGATGTTAGGATCCGAGATCCATCCGAGGTCGCTCTACCAACCCCTGGATCTCTGTGAACTCCAGTTTTATCAGGAATTGTGAGAAGGTTTTCTGCAGAGGACTTTAGGGGATTTGAGGGGAGCAGCTGATACGGGAACCAGCATTCAGAAAGAGAAGGGGGAGTGGGATTTGGTAGAGCTTGGGGATAACAGGAGATGCCTGGGAACCAGGGTCCCATATACAGACATCCAGATGAGCCCTCCAAGGGGTCCTTCAGAGAAGCTAGTGTCTAAGGATGCCTTGACTGGGTGAGGAGGCTTAAGTTAATTAAATCATACCAAATTACAATCAAGACTCATTATTTTAAAGTTGGTTAATTAAAAATCATGACTGTTTCAAAGGGCCTGCCCTGCTCTTAACTGACAAGAACTTTAGCGGTGGTTAATAAAAGTGCTAAGATTAGCTGAGCCTGGTCATGCAGGGGAGGGGGCTGCTGAGGGGCTTTCGCTTTTGCTCTTTAGATTTCAGATTAATAAGGTTTTATAGCAGAAAAATGTACCCACAGGCAGCGACGCCAGCAGAGCTCCAGCTGCCAAGGAACATGGCTCTGAGGTAATTAATTTTTCTCCTTGGCCTGAGACTCTCTAATGCACCCACAGTGATAAATCCTAGAGCTTCCCACCTGCCCCAGAAAATTCCCTCATGTTGGAAAAATCTAGTTCATCCATACAAATGAATTACCAGAAAAGTACTATTATGCGTGAACTGTTTGTTTGTTTGAGATAGGGCCTCACTATATAACCCTGGGTGACTTGGAACTCACAATGTCCACCAGACCGGCCTCAAACTCACAGAAATCCTCCTGTCTCTGCCCCCTGAGTTCTGGGATTAACTCTTTGTTTTCAGAACAATGGGGAGATGTAAGGAGATCCGCCAGGGGACACAATTCCTGCTGCTTTAGCAGGAGGACGCCCACATAAAAGTCAGGCACATGGCTCATGCTTACGATGCCAGGTTTGGGGAGGCTGAGACAGAAGAATCCCTGGGGAATCTCTGGCCAGTCACTCTAGCCTAATTTGGGGGCACCAGGTCCCAGAGAGAGACCCTGTTTCAAAAGACAAGATGACCGATGGCTGAGGAGCGACCCCTGAGGGTGACTTCTTACCTCCACGCAAACATGCACACGGTTACACACTTATACATTCAGTGAGCTACCGTCTTCTCAACAGAGTGCTGGTCAAGGGAACCGAGAGTCCCCCCCCAGGCCTCCCGCCCTCCCCACCCCCCACTCCCCGTGGGGACCACAGGGGAGAGACGCTCCTACCTGACCTTCACAACTGCCTGCCTTCAGCGGTTTTTCCTTCCTACAGGGTTTTCTGACTGAAGGCCCTTGTCAAGCTCGCTGCAGCCACAGAGCCCTGGAGGTCACCTCCAGGTTTGCCCAAGCTCTCCGGCCCCAGCCACGTTCACTTGTAATTGACACTTACACAGAGCTCAGCTGGGGCTCGGGGCGAGGCCTCTCTGTTCATGTCTCTTCCCACCTGGCTCTGCTTGTTTGGCACAGGCCATTACTGTCTGAGACAGGAGGCTCTCGGAGGGCTGGCTGTCACTTTGAGACCACATGTGGTAGCACAGAAGAACAGGCATGGAGGCTGAACACTCGTCACCCTCGCTCTTGGTGCAAATGGCTGCTTTAAGGAGACAGGTATGGATAGTTCTGGGAAAAGGGATTTGTCCTTTAGAGCAGCTGTCTTCATTCGCTCCGTCTCCATCCCTCTTCCTTCCCCGCGTCACTTGGTGGGTTGATGTTTGGGGGCTGCAGTTACAAAAGACGGGGGGGGGGGGGGTCAACAGTGCTGGAGGACACAAAGTCTGAGATCCAGAATCAGCGCAGAGGACTTGCTCTGAGGCTATGGCTTGGGCTTCAGTTGGCTTTGTTTTCCTTATGTCATAGAGTTTCTCTGTATCTGTGTGTGAGTGTGTGTGTGCGTGTGTGTGTGTGCGCGAGCGTGCGCGCCCTAACCTCTTTTTTATGAGGTCACCAGGCTTGTTAAATTAGAGCCCATGCATTTCATTTTGCAGATAATGACCTCTTTAAAGGACTGTGTGCAGTCACATTCCGAGACACAGGGTCAGGACTTGGCCGGTAAGAAGTGGAAGGACACATACCATAATACCTGGCAGCTGGCGTCATTTTTACAGCCTGGAATTCAGAAATGGAAGTGTGAAAGAGCTTCGGGCTGTGAGTGCTAAACATGAAAAATACTTTTAAAAAAGCATTTCTGCGTGCACAGCGGCTCACTTATGAGGTTCTCCGGAAACATTTGGGCTTTCTAACACAGAAAGCGCCCGTGCTGCTCGAGGCAGCTCCTTAAGGTGTACACAGGTTGTACAAAAGGGGATTTTTCTCCTGAACACAGCACTAATTCCTCAACACAATTCGTTTCAACCTCTGTGATTATAATTAAATAAGTTACAGCACTTTTAAATTATTTGTTTTTTTCTTTATGTGCATTGGTGTTTGGCTGTGTGCATGTCTGCGTGAAGATGTCAGATGCCCCAGAACTGGAGTTACGGACAGTTGTGAGCTGCCATGTGGGTGCTGGAAATTGAGCGTGGGTCCTCTGGAAGAACAGGCTGTGCTCTCTGAGTCACTTCATCAGCCCTATAACATTAAAAAAAAAAAAAAGAACATTTTATTTATTCAATTCTTGGGCTGCAGAGCAGGCTCAGGTGTTAAGAGCACAAACTGCTCTTGCAGAGGACCTGTGTTTGGCTCTCAGCATCCATACTGGGCTGCAACTCCAGCTCCTCCATATATCAGACCCCTTTCTGACCTCCAAGGACACACACACACACCACAGAGGGATGCACGTGCAGGCATACAGTAATGTTTTAAAAAACTAAAATACTCAGTACCTCACTGATGGCTACTTACCACCATCAGACAGTTGGTTCTGTTCTAAAGCCATCTCTCTGGTTCTGCCGTTGGCTTCTGCGCCGGCTTTGCTCTACAGCCCAGCATGGCCACCAGTCCTCCCAACTCTGCCTCCCAGATGCCAGGATGGCAGGTGTGCGCTTTGGAAAGTGGCTCTTAAACCATAATTCACAAAGCTCAGCACGACACTTTACAGTTTTCAGCCCAGTGCAGAGCCTTCCCGGCATCCTGGTTCCCTAACAATGTTCTCCTAACAGTGGCTTCTGCCGTACTAACTAACTCCCGGCAGAGGGTTTGGAGCAAACAAAAGCTGCCAGGTGTTGGTGGAGAACTGGGTCCTTCCTTGCTGAGATGAGAGCAGGGGAGAGGGGAAGGGGCAAGAAAACACCTCCTTCACAGGAGTGAAGAGGAAGAGCCGACAACCCACAGTCAGGGTGCAATTGAGTTGCTGCCTGGCCTGGTTAAGAAGTCGTGCTCCTTGATGTCCCTGAAGGTCCTCCCTCAGCATGGACTGCCTGAACTGCCACATGGTCTTATCAGTGCCTGCCTGGACCCTGAGAGGCCCTGACCCCTCTCCTGACCTTTGACATACATCAGACTTCCCCATGTAACAGGAAGCAGGTTTTTAAGACCAGTGCCACCTCGGTGACTCATTGCCTGCCCCCTAAAGGAGTCCCAAGATAGTTGCAGGGTGGTCCGTCAGCAGGACAGCTGTGGTCTCTCCTCAAAGTCAGCACTGGGATATTTTGACTTCCTGCTTCTCCTTCCCCAAACCAGGCCTCCTGTATAATGGGCACTTCTGAGGCTGAGCCAGAGGCAGCCTGGTGACATGCCTGGTCCAAGGCTCCTGTCATAACACCTCTCCCTGGGGGCTTCCAAAATCCTACAATCAAGTGCTCAGTGAAGTCCACTGGCGAGAAGGAGGGCCAATCTCTCTTCCCCTCTGGCCATCTAAGCCCTTGACATAGATGCAGGCCAAGGGTGTGCATTTTGAAGCTGCCTGACTGGCCTGTGCATGACCTCTAACGGCCAGGCCAAAAGATCCAACAAGGAAAATAGCAGGCATTAAGAAATTTTTGTCAACTAGATGAATTACTAAGTAAGGGTTCTCGTCCCCTTATTAACAAACCAAGACAGCACTGCAGGGTCAAGCCAATATGGAACCAGCCTCAGTGAACTCATCCGACCCGTCTGCGCAGCGGCGTGGAACCCTTGGGAAGTCAGCTGTTGTGTAGTGGCGCCACCTGGTGGTAGTGTCTTGAGTAACTCCTCCAGCAACAAAAGTCTTCCTGGAGAACGTGGACATCTCAAAGGACTGATTTATCTCTGTAAACACTGAAGTGCCGAGGCGCTTTCCACGGATGTATTATGGAAAGAACACTGGACTTAAGAAGAAGTTGATTCGGGCTTAAATTTCATTTGACACCCTCTTTACAAGACTTAGGAAAGGTATTCAAGCATCTTAGCCATGGTCTGCTTGGAGTGGAATCTCTCGTGGGATTCGTGAGTTCTCCTACACAGTGGCAATCACAGTACCTGGTCCGTGGCTCAAGCTTGAGTGTCCTGGACCCCCACATCCTGGTGATGTAGTCCCTGACGCAGGCTCAGTGGGCCCCTCTTTTCCGGATGGGATGTGTGAGTTTTGGTCCATCCCCAGCAGAGGCTGAGGTCAGGATGGATACTGAGCTTGGAGCCTTCTGACCACAGGGTCAGGATGGGCTAGAATGAGCAGTCGTCCTAGGGTTTGTTTATCTGTGTTAACTTCATTGCAGGGATCGCGGCAGCAACAGGACCCTTGAGCCTCACGTTCCTCCTCTGAAGAGCAGCTGGGATAAGAGAATCTTCCTAGTAAAAGCCCAGATTTAGAGATGAATGGAGCAATGGCTCAATAGTTAAGAACACTTGTTGCTCTTCTAGAGGCCCTGGGTTTAATTCCCAGCCCTCATATGATTGATCTGCAGCATCTGCTAACTCCAGCCCCAGGGGATCCAGCACCCTCTTCTGGCCTCCATCAGCACCAGGCATGCAAGTGGCACACAGACATACAAGCAGGTAAAACATATAAAATAAAAAAATTAAAAATAAATAAAAATAAAACCTCAACCTCAATGTGTACAGTGGATTTTTTTTTTTAAAAAAAAAGATAGTCTCACATAGACCAGGTTGACCTTAAGCTCACTGTGTACCACTTAGGATAACCTTGAACTTCTTTCTGATCGTCCTGTTTCTATCTCCAGAGTGCCGATATTGCAAGCTTGAGCCACCATGCTGGGCTTTTATACAAGACTGGGGATTTGTACTGGTTCTGGTGGTGCAATCTTTAATCCCAGCGTTTGGGAGACAGAGGCAGGCATATCTCTGTGAGTTTGAGGCCAGCCTGGTCTACAGCGTGAGTTCCAGAACAGCCAGGACTGTACAGAGAAACCCTGTCTCAGGAAAAAAGAAAAAAAAAAAGGAAGGAAGGGAGGAAGGAAGGGAGGGAGGGAGGGAGGGAGGGAGGGAGGGAAAAAAGGAAGGAAGGAAGGAAGGAAGGAAGGAAGGAAGGAAGGAAGGAAGGAAGGAAGACTGGGGTTGAGCACAGGATTTCATACCCTAGACAAGCACTCGACCAGCTGAGCTGTATCCCAGCCCTGGATTCTTGCTCTACACTCCCAGAGAGTAATTTTGTTTCTTCTTTGTCTCCAGAGCCAGTACTCACTCTCTCACTCCTCACCCCAGCTCCCCAGCATGCACTCAGAGAACTGGAAACATGGTTGGAGCCAGGAGCCAGGAAGACTGGTGTGTCTAGGGGAACAATAGTACCAGATAGCAGAACTCTGGGTGGTGGTCTCAGCAAATAACTCACTACAAGCTGAGATTTTCTCACGCAGTGGGCAGGATACAAGCCAGGAGCCAGATTGAAGGTGGATCCCACTGTCCTGAAGCCCAAAGCACCTTTGCCCTGGATACCCAAGAGCTTCTCAGCTCTGCAGGAAGAAGGAAAATGTCCCAAACACTGCTAGGTGTGGGTTCCTGTTGAACTTGGTAGTGGGGCTGGAAACGGTAAGAGACCTGGTGCCTTCTGTACCTGAGTGAGTTCCATCCCCTACTCCCCCACCACCACCACTTTGATTGAGAGTCAGGTTGGGACTGTGCTCCATGTAGCTGGTCTCCCCTTCTTAGCCACTCGCTCATTTTTATGGACCCTGAGTGAAGCCCCAACCCCAAAGACGGGAAGGCTCACATTAGAATGTTCAAGATTCCCTTCCCGGGGTTCCCTGGTCTACAGCAAGTGCTCTGCACACCCAGAAATTCTGACTCCAACACCCACATTTTCCATGGAAATGTGGTTAGTGTCCCTCACTCCCAGATCTCCCTGGACCAAATGCAGATAGAGGAGCCTGGTGGTGACAAAGACTGCTCTCGGGGAAGGCCAGAGGTCCCGCCCTATCCACTCCACTTTGTCGGGGACTGTAGCTATCTCTTGGTGGCTCTGATGCCTGCATGGAAGGGTCCTGGTGCAGAAAGGATCCTAGTGACATCATCCTGCTCAGTAACTACTCCCCTCACTCGGACCCCTTCTCTAGCCTCGACCTGGGGTGGCCTCTCCCCCTCCTCCTGGCTGGCCTTGAATGCTCACAGTCTGGATCATTCAGTGCTGTGCTGGCTAGTTTTGCATCAACTTGACACAAACTAAAACCATCAGAGAGGAGGGAGCCTCAACTGAGAAAATGCCTCTGTAAGATCAGGTTTTAGGGAAGCCTGTAAGGCATCTTCTTTATTAGTGGTTGATGGGGATTCAAGTAGTGAAAGATACCAATTTGCCAAATGAAGAAACTCAAGACCAGAGAGTTTGCAGGACGTGTCACAAATAGCACAGCTGTTAGCAGCATCAGAACGATTGCCCTGGACACAGCACAAGTGCGCGCCTGCATTGGGCTCTGGAAGCGGGGATCTGTGCCCTGGGTGGGTCTCCTGTAGAGTATCAAAAACCCCAGCTGAGGCCCTAAGGGTGAAAACAGACTTTCTGAAGGTAGCTTTTGGGGCTGGTAGACAGCAACTCTGTGCAGTTCAGATTGGGGAGTGGAGGTTCTGTTCTCTAGAATGCGAACACAGAAGCATTAGAGCCTTTCCCTGTCTGGCTCGCAGATTTCTGGGTAATGGTGCAAATAGGAGCCCAGACCCCTGTTCTTTTTTTTTTTTTTTAATATTTATTTATTTATTATGTATACAATATTCTGTCTGTGTGTATGTCTGCAGGCCAGAAGAGGGCACCAGACTTCATTACAG
>NC_022012.1:67683096-67687138 GCF_000317375.1 Microtus ochrogaster | reverse complement strand
AACCAGCTCTGTAGACCAGGCTGGTCTCGAACTCACAGAGATCCGCCTGCCTCTGCCTCCCGAGTGCTGGGATTAAAGGCGTGCGCCACCACCGCCTGGTTTCTGCCCCTATTCTGTACCTGTCTCCTCAACTACGGGGCATCCATGTGCTTATTCTGCTGGGCAGTGTGTCAACCACTCGGGTAGCGGCTGTCTAAGAACCAGCAATTCCTGACTAACCTGCGCATGGCAGATACAATCGAGGCATTTGCCCTGAGCTTCACCATGCCCTGTTCCAGACTCCTGGAGTCTTGAAAGTCCTTGGCCATGGTCCTCAGCCTGACGTCTGTCACTTTGGAGCGTAGCCTTACAGACAGCCCATCCCATGATGAGGTCACCCCATTCCCAGGCAGGTGGAATCCAAGGAAATCAAACTGTCCCTTGAGCAGTGAGGAGTGGAGCTGGCCACAGGGTGACCGCGTCTGCATTAATTGCCCGCGCCTCTCATCCCTTCCAGTTCATTCCATTTAAGTCTAGCAGGATGGGGCCCCTCATTTGTTCCTCTTCCCGGTACGGTCACCTTGATTTCATCTCCTCGTCCTCCTCTCGCCAGCACTGTCTGATTGTGTGGACCAGTCAGAGCCGACCCTGCTGAGGTATCAGATTCAGAAAAAATATATCTTGCTCGGTGTGCAGAAAGGACAGCACCCCCCTAAAAGTGGGCCGAGCTGTACGCTCCTGCAACCCAAACATTGTAGCGTGGAGAAAGGTCATTCCCGGAGCCCGCTGGCCAGTCAGGCCAGCCTAAACAACCCCAGACACTATGAGAGATCCAGTTTCTAAGGGGTAAGACAAAGAGCAGCAGGAAATACTCGGTGCCCTCCTCTGGCTGCCACGTGTAACTGCACACGCAGGAATCCATGGTTGTAATTTGAATTTGAAAACTTTATCAAAAAAATTTAAAGTACTAAAAACAATGTTAAGAGCTAAGAAAGAGTTAACTCCAGCACTCAGGTGGCAGAGGCAAGTGGACCTTTGTGAGATTTGAAGTTAGCCTGGTCTACATAAAAAGTTCCAGGCCTGCCAGGACCATATAGTGAGATATCTCAAAAACAAAAAGTAAAATAAAGTGTGATAGAGGAAGACAGTGTTGTCCTCAGACTTCCGCCAGGCCATCGATCCATCAAAAGTCGGTTCCTCTCCTCTGTCGTCTCCCCTCATTTCCTCCTTCCCTGTTCACAGGCTCTTGTGAGTCCAAGAAACAATTTGGGCAGAGCACAGAAAACCTTAGTGTCCCTCTCTTCCAGTCCCTGTGTTGTCAATGAGGGCCCATTCTGCGCAGGCTCCGCGCGCACATGTCCACCGCTGTAACCCAGGCACGTGGTGATTCTGGACGCAAACGCTGAATGAAGGATGAGTGTGTGTAGGAGATGGGTTCCTGCACCGTGGGTTCCATCCAGATGCTACACGGGAGCTTATTCTACAGGCAGAGCCTGCAGGTGTGTCACCCACCCCGCAGCAGACCCGGGTTGGCGGTGGAAGTAGTGGTGTGGGGTGAGGGGTTCTCTGAGCCCTGTGCAGAAGGGGCAGGTTCTTCGGAGAGTGGGCCTCACTTCACATCCCTGGCCACAGGGCAAGCTGGGGTGCAGGTGGAATGGGCCTCACCTCACATCCCTGCCCTGTTTTCTGCCTGGGCTACCTGCAGGCAAGCAGGGGCGTAGGTGGCCCGTCTGTGGGAGTGAGTCAAAGGCCCCATCTAGACTTGTTTCTAAAACCAGCCTGCAAAACGTTCAGGGAAGGCTTTTTTTTTTTTTTTTCAAGCGAGCTTCTGCCAGACACAGATAGTATCTTCTGGGAAAATGCTAGGCCTTGCTAATAAGGGCAAAGAACCACGAAGGAAGGCGGGCTGCTGTTCAGGGCCATTGCTAAGGAGGGCTAGGGGCTGTGTGAGCGGCCAGGAAGACCAAGAAAGGCTGGCCTGTGCAGACCCATTAGGTCGGGGCGGAGGCAGGGCCTGGTGCTTTCTTACTTTGGGTAACAAGGTCACCCAGTTGTCACCCCTGCAGTATCTCAGCTCTGCTCCCGTCACACCAGGCAGCTCTTCTGCAGCTGGATGGACCCTAGAGCCCAGAGCCCAGAACCCCACACCCATGCACCTGCAGCCCTCTTATGGAACCTGTGCAATTCTCCCGCTGAGGCAGACCTGCCTGAGCAGTCTGAGGGCGACCTTGCCCTTTAAGCCTCCTCCTTTTCCTTAAAACAGATTCTGCTAAACAACAGAGTCCTTGGGTAGGGCTTCTTCCCCCAGATCGAGGAGTGAGGGAGCCACGGAGTAGCTGCTGGGAACCTTGGGGATTCCAGGAATCCACCCACACCTGCAGAGGCTATGGCATTGAGCCCACTCTTCTTTTCGCTGAGAAATGCACTGTGGAGGCACGCGGGAAATATTCCTTACTGGAATTCCCTGATTCTCTCGCCTGGCTTACTCCAGGTGGTCGAGTGAAGACTGGATGCAGCTTGGTCAGTGCAGAGAGGGACAACAGGAATGTCTAGGTGCCCGACCTCGACCTCGTGAGAAATCCACCCCATGCATCTCCAGCCAGCTGTCAGCAGGGGCTAACGCCCCAGCAGGCTCTCCCACCCTTTTGGTAGTTGGAGTCACCCAGTGCCTACCTGGCATTTTACCCTCCAGTAGCCCCAGTACCAGCTCCCTCCCTCTCAACCTTCTTTAACACTGGTGCACAGACCCTCTTCCCACCCACCAGACACCCTGGGAAGGCAGAAGCGGGGTTGAGGGGCTGAAGGCTATTTTTGTAACTTTCAAAAGCCCGAAGGAAACCATCCATTTATTTCAGCGATGTTCCCAGACTAAATAAAACACTGAGTTTATTTGCTTTGGGTTGGATTGTATCATCAGTGTGGTAACCATGCTTTATCTGCACTGATCACAGGCACTAATTGGCAGTTAGACGTCTTTGATAAATAAAGCTCAAAGAAACAAATTATTATTCAATAAGTGTAGTTCCTTGGGTAGATGAAAGCCTTCAAAACATCGGCTCCCTAGAGGAGAGGCCTCAAAGGGAGCTTTTGTGGTGCAAAGGGTCGGGACCTCTGAGCTATGTGAAAGTCGTCTCTTCATTAAAGCCAAGCACACATGTTTTTTCCATGGACCTCTGATGCCCAGCTTCCCACTAGTGAATCTGACTTCTCAGCATCCGTACAGATAAAACACTGTTCACTGAGGCCTTCCCCAGAGTGTGTGTCCCCAAGTTCCGCTGACCGGCATTCCTCTGGAGGTCAGAGCAGGGGGCCACCATAAAAACAGCTTGGGAAAAACAGTCAGTCCAAAGAAGCCCTCTACTGTGGGGTTTCCAAGGCTCTTAATGGAGTCACAAAATAAGAACCCATCCAAGAGGGCTCCGTAGTTAGGAGTTCATATGACTTGCAGAAGACCCAAGTTCGGTTCCCAGCACCCATATCAGGTGTCTCACAACCAGTGATAACTCCAGTCCTGGAGGTCACACGACTCTCCGGCTCCTGGCTGCACTCGTATGCACATACCCCAACACAGACACACATTCATACACATTATTATTAAAATGAAAATAATCTTCCAAAAAACCCACAAGGCAAAGGTGAAACACAGTCCCTGTACATAATCATGGGACGTGTCCACTGGAGGTGACACTTTCTCAAGCAGTAAGTATCCCACAGAACACACAGGGACAAGATGAAGAAGGAAGGAGCAATATGAAGGTTTGCAAGGTGAAGACCGGCCAGGATGACTTCAGGAATAGTCCCTGTTTTCTGCCTGCGCTACCTGCAGGGTGAGCCAGAACACGTGTGGTTGACAAGCAGTTATTCCAGAGACCTGGATTCAAAAGAACCGCTCAAGTGGCCCAGGAAACCTTGGCCTGACGTCATCGCCAGCCCCTGCCACGTTGTGCGCTGAGGGAACGGTAGGGAGGGGGAGGCTGGAGAGAAAATGATTGTTGCCTTCAGCTTGATAAGATGCTCTCACCCACCGGCCTTCAGCTTGATAAGATGCTCTCACCCACCGGCC
>NC_022012.1:67673400-67682626 GCF_000317375.1 Microtus ochrogaster | reverse complement strand
TCAGCTTGATAAGATGCTCTCACCCACCGGCCTTCAGCTTGATAAGATGCTCTCACCCACCGGCCCTCAGCCTTCCTGACTCACCCCTTCTCCCAGCATGTCCTGGGAATCTTGGAAAGATTTTCCTTCTTCTCTTCACTCCTGGGCCCACCTTGGACCACATTGGCAGGAGGCCGTTACAAGGCCGCCTCTTGGCTTGCCAGAAACACAGAAGACATGGCTTACGTGCCGGCTGCAGGGGTAGCTCGTGACATGAATCAGTGACATATCTATGGTGGGACCCTGAAAGGTGAACCGACACAGAGGAGGCCAGAGGCAGGGCCTGGGGGGTGGGGGGTGCAGTTGTGTCTACTGTGAGGCCTGCTGCAGGCAGACACACCCACACAGCCGGATTTGCCTTCAGGACACGTGCACGAAAGAGGCAGGGTGCGCTCCACAGAAGGAGAGGCCTGAAGGAAGTGAAGGAAGGTGAGCGAGAAAGGAGGAGCGGGGACACATGAGGAAAGGATTCAGCTCTTGCAACGTGTCTGACTCTGTCACCCGAGTTTTCACGTCAGCCATGTTCTCCCTGTCGACCGCGTCCTCACCAGTTCCCAATAATATGGGGGTGTCTTCCACCCCCCTCCACTTTCCAGACAAGTTCCAAACTCAGAGACATCCATGTAGCCTTGGGAATGCAGGAGACGGGATTTGACTAAAGGAAGGTGGTCTCCTGGCCAATGCTTCCATGAGAAGACCTGACGACGTCATGAGGTGTGTCCCTAGTGTCCACTGCAGCACAGGGAGCAGTGGCAAGCCCAGCAAGGAAGTTGAGGCTGATCCGAAGGAATGGACAAAAAGAGGCCATGACCTTTGAACTACCACAGGCACAATGACAGGTTGAGTTCAATGAATCCCTGAAAAGGCAACTGAAAATGAAGAGAATTCTTTGTCAGAAAACGAAAATTCTAGAAATGACTTCTATTGGTGCTGTTCTTGTAGAACTCTGACCCAGTCTCGTGGGGCCATTACATACCTATATTCTCCTCGGACCCAAGTCAACAGTTATAGGAGAGGATACTGAGTGTGTTGGCTTTGATGGAAGAAGCGTGTCAGTGGGGCTGGGGCTTTGAGGTTTCAAAAACCCATTTCTCTCTCTCTTCTCTGCTTGTGGTTCTCATCTATTGCTCCTGGGCCATGTGTCTCCCATGCTCCTTGCCATGATGATAACGGACTAAACCTCTGAAACTGTAAGCCAGCCTCAATTGAATGTTTTTCCTTATCTTTTCCTTCCTTCCTACCTTCCTTCCTTCCTTTCTTTCTTTTTTTTTTTTTTTTTTTTTTTTTTTTTTTTTTTTTTTTTTGGTTTTTCGAGACAGGGTTTCTCTGTGGCTTTGGAGCCTGTCCTGGAACTAGCTCTTGTAAACCAGGCTGGTCTCGAACTCCCAGAGATCCGCCTGCCTCTGCCTCCCAAGTGCTGGGATTAAAGGCATGTACCACCACCGCACGGCGAATGTTTTCTTTTCTAAGAGTTGCCTTGATCACGGTGTCTCTGCACTGCCTTAGAGCAGTGATTAAGACATGGGAGAAAAGGCCGGGCAGTGGTGGCACACGCCTTTAATCCCAGCACTCGGGAGGCAGAGACAGGTGGATCTTTGTGAGTTCGAGGCCAGCCTGGTCTACAAGAGCTAGTTCCAGAGATACCCTGTCTCGAAAAACAAACAAACAAACAAAAAAAAGGACATGGGAGTAAGGAAAAGGCTTCTTCATGCTCAGTACCAAGCTGACTGACACCCTGACTTTTCCATCTTTGGATAAGTGGAGTGTTTACTCAGACAGAACATGTTTATTTTTCATTTTAAAGATTTATTTATTTTCATTTTATGTACATGAGTGTTTGCCTGCATGCGTGTAAATGCACTGCCCATGTACCTGGTACCCAAAAGCCAGAAAAGGGCATCTGATCCCCTGAAGCTAGAGTTACAGACAGATGTGAACTGCCATGTGGGTACTGGGAACCGAACTTGGATCTACTGCAAGAGCAGGCAGTTCTCTTAACTGCTGACTCATCTCTCCAGCCCCCATGTTTTGTTCTGAGGCAGGGTCTCATATACCCCAGCCTAGCCCTGAAAACATTACACAGTAGAGTCTCCTCCACCTCACAGACGCTGGAATGAGTGGCATGTCCCACCACATTTGGTTTGTGTGGTGCTGAGGATTGAACCCACAGCCTCTTGCATGCTGGGCAAGCACTTTCCCCACTGAGCTATATCCCCAGTCCCCAAGAACGTCTTTAGAACAAGTTCTGAGGTGTGAAGAGTGGAGCTGGTCAACTCTCCTGGAAGATCTAGTCCCGTGGTCTCCTAGCCTGAACAACTTAGCAAACCACTGTTTCCATTTAAAAAGGAGGTGTGGGGTTCTGGGAATAGGTTCCATCCCTAATACCTTGCACTGGTTTCCAACGCTTTGCACACCAAGATGAAGTTTCTATAAATACAATCTATCATGATGAGAAATGGTCACTAAAAACCACCGTGGCTGGAATTCACTGACTTCATGCAGGAGCTATCTTCTGCCTATGTCCTTCCTGAATTTACCCTAAGGTCTACTGGAACTCCGTACAGAGGAGTGTTCAGGAAATTGACCCTGGCGCTAACAGTACATTAAATGCTGGTGATTCTTCCCAATGACCTCATTTGTTGAGTCAGACTTCAGTCTATGGCAACCCTTTCCAGCTCAAGGATCCAGAGAGCTGTGTGTCTCCGAGGCCTTCTCAGACCAGGTGCTGCACGCTGCCACCCGAAGCGATAGGAGAAAATTCTGTTCCTTTTCAGGGAGGGTTTGTCATCAGGTATTGGTGGCGTTGAGGGAAACTGATAATCTGAAAACTCTGTTAAGGGCATGCAGACGATTGAGGGCAGAGTTTAGGGGCTGTGACTTATCTGCGTGTCCAGGAACCACATTCATTCCGTGGGCCTAGAAATGACCAATTATGGCTTAGTACCATGCTACGTCAGAGGCAACAGGCGTCTAAGACAACAGCAGCATAAAAACACGTGGTTATCCAGTCACTGGTGAAGAGAAGGAGAAAGGAAAAGGAAAAAACCCAAGAAGATAAAATAAACAAGCACTTCAGAGCCCACACCAGGCCAACAAGTCTTTTTAATTAAGGAAAAAATGTTAAGCATGAAACAGGAGCAAAGGGGCTTAGAGGCAATTCCTGCCCCGTGAGGTATTTTCACTAAAGAATTAGGACAGCCAGGGATTATTATTTTCTTAAGCTTTTGATTGAAACTTCAGACTTTCATCCCTTCACCAGTTAGAAAGCCCAGAGGACAGTGGCTCAACTTTCCTAAGGCAGCAAAATAACCTGGGGCCCGCTGAGATACTTGGGGTAGGGATGGGGGCAAATGTGAGGGTGGGGGTGGGGCAAAGGTGGGAGCAAGGGTGGGGATGAATATGGGGATGGGGTGGCAGTGGGGTGGGGATGAGGGTGTGGGTGGGAATAGGGGTGGGGAGAGGGGTAGGGTGGGGCGGGGGTGGGGTAGGGTGATTACTGATGAGAGGAAAGGAGGTTTATTCAATCCCATGTTTCCCAGCTCTGCTCACGGCTGGTCACGCAGTTGTGGGATAGCCCCTTTCTCTCACCTCACTTTCCTCACAGTTTGCTCCATCCAAGCTGCCCCTCCCCATGCGCTGAGCCCAAGTGTTATTCCATCAGTCCCATTTTGGCACACATCTCCCGCAGTCACGCGTGTCCCAGTGGCCTGGAAAAGAACAAACCCCTTGGTGCGCAGTCAGTCTGGTTCTTCTTTTGACACACACACACACGCATGGCTGCTGATCGGGCTTGCGAACCAGATACAGGTTTAGCTCCTGGCAAGGTAAAAAAAAATTACTAGCCGGGCGATGGTGGCGCACGCCTTTAATCCCAGCACTCGGGAGGCAGAGGCAGGCGGATCTCTGTGAGTTCGAGACCAGCCTGGTCTACAGAGCTAGTTCCAGGACAGGCTCCAAAGCCACAGAGAAACCCTGTCTCGAAAAACCAAAAAAAAAAAAAAAAAAAAGAATTTACTAAGCTTCCGAACAGTTTTTAAAATTCTATTTCTCTTTTGCCATTGGAAAATAGTCTCTTGGCTACATGGGAACTCTCTGTGAAATCTACACCATGAGTATCACACAACACTTGAAAAGAAAATCTGGGGGCTGGAGCGGAGGCTTAGCAGGTAAGAGCGCTGGCTGCTCTTGCAGAAAGACTCAGGTTTAGCTCCCAGCATCCACATGGTGGCTCAAACTGTCCTCAACTCTAGTTCTGGGAAATCCAGTGCCCTCTTCTGCCCTCTACAGGCACCAGGCATGCCTGTGGTGCACAGACATGCATGCAGGCAAGAGACTCACATACAAAAAATAAAAACAGTAAGTAAATCTTTCAAAAATAAGATGGGGGCCTGGAGCTGTTGCTCATTTGGTAGAATGCTTACCTGAAATGGATGAAGCCCTGTGTTCCAGCCCCAGCACCCAGAAACCCATCATTGCAGTATGCGCCTCTATTTCCAGCATCCAGGAAGCAGGAGCAGGAAGATCAGAGGGTCAAAGTCAGTGTTGGTTATGTAGCAAGTTTGAGGCTAGCCTGGGCTACACGAGACCTCCCCTGCTCCCCCCCCCAAAACATCTGTATCCATTCACTGGGAGAATTTCCACAATGCCATTATCGTTGCATGAATGAAACAGACGACAGAAAATAACAGGAAAGAGGGTCAGGTCTAATTTTTATACTGCATCAATAAAAAGGGTGACACTCTTTGAACAAAAAAGGAGAAAAGTAGTTTTCAGTGGCTGTTACCCTGAGCTGCTGTGACAAACATGCACAATAAATCACCGTAAAAGAGGAGGCTGTACGTCAGCTCACAGTTTCAGAGGTTCGGTCCCTGTGGAGAGACAGTGCTCTTTGGGAAGAGTACCTGGAGGAGCTGAGCTGCTTACCTCATCATAGCCAGGAAATGAGCAAGAGAGGGAGGCTGGGTCCCTGGATCCCCTGAAAAGGCATTCCCTCTGTGACCTTCCTTGTTTCCATAGGTCTCACCTCCTACAGCAGTGGTTCTCAATTTTCCCCATGCTGTGACCCTTTAATACAGTTCCTCACGCTGTGGTGACCCCCAAACACAAAATTACTACCATTGTTACTTCGTAACTGCAAGGTTGCTACTGTTAGGAATTGTAACTCTCTGTTTCCCATGGTGTTAGGAGCCCTGTAAAAAAGATGGGAAAGAGAAGGACAGAGTCTAGAGTTGCCAGCCAGATGTAGAACCAGTTGGATACACAAAATGGGATAGAGGTGAAAGTCCCCTGGCAGAACATAGATGAATAGAAATGGGTTAATTTAAGTTGTAAGAACTGGGCGGTGGTGGCGCACGCCTTTAATCCCAGCACTTGGGAGGCAGAGGCAGGCGGATCTCTGTGAGTTCGAGACCAGCCTGGTCTACAAGAGCTAGTTCCAGGAAAAAAGAAAAAAAAAGTTGTAATAATTAGCTAGTAACAAGCCTGAGCTTAGGCCAAATATTTGTAATTGCAATTAATGTGCAATTTAGCTGCTGTCCTAAAGTCATCCCACCTCCCAAGAGTGCCACCATGGATATGCTGAGTAGTTTATCAGCTTGACACAAGGTGCGGTTTGGCTGAGAACGGCCTCCATAGGCTGATATCAGGAAACGGCACGGCCTGGGAGAGATTGGGGTTGCCCTTGTTGGAGTGGATGTGTCCTTGTTGGAAGAAGTGTGTCCCAGGGGTGGGCTTTGGGGGTCTCAGATGCTCAAGTCAGGCTCAGTGTCTCTCTCTCTCCCTGCTACCTGTGGATGCATATGTGGGATTCTCAGCTGCCTCTGCAGCAGCATGTCTGCATGCTCTACTGCCATGCCCCCCACCATGATGGCAATGCACTAAACCTCTGAAACTAATTGTAAGCAACCCCCAATTAAATGCTTTCCTGTATAAGAGTTGCCATGGTCATGGTGTTGCTTTATAGCAATGGAACATTGTCTAAGACATAAGCTAGGCCATCTGGGAAGAGGGAACCTCAGTTGCGAATATGGCTCTATCAGATTGGCCTGTAGGCAAGTCTATAGGCCATTTTCTTGATTTATGGTAGATATAGGAGGGTCCAGTCCACTGTGAGCAGAGCGACTCCTGGACAGGTGGTCCTGAGTCATGTAAGACAAAAAGCCGTGGAAGACATGTTGGGCAAGCCAGTAGGCAGCGTTCCTCCATGGTTTCTGCTTCAGTTCCTGCCTTGAATTCCCTTCATGATAACCTATGGTCAGGATGTATGAGCCATACGAACTCTTTTTGCCCTAAGTCACTTTTGGTCTTTACCACGCAACAGAGAGCAAAGCAGGTCAGCTGGAGACCAAGCCTTCCATATGTGGCCCTTCAAGACCCAAACCTTAACAGACAAATGGGGGCAGAAAATGTTGGAAAGAAAGCCATCAAACACAGACACCGAACAGTACTGCAACTGTAATTGCAGGTTCTCACACAAAACTCCAAATGTTAAATACACACACAGGACTGAGGAAACGGCTTGTGGAAAAATACTTGCAGTGCGAGCATGAAGACCCCCTTTTCATCCCCAGCGTGTGTGTAAAAACCTGGTGGCACACTGATGAGAGATCCAAGTAAGAATTCCACTCATGCTAGCATGGTGGGCAATGAGTTCACTGGACTTACAGGAGGATGAACAAGGGGTTCTGTACGAGAATTTGTCTCTGAAAATTATCACCAGAGATTTAGATGACAAAATCCCCAGGGCTGTAAAAATGAACAGTTCTTCAGTTAACCTTTCACATCCTATCTATGCCAGCATCTCGAGACCACATGGGCTGGGCAGAATCACACACAGTTGGCAGGACAGTGCAGAATGGAGTGAGTGGCTGGAGCAGCCGGAATCTCAGGGGAGGGGTTGGTCACTCCCCAGCCCCTCCTTCCAGGAGAGAACATCAACCCGAAGGCCCAACCTGAAGGTCACTTGTGGGTGGTCACAGCTGTTCTGGCGAAGCAGGTAATGGCTGCTCTGTTCAGAGGAACAGTGTTTCACACTTAGAAAAATAAATATACTCTCATCACACAGCCCAGGAAGCATGCTCCATGGTAGCTGGCCAGTGAGGTAAAAATTGATGTCCCCGTAAAGACCAGCGTGTGAGGGGAGAGGGAAGAAATGGAAACACGTGTGGCTAAGTGAAAGAAGCCCATTCGAACAGACTGCTGCTGACGACCCCAGCCCAGTAGCCTTCCAGAAAGGCAAAGGTACTAAGACAGTGGAAAGATCAGGGCTACGAGTGTAGTTCGGTTGAAGGAGTACTTGGCTTATATGTACAAAGTTCTGGGGGTTCAATGCCCACCACATGTCAGTGGGGTGCTATGGTACAAGTCTGTTAGCCCTGCCACACCCCTTCATTCTTCCACAACTCCAGGACTTCAGCAGACAGAGGATGGGTAAGCCCTGCTGGGTCTGCCCTGCACCTAAGGCCTCCTTTATTCGTAATTGTCCTCTCCCTCTTCCCTGACCTTCACTTCCCTTCTGCCTCTCCTCCTCTTCTTTCTCTGCTCTCCCTCTCCTCCTATCCCTTTCTTTCTGCCTTTCCCTCCCTCCTCTTTGCCACTTCCTTTCTTCCATTTGTTGAATAGCAATTTCCTCCATCTTGAAAAATCCCATCCTGGAGAAAAGCTTGTTACACTTCAGGAAGTTCTAGATGAAATGCAAGTAACCCACAAGGCTCAGGAAGTCTCCGAAGCTTACCAGATTCATCAGGTCCCTCCCTACAAAGTTACAGAAGGAGTAAGCATTACTGGGAGAGGAAACTGACTTGTCCAGCTGCCCACAAAGCACTCAGACAGCTCCAGGGTTGCATGTTGTGGTGGTTTGAATAGGAATGGCCCCCGTGGATTCATGCATTTGAATGCTTGGACCATAGGGAGTGGCACTATGAGGAGGTATGGCCTTGGTGGAGTAGGTGTGGCCTTGGAGGAAGTGTGTCACTGTGGAGGCAGGCTTTGAGGTCTCATAAGTGATCAAGCTCTGCCCAGTGTGGCACACAGTGTCTCCTTCTGCTGTCTGAGAATAAAGATGTAGAACTCTGCTGTGGAATAATCCTCTTGAACACGGTAAAGATTTGTCACTTCAATTGGTTTAATAAAACACCGATTGGCCAGTAGCCAGGCAGGATGTATAGGTAGGGGTGATCAAACTAGAGATGATGGGAAAGAGAAGGGCAGAGTTTGGAGTCGCCAGCCAGATGTAGAACCAGTTGGATACACAAAATGGGATAGAGGTGAAAGTCTCCTGGCAGAACATAGATGAATAGAAATGGGTTAATTTAAGTTGTAAGAATTAGCTAGTAATGAGCCTGAGCTTAGGCCAAATATTTGTAATTGCAATTAATGTAAGCCTTTGTGTGATTATTTGGGACTGGGTGGTTGGGACAGAGAAGCTCCATTTCTGTTTACAGAACTCTCAGCTCCTTCTCCAGCATGATGTCTGTCTGCCTGTGTGCTACCACACTGCTTACCATGACTAATGAACTAAGCCTCTGAAGTTGTAAGCTAGCCCCAATTAAACGTTATCCTTTATAAAAGTTGCCATGGTTATGGTGTCTGTTATGGTTTCACAGCAATAGAAACCCTAAGACAGAAGTCACGTCTTTGTACAGCTTGGGTTCTGGAAGCTCTACCAGGGAATGAGGGATGACTGACACAAAAGAGCTGGGATCCAGGGGCCTGGGCTGTCTGATGGAGAAGTCTCAGCACCCCAGAATCTCAGTCTCTTTATTTTATATAGCTGGGTAATGGGGATGGGTTATTGTATACGGTTGAACAAAGATGGGTGTTGTTCGGGTTTCTGTCCCACCTGGTTCCCACAGTTGTCAAGTCCCAGAGAAATCACACAGAGGTCTACATTAACTATAAACTGATTGGCCCATTAGCTCAGGCTTCTTATTAACTCTTATAACTTATATTAGCCCATTATTCTAGTATATGTTAGCCACATGGCTCAGTACCTTTTTCAGCGAGGCAGTCACATCTTGCTTCTTCTGTGTCTGGGCCCGGACTGTATCCTTTTCCCAGAATTCTTCTGTTCTCCTTGACCTGCCTCTACTTCCTGTCTGGTTGTCCCACCTATACTTCCTTCCTGGCTTCTGGCCAATCAGTGTTTATTTAAAATATAATTGACAGAATACAGACCGTAGTCCCACAC
>NC_022012.1:67664224-67672966 GCF_000317375.1 Microtus ochrogaster | reverse complement strand
ACAAGGATGGGGCTATGGTATACAGTTGGACATGGATGGGGCTTATGGAATACAGCTGAATGAGAAGTCAGGTTTGTCTAAACTTGGTAGGGGCAGGTTCTGTAGGGGAGTAGTCTTTGGGCTGTAACATGGTGGGGAGAGGTTACAGTAGAGATTTTCTGCGTGCACCATTAACATTTGCACTTGGACAAGAGAAAGGCTTTGCCGTCCCTCTGAGCCTCACCTAGGGGAGGCTTTGCCACTCCCAAAGGTCTGAAGCATTGGGGTCCTTGACATGGCCGTTCCCATGTCAACAACAGATTCACTCAGAGTGTCACTTGCTCTATGCACACAGTTCACCTTTTGTGAGCCGTCAGCCGTACTGGGGTGAGCTTTGGTCAGTGCAGCCACTTCTGAGTTACCCATGCATGGTCCCTGTGAATAACCCCCAGACACCCATTGTTTCACCAAGTCGAACCTGGGCGGTAGCCTTACCTTGGTCTGTTGTTGGTTCCCTATCTAGAGAGAGCATGCATTTGTTCACACCGTCTCATGAACAGTGTCAAAGAACATCCTTCCTTCCCATTCCTTCCCCAGCCCGGACGCCAAGACTTCTCCCTAATATACCTCTTTCCTGTAATCTCAGCCCCTGACCAGTTCCTGGCTAGCTAGTGATAGCACGTGCGCGCACACACACACCCTGTGTAAACACCTGCAAAGAAGTGTAGCGTGCTTCCGACTGCATGAGGGCCGGAGTGCGGAACACATGCTATTTCCTCCAATAGGACAGGCTGCTGGGGCTCCCATGCCTCTGCTGTTACTGTGGGCTGTGGAGCAGAGTTGGAGAGTGGATCCTGTGTGGCATTTGGGATTCAGAGCTGCTCTGGGGTTGCTGCCAGGACAAGGCCACTGCCCGATGCCCCAAGTGACGCACTTCCAAGGCTTTTAAAAATAGAAATCTGAAAGCCATTTCATTGCCAAGAAGCTATAAGGTTCTGGCTCCCGAAACCAAGGCCAAGCTGGAAATTCAGCCTTGAGGTTGTGGAAGGAAAACAAGCTCCCGTCGCCTTGCCTCAGATGCTCAGTTAGCACCGCCAGGCCGGACTGAGTCATGTGCTGGGCAGTGGTCGCCGGCAGAGGCAGCTGTCAGTACTATAATTATCCAGGATGATGGAGGTTGCTTCCTCACCTGTTTTGAGTAATAACCCCAGAGCACCCTGTAGAGGCTGCTAGGGGAGACTGGAGCCTGGGTGCTGGGAACACGGTGTGTAATGAAGTCAGGGACACTGTGTTCTTGCCTTTTTATCTTCACAAATAAGACATCAGAACCCCATGCTGCCATTGATCCAAGCTGGTTTTGAGTATGTTTTAAGAGGCCTGAATAAGCAGGGAATGGTGGCATGCACCTTCAACCCCAGCACTCGGGAAGTAGAGGCAGGTGAATCTCTGTGAGTTCAGGGGCAGCCTACAAAACGAGTTCCAGGACAGCCAGGACTGTTACACAGAGAAACTCTATCAAGAAAGCAAGAAAGCAAGCAAGAAAGAAAGAGGCAGGCAGTGGTGGCACACACCTTTAATCTCAGCACTCAAGGAGGCAGAAGCAGGCAGATCTCTGTGAGTTCAAGGCCAGCCTGGTCTATAAAGTGAGTTCCAGGACAGTCAGAGATACACAGAGAAACCCTGTCTTGAGAAACAAAACAAACAAACAAACAAACAAACAAAATAATAAAAAAGAGGCCCTGAAGAAAGAAAATGTATTGTGCATTTTCTTTTTAGATTTTTTTTTTGCCCAAATTTAATACAGATATATACATTTTCTTAGTTAGGGTTTCTATTGCTATGAAGAGACATTATGACCATGGCAACTCTTATAAAGGAAAACATTTAATTGAGGTGCTGGCTTACAGTTCAGAGGTTCAGTCCATTATCATCATGGTGGGGAGCATGGCCCCATGCAGGCAGACATGGGTCTGGCTACATCAGAAGGCAATAGGAAATAGTCTCAGACACTGGACAGTGTCTTGAGCAAAGGAAACCTAAAAGCCCGCCCCCACAGTGACACACTTCCTCCAACAGGGCCTTACCTGTTCCAACTAAGCCACATCTCCTAATAGTGCCACTCGCTATGAGTTTATAGGGGCCACTTGCATTCAAACTACCACATACATATATACAGTGACAAACACCCCATCTTTATCCAATAGGGTTCTGCCACTCCTAGAGGTCCTGAAGATGCTCCAGAGAGCAGACATATGACAGTCGTCAATTATCATACCCCTTAGGGAGCACTTTTTTTTTTTGTTGTTTTTTTTCGAGACAGGGTTTCTCTGTGGCTTTGGAGCCTGTCCTGGAACTAGCTCTGTAGGCCAGGCTGGTCTCGAACTCACAGAGATCCACCTGCCTCTGCCTCCCAAGTGCTGGGATTAAAGGCGTGAGCCACCATCGCCCGGCCTTAGGGAGCACTTTAATCAGATAAGTAATAAGGTGCACCCCAGTTATATTCCTGGGGGCCTCATGTGGGTCCAGAACTCTGCTGTAGCCTCTTTATCCTGCACAGATGGCTCTGCCAACGTTTTCCCATCTGCTCATGACTATCCAAGTCCTTAGAGACACACCAGGCCAGCACACAGACTCAGCTTTGGTCAGCTCTGCTTCCTGGTAGTGTGGAGGCACACACCTCTGGTGGCAGGCGCTGGTGTACTGTTTGCCATCATCTCTACCACCAGCTCCATGGCCAGCTACTGGGCTCTGAGCAGACCCATGTCAACCCAGCACTGTGGCGAGAACTGCCTTCTGGTCTTTAGTGCCCAGCTTTGGGTCAGTAGTAAAAAGTTGATGGGTGCCCCAGTAGATGAGAGTGGAAGCATCTTTTGAAACTTAAAAACAAAATAAAAAAAATTTAAATTTAACTTTTTGTGTATGAGTGTTTTGCCTGCGTGTATATCTGTGCAAATATATATGCCTGGTGTCTGTGGAGGTCAAAGGAAGGTGTTGGATTTCTTGGAATTAGAGTTAAGGACAGTTGTGGGTGCTGGGAACAAAACTTGGGTTCCCTTCAAATTCTCTCTTAAGTGCTGAGCCATCTCTCCAGCCCATGGATTTTTCTGAAGATGAAATCTATGACATTATGTAGATTCAGGACTGGTACTCTGCTGGGTGTTATGAGAGCTGGGGCAGGGTGGATAGAAGGGATGGCGCTGATCTATACCACATTTCCCTTCTGAGGAGCATGGTCCAGCTTTGCCGGCCTCTAAGCATCTTCTGTTTTTATGCAGGAATTGACAAATGAATAAAGAGCGTTTCCGTGTCCTCAGTAAGAATTCCCGGGGATTTTCTTCTGCCTGAAAGCTGTCCTGCAGGAGGGAAACGGGTGTGAAAGTCCTAAGGCTGATTCAGCGTGGCTCTGTGGCGCGTGAACAAGGCTAGTCCGTACAGCCGCGGGCCTCTGAACCCTTGGGCTCCAGTTACCGCTGAAGTTGAAGGAGGTTTAGGAGGTGTGGCTTTGCTGCAGGAAGTACATCACTGGGGGTGGGCTTAGAGCCTCCATAGCCTATTGTTCTTCCAGTTTGCTCTCTGCTTCGTGTTTACTGATACAATTGGTTTCCTGCTCAGGCCCCCTGCTGCCGTGCCTTTTAGGAACTCTCCCAAGAGATTCACAAGCCAAAATAAACTCTGTCTCCCATAGGCTGCTTCTGATCATGGTGTTCTATCACAGCAACAGAGCAACTGATAAAGGATCCCTCCATTAAATAGCTGATAAAAAGCCACTCCAATAATTCAAGATATCACATATTGATCAGCTTGGGCTATATAGCAAGCCCCAGTCTCAGTGTATACAAAATTTCTAGAGCTCTGGGGAAATAACTGAGGGAATAACGCACTAACCATCCAAGCGTGAGGATGGAGTCTGGATCCCTGGTACCCACAGGAAAACCAGGTGTGCACGGTAGCTCACCTGTAATACCAGATGAGGACAGGGATTTCCTCAGGACAAGCCAACAAGACTAATTCATAAGTTCATCTAGAGAGCTAGCCTCAATATGTAAGGTAGAAAGTGATCTGGGAAGACACGCTATGCCAACATCTGCACACATACATGTGAATGCCCATATACAAACACCCCTCTCTCTCTCTTACACACACACACACACACACACACACACACACACACACACTTTACTTGGAAATGATTTTACCATAGAGAGTAGGTGGGTCCCTTTTGCTGATGAACTGCAGCTCCTGCACTGGGCTATAAGCCTTGGGCCATCCGTGTTAGGTAGGATTTCTATTGCTGTGAAGAGAACCATGACCATGAAACCAAGAAAATGTTTAATTGGGTGGCTTACAGTTTAGAGGTTCAGCCCATTATCACCATGGTGGTACACGGCAGTATGCAGGCAGACATGGTGCTGGAGACGGAGCTGAGAATTCTACATCTTTCATCCATAGGCAACAGGAAGTGGACTGAAATGTTGGGAGTGGCTTGAACATATATGAAACACAAAGTCCCACCCCTACAGTGTCACACTTCCTCCAACAGGGCCACACCTACTTCCACAAAGTCACACCTCCTAATAGTATCATTCCCTATGAGTTTATAGGGGCCAATTACATGCAAACTATCCCCACCACTGGCTTTTTTTTTTTTTTTTGATAGGGTTTCTCTGTGTAAGAGCTCTGGCTCTCTTGGAACTCACTTTGTAGACCTAGCTGCCTCCAACTTACTAAGATCTGCCTGCCTCTGCCTCTGGAGTGCTGGGGTTAAATGTGTGTACCACCATTGTCCAGCTATGGGTGGGCCATGTTCTGGAAGAGTATCCCTTGTTTCCTGCATCACTTGAGAGGATGGAGACATTCCACACAGCTACCTGTTCATGTTAAGTCACAACCATTGCTTTGCCTTCCTTACCCCACCCTCCAGGAGGCTGGGATCTGAAATGGACCAAAGGCAGGAACTATTTGCCGAGTTACTACAGATCATAACCTTGAACTTCTGGATCTTCCTTCGTCCACCTCCCAGATGCTAGGATTACAGGTGTGTACAACCATACCAGGCTCGTACAGTAATGATGTGGGAGTGATTTCTTTCTAATCTGTTGACTTCATTGGTTAATTAATAAAGAAACTGCCTTGGCCCATTTGATAGGCCAACCCTTAGGTGGGTGGAGTAAATGGAACAGAATGCTGGGAGAAAGAAGCTGAGTCAGGCAGTCGCCATGATTCTCCCACTCCAGACAGACACAGGTTAAGATCTTCCCTGGTAAGCCACCTCATGGGATACACAGATTATTAGAAATGGGTTAGATCAATATGTAAGAGCTAGCCAATAAGAGGCTGGGACTAATGGGCCAGGCAGTGTCCAAAAGAATACAGTTTCCGTGTAATTATTTCGGGGCATAAGCTAGCCATGTGGGAGCTGGGGTGGCCAGGATGCATACCCGCCGCTCCTATTACAACACAGTGCAGGGATTGAATGCAGGGCTTTAGAAAATTCTGTATTTATCTAGTGTGTTGTGATGGTGGCGGCGGGGGGGGGGTGTATTCTGGGGACTGTTTGCATGGTTCATGTGGTGAAGTCAGAGGATAATTTTTGAGATCTCTGCTTTGACCCTGTGGGTTTCATGGACTCAACTCGGATGGTCAGGTTTGGTGGCAAAGTGCCTTTACCTCCTGAGCCATCTTGATGCCCTCCTCAATAACTTAAAAACATTTCCACTGCTTCTTTCTTGTTTTTTTTTAAATGGTTAAACAAGTTGTCTTCCATGTTCCTGGGCTCTCCACATTACCGTTGGAACTGAGCAGTGACTCTGGAACCTTCCTGAAAATTGGTCATACCAGTCAGGACCAGAATTTTGCTTTTTTGAGGAACCCCCGCCTTAAGGTGAAGGCACGGAGCTCTGAAAACTGCTTTAATCTCTCTGGTAAATCAGCGCTCAACTCTTCAGAGGATTTAGTTTGAGTCGAGAGAGGTGTGACATCCATGGCTCTCTCGGTGGCCACAAGACACATGGAATGCTGAAGGAGGCCCCTCATCCCTTTCTTCCAGTGAGCTGTAAGTCACCGTCTGTCCTCTGAGCTTTGCCAGTTGTTAACAAAGTCCCTTTACAATCCCACCTCAAATCCTCTTTACTGGCTGACAAAACAGGGAACTGACCCCAAAGGCAAGCCACAGCACCAGGTCAGCCTCAGTAAACACCCTCAATAGTCCCAGTCTTTCACATATGACCCCTCATTAGCTGGGCCCTGGGGACACCCAAGCCTCAGGGTTGGGCTGTTGCTAGCTGCCTCTTTTGCCCTTCTCTAATCAGACCTGTCTCCAAGCCCCTGTATGCTACCTGGGAAGTTCTGCTTAGCCTATTGTCAATGCACCTCTGACCGGGAACCTCAACAGGTTCTTGGCCGTGTTCTTCCATGCCTTTCCTCCTTGTCTTTGTCCTTAGCTTCCTAGTGTCTGTTGCTGGCTTACTGCCTACTGGCTTCACCTTTACCCTTTCTGTCCACTGTGGCAGATGGTCTTGGCCTTCCTAGTGTTTTGCTCTGCTATCTGGAACCCCAGTGCTGTCGGCTGGGGCTTTGCTTCAGCCCTGGGATGCTCACTTCTGAAATCTGGCATCACTAGATCCAACTTCTGCTGAGTTCCCTCTGGACCCCACGTGGTGGACGGAGAGAAATGACTCTACTAAATTGTCCTCTGACCTCCACACTGGTACAGAAGAAACGCAGACACTCACACACGCGTGCATGGGAAATACATGAAAATTTAAAATCTTAAATCTCTAGCATTATAGAAACACAACAATAAAAAAGATAGGGATATCCAGGCAGAGACAGGAGCCAGGCCCAGGATGTAGGCCTGCTAGTTTCTGGCACTACGTGCTTCCCAGAACACTCCTGTTTCACAAGCACGGAAAGACATTCCTCATAGGATGAGCTGATCTACGTGAACTCCCCAGTTCCTGACTTCTCTCCTGTTCCCTTACCCTAAACAGCAGACCTCATGGGTCTGTGTCATGTGGTACCCGTCGACTGTCACTGCTCATATTTTTGGGCCCTGTAGTTTGAACACCCTTTTTAGGGCACGGAGGTGCCGTGTGCTGTATCTTTCCTTCCAGTTCATTTGAAGCCGCTTCAGCCTGGGGCTGTGTGTAGAGACAGAGTTCCCCCGCCATTCGAGGGCAGGAATTCTCGAGTGACTGACCAACCTTCCAAACGCAGACCTGTGGTGGCTGCAGCCAGGAGGGCTAGTGCCCAGCCTCCACCCCACAGGGACACTGTTCTACTATATGGAATCAAATCCGTAACTTTCAGGAATAGCCCAAGTATGCCTGTTTCCTAAGATGTGAAACACAAGCCATAGTTCTGTTTGTTCCCTGACAATTGTAAACTCCAGACATTTATGTTTTTATTAAAGGAAAATACAGACTCCTGATCATTGTCATGTCCCAGGGACATCCCCCCAAACAGTGTAGGCCAGCTGCAAGGACCCAGAAGATGGCCCCATCAGGGCCATGTTAGGATTTCCCTGGGTCCGAGGTCCTTTTCCCTATTACAGTATTTAGAGTTCTATTTTATGAGTGTTAGCATAAAATTATGCTAATATTATGTACCAAATCACATTCCCGTCCCCACATTATTTTTCTTCCTTCTGATTTTAAAGAAAAGGAGGCAGTCCAGTGTTGGACTTCTCTAGGCCTGAGTACTGAGCCATGAGGCCACATAGCAAGTTTGCTGAGTGAGGGACCCTGGCTACAGGCCAGCCTAGACTCAGCAAGCTGGGGAAATGGAGTCTCCCCTTGAAGGTAGTTAGCCAGATTTGGTTCCTAAGGGGGAAGGGAGCCTGGTGTGGTGGTGGCTTGGTCCCTACTGAAAGCAAGGACTGGGTCTAGGGCTGGCTGGAACCTGCTGCCAGGCTTTCTCCACAAGTCTCTCTAAGTCTTCTCACAAGGCGCTGGACTCCTCTAGATGAAGGCAAGGTGGTCCTAGAGTCTGGTCCTGGGGGAAAGATGTGGTCAAGCGCCCTGGTGATCAGCAAGGTGCACTTGCCCAGAGCAAGAGGCAGGCATTGTGTCCTGCATTCCTGGGACTGGTAATGGGGCCAGAGTGGGGCTCCACTCTCTTCCCCACACAGCCTGGGTTCCATAAAGAAGACAGGGTCTCTGATTTTCAAAACTGATCTCGAACTGGTTACATAGCTGAAGATGACTTTGAACTTCTGAAACTTCTGCCTCTACCTCCTGGGATGCTGGGATTAGAGGCATCCACCACCACATCTAGTGCATATGGTACTGGAAATGGAACTCAGGGCTTCGTGCATGCTAGCCGGGCACCCCATCTATACCTCCTTAGAAGTTCTTTCTGGTTGATGTTGTACTGCCAAGTTTGCCTATGGATGGGACAGCTAAGGTCAAGCTCTGAAGTTCCCGACAGCAGGGGGAGCCCCGGAGCTGTGGGCTGACCAGGAGGAAAAAGACGACCGAAGGCTTTTTAGAACTAACTGAACTGGCCCGGTAAGGAACAACAGAGAACTCAGGACTGACTAAGAGTCCAGGCGCCTGGCGAGGAGGTGAAAGGGGGCACACTCGCAGGGCAGCAGGCTGGGCATCTAGGATATGCTGAAGACACCAGGCAGGTCTAGAAGGAGACTGTCTAGGAAGAAGTCGCAAGGGGCAAACAGATCCGTAGCAAAGATTCAGTCACGCCTGACCCAGCAGCGGAAAGCACGCCCTAGCCTGGGGCGGACAGGAACTGCTGCTCAAGCCCCCT
>NC_022012.1:67654952-67664124 GCF_000317375.1 Microtus ochrogaster | reverse complement strand
CCCCCGCACTCCAAGGCTCCCCCCCTCCCGTGGCTAGGGACCTGCAGAGCCCGCTAGGGTCTTGATCTAAAATCAAAAGTCAGAAGGGAAGGATCCCACAGACCTTCGCCTCTGCCTCCCAGCCCCACCTAGCCGCCCACTCGGTGGTCTTGTTTTTAATTAAAACAAACGTGGCCCTTTCCGCAGCTGAAGACAGCCTCCAGGTGAGAGCCATCAGGGAGATGAGAAACAAAAGAGAAAACAAAAGAACCGAAGTGTAGGAAGCCCAGGGCAAAGATCGGGGAACAAATACTGGCTACTAAATACACACAAGGCAAAGTCTCTAATAGTGCCGGCCTTTGATAAATGCTGGGCGGCTCAGCTTTGAGAAGAGAGGCCAAGTTAGCTGGAAGGGGCACAGCAGAGGGAGAAGCCAGGTCAGTTGCTTTCCTCCTTAGGCCCCAATCTCCCTTTCTCTGCCTCTCTACCATTTATATGGATGGGAACTGAACCCCGGGAAGTTAAGGAGCACATCCAGGATCCCGTATCAAGTGGGCAAAACACAAACACCCAAAACCGAGACTGGACTCCTAGTCAGTCCTGAGTTCTCTGTTGTTCCTTACCGGGCCAGTTCAGTTAGTTCTAACCTTTGGTGGGAACTGGCCTTGGGTCTGCAGCCCTTCCTTCTCCCTGAGGGGCTGTAAGGAGAAACCTGAGCCTACTAGTGCCAGGCTGGCCCACATTGAGCCCCCTCTTGGGGACCTGGGTTGTCACTGGACACAGAAGCACGAGTATTAAAAGCTAGGTGCTGCTTGGGTCAAGGCTTAATGAATGGCTCATGCCAAGAGTTCATCGCTGGGTTTCCACCATGCTGTCACTGCCATTTCACAGACGAGAAACTCCTTACTCTCCAAATTCAGGTGTGAGCGCTCCTGCTTGGAACAACTGCTAATTAGTTTCCTCGCCCAGTGTGGACAGTGTAAAGGTATTCTGCAATGGGGCAAGATGTCTAGACCCTACCCACATGGTCAGCCTTCTCTTGGGGAACAGGTTGTACCCGGCACACCTCCCACTCTGTAGTGACAGGTGACCGCGTGACTCTTTCAAACCCGCAGCCCACACCTAATCACAAGACTCTGACTAGCTCCGGAGCCCAGGCTGACCTTGAAGATGACCTTGAATTTCAGACTACTTCCAAAGGGATAGGTTAGAGGTGTGTGCCACACCTGGTTTTGTGTGGTGTTGGGGACAGAAGCTAGAGCTTCTGGTTTCCTGGGCAAACACTCTACCAACTGAACCACACCATCAGCCCACTGACACTCATTCATTTTAATAGGATTTTTCTGGTTGTTGTGTTGAGTATAGGCAACAAGGGAGTGGTTAAAGTCAACTTAGCCGGGCTATGTGATCAAATGACATTCTAGATGTTTCTGGAGTATATGATGGGATGGTTTGATGGCTTCGGAGGAAAGAGGTAGGCCTCATCTGATCAGTGGAAGGCTTGGATAGAACAAAACCTGACCCTCTTCGTGCAAGTGATGTGGAAGTCTGTATGAAGGCTTTAGGATTGAACGTGATATCTGCTTATCCCTGTACTCCAGAGAGCCAGCAGAGCCCATAAAGACCTGGACTTGCCAACCCTCAAGACTGTAAAGCCAGCTCCTTGAAGTAAATCTCTGCACATTACAGCCTGTTGCTTTTGTTTTTACGGCAGGCTGTAAGAGAGGAGGCCAATACTAAGGAAGAAGAGACTGTTAGCTCTGGATGTCGGCCACAGTGAGCTAGTTGTATTACCATTTTTTCGCAGTTAATATTGATGCCCTAATATTTTTATTTCATCTATCATGTCCTCACATTTTTTTTGTTTTAGAAATAAACTTCCCTTAGGAAAGCTTGTCCAGGTTAGCCCTGACTGATCATTCTGCCTCAGCCTCCTCAGAGTAGCCACTGTACAGCCTGTGCTACCATGTCTGGCTCCCACATACTTCTTTGTCTAGAGCCCTTCACCAGGAAATGCCAAGATCATCACTGAATTTAAGTGTATCTGTAATGTCAACCTGCGTTTAAACAGGCTAGCCTGGACTGCACTCTGTACCTCAGAGGGCCATAGAATGTTGCAGATGCCAAGCCAGTCTGGGTTCTAGGACAGGCTCCCTGCATGTCTGTCTTAGTTCTTGGGCCCACCAGAACCCAGCAACATGAACCTCAACTTAATGCCTTTTCTGTGACTACCCCTCCCCCCAAAACACTTGACTTATACTGCTCACCCGTGTGACAACAGACCGCTATAGCCATTAAAAATGTCTTCTTTTTATTAGTGTGTGTACATGCATGTGCACGTGTTTCGCTTGCGTGCACACACACAGGCACCCCCCCCCCCCATGTGGTGGCATCTGTGGAGAATAGAAGATAAATGGGGGTTGAGCTCAGACCAGCAGGCTTGGTGGCAAGGGCCTTAACCCAAAGATCCATCTTGCTGCTGGTCTCCTACTCTCTATTTGACAAGCAAGGCTGTACTCAGAGCCACTCAGCCCATAAGCAGAACTCCCCGTTTTGCTAACTCAGCTTACTCATGGGGTGTGTGGGTGTGGTCCTCTCAGTCCATCCTCATATAAGTTTTGGTGGCAAATGTTCTTTTTGAAAAGTGGCTTTAGGGAATGATAACCTTCCTCTGTGGGGAATTTTAGGAAGTGTGTTAAGTGATTGGGAAAAGTTTTATTGGGGGGCTTCAAAGCACTCTGTGGCCTGCCCTGGAGGAGGATCCCATGCCCCACCAGAGGCCTTGGCCTGGCTTTCCCCATTGTATCAGCCATCCTTTGATGTTGGGAGAGCCAATCTATCTCTTTCATAGCACTACAAAGGAGCCTCCTAATTGCTTTGTTTAGACAGCCTCTTTTCCAAATATTAAACATTTGGCCTTCCCAGGCCCCCAAGCTCCTAAGAGCATCCAGCAAGCACTCTCCCACATGCTGTGGGTTGGCAGCCTCTCTGCCTCCCTGGGCAGATCTGGACATGTCATCCCGTGGTCTTCCCACAAGCCTGTGGCTCTCTGGATGCAACACTGGAAGTGGATGCTGACCTTGTCCTCAACCTCAGCTTGGAGAGTTTAGAGGGAGCTCTGGGACTCAGGGTAACTGCCATCTTTGTCCTGAGTGACAGTAGGCACAGTTCTGGCTGGGTCATCACACTAGGCTCTCTTCTTCCTTCAGACATATCTAATCCTGGAGTGGGTCCCCATTGAGGGGGAGAGTTCAGCTCCGGCGTCCCATCGATGGCTATGATACCCTGTGCTGAGGTCTCTGTCCTGGCTCCATGGCCCTTTCCAGCCTTATATCCCTACATCACTTGTGCTATGCTCCTGTCTCCTGCCCTGCTGTCTCCCAGGTAGAGGCTTGTTTCTCAGAGACTCCGGAGCTTGAGCTGCTCGATGTAGGTATGTTTCCTCACAGGCTTATTCATCTGACTAAGCAGAAAGCAGTATCTCATTCCTCCCAGGACAGTCAGGAATGATTACAAAGCCCTTTCCTGTTTAAGAACTTCCCTCTACACTCACGTATTTTCTGAAGTAGTGCATGACTCCCACCCAGCTTAACAGAGGACAACAGCCAGTACATTTGTATTCCCCTGCTGGCTCCCCAACACACCATGTGAGTTTCACACGTCCTACCATGAGGTCGTCACACTTTTCAATACATACTTGTACAAGACAAGACTTGTAGAGAAACAGCCCCACAGTCACATCTGATGGTTTCTGAATGCATCAACTATCCGGTGGTCAGGGTCCAGATTGCCCCAGGAGTTGGCCTATAACTGGTTGTTTGGATAAGATTGTCCTACAGAGGCTTAAAAGAGCTGGATGGATGATCTGTTTTAGTGGAGGTGTGAGTAGTGGTTGTCATGAGGCAGGGCTCTGTAATGTGACTTCCCATCTATGTCAAGGTCTTCCAGTGGCCTTAACACTAGCTCCACATCCATTAGCCACTGCTTTCTAACTGCTTCCTGAACAGGTTACCCAGGACTCAGGTTGGCAGTTCTTCCTGGCAGCCTACTCTGACCCTGGTTTGGCAGCCAAATCCTCTGTCTTCCCAGGTCACACTGCTTATAGTCATTACAGTTTGTCTATGTTCATCACGTGACTGGATTTCAGAAATACTGGGTCAAAACATACCTAACACATGTTTTTTTGTATGTGTTGGTGAATTAATCGCCTGTAATTCATTTTCTGACAAGTTGTTCCCTTGGTTTGCTTTCCTTAGTAGGGAGGACTGGACGCTCCTATGCTCCAAGAACCTACTATATGCCGTGCACCTCCTCAATAATTCTAACGCCTACCATGAAGCTCGTGTGAAGAGAAAAGCGAAGCTTAGAGGCGGGTGGCTCATGGATATTTCTTGCATTTGCTAAGTCACAGCTCCTTCCTACACCAATTGTCCTGCCCCTATCAGCAGAGAACTAGTGGGACCATGGACCAAAAGTTCTAGAAAATGTCAGGAATTCAAAGAAACTCTTGCTTCCTGGCTGCAGGAAATGGTTTCTTTCAGTGTTTTTAGGCAAGTTTCAGGACACTGTCCTCTTCCTGCCCAGCGTTTCCACTTGAAGCAAGTGCAACTGAATTCTCCACAGACATACACAGCCTAGAGTAGGAACTTCAAAGCTTGGGGCTTGATTGGGCCTTCTCTGTGCATCAGCGGGCCAGGAGGGAAGCAAACAAGAGAAACATGCATGTCCACATGACCTGAACAGGTTTGGACCCAGCAGGATGTGTGTACAGTGCCAGTACGTGTTTACCTGGGTCTGCCTCCCACTTCCTACTCCTCCCTCTTCACCCTAGGCAGAAGGTCAGCAGTCCTTAGGGGAAGAATAGTTCCTTTGTGTTTTTTCCTTTCTTCCTGTGCCTAATTAAGAATTATGCTTGGGAATCAAGCTAATTAATCTCTGCCGTTCGGGGAGGATCAAGCTACTCCTGCTATCAGTGTTGATCAATAACTTGTTGCTCAGAGTCTGAAAGCACACACGCTCCTTTCAGGCCTTAATGAGGACAAGGCACAATGGCCTGGAGGCTTGGATGGAGGCCAAGGGGCAGGGCATCTAGCTTGACGAGAGAGGAGTTGGGAGAACTGGGCTGGGAGGTGGGGAACCTGCTTTTCATGGCTACTCTAATGTGAGGTAGGTCACACAAGGCAGCGCTATCAAATGTCCAAGGTCCCAGAGATCAGGGGTAGGGGATGGCGGTGCAACTTCATGACTGGGCTGCTAGAGGCACCATCCATGAGGGTGACCACTAAGAGTACTAGGAAAATGAGGGACAAAACATCATGATAACAGGCTAGAACCAAGTGCTCCTTCCTGTAGGCTGAGAAGAAGCCCTGCCACCAGCCTTCTCTAGGGCTGTCACATTAGCCCAACAATGGCCATGGCTGCAGACGGCCAGGGAACACACAAAACCGTTTCGAGTACAAGAGAGAGCATGTCTACAGCTTCCAGAGATTCTTGCTGTCACTTGGGTATCTTCAGGCTAAATCTCCAGAGACTCAAAGGTGGTTTTTGCCTCTGGAGGGGAAAACACACCATCTGTTTCCCAACTCCGGGGAAGTTAGAAATCTAAGAACAGCGGTAACTGAAATGTGCACACTGCAGACTGGTTTAAGACCTTTGGGAACCAAATTCGGCATCAGCATAAAAAGGTTTAAACATTTTAACTGACAAGTTAAATTGTAATTACTGCATATACCATAATGCTTTGAAATATTTATATTATAGAATGACTCAATTGAGGTAATTAGCATATTACTTCATATGCTTTTTTTATAGTGAGAATACCTAGAAATCTGTAAGCTGTACCACAGAGATATTATGCTTATCATTGTCCTATTCACAACAGCTAGAACTACATTAGATGTCCACCAACAGATGAATGAGGTGGTGGCATATATCTTTAATCCCAGCACTTGGGAGGCAGAGGTAGGAGGATCTCTGTGAGTTTGAGGCCAGCCTGGTCTACACGGTGAGTTCCAGGCTAGCCAAGGCTGTAGTTTAAGGTCTCAAAATGACAATAAAATGAAGGAATAAGAGTCTCAGGCTAGAGATGGCTCAGTGGTTAAGAGCACTTCCTGGTCCTCAAAGAATCCAAAATTGGTTTCCAGCTCAAATGCTTTTTTGTTTTCCGAGACAGGGTTTCTCTGTGTAGCTCTGGCTGTCTTGAAACTTGCTCTGTAGACCAGGCTGGCCACGAACTCAAAGAGATCCACCTGCCTCTGCCTCCCGAGTGCTAGGATTAAAGGCATGTGCCACCACTGCTCGACAAGTGTTGGGATTTACAACTCCAGTGGATCCATAACCTGCACCCAAGTGCACATTCCCACACATACAAACACCCAAATAAAAACTGCCAATCTTCCTTAGTCTCGCACAACTACCATGCCTGGCTGGTTATTATTAAGTTTCTCATTTTGTGTCTGGGTGTTTTGCCTGCCTGTGTCATTGATGCGCCATCAGGGCAGTACCCAAGGCTAGAAAAGGGCATCAGATCCCCAAGAACTGGAATTAGGTGGTTGTGAGTTGCCATGTGAGTGTTGGTAATCAAACTTGGGTCCTCTAGAAGAGCAGTCAAAGCTGGGCGGTAGGTGGCGCACGCCTTTAATCCCAGCACTCGGGAGGCAAAGGCAGGAGGATCTTTGTGAGTTCGAGGCCAGCCTGGTCTACAAGAGCTAGTTCCAGGACAGGCACCAAAAACTACAGAGAAACCCTGTCTTGAAAATCTAAGAAAAAAAAAAAATAGAAGAGCAGTCAATGTTTAATCACTGAGAGATCTCTCCAGACCCTTTAATTAAAATTTTGAGATAGGATCCAGGTGCTTGTCTTCACACTGTTTTCACTACTATGGTTTTGTGGTATATTTTGAATTATTTTGGCTTTCTGTTTAAGATTACTCTGGTTGTTAAGGATCTTTCGGGTTTCATAAACTTGTAATACAAAGTACGGAAAATTACAATACAAAGTACGGGAAAAACTGTTTAAAGAACACAGTATTATACTTTAAAATTTCATAGTTGGTATATGTATGTGGGTGCATGTGCCGCAGTGCACATGTGCAAGTGGACAAGCTGAAGGACATGGGTCCTGGGGCCTGAACCTTAACTACTACACTATCTCACCAGCCCATGATTGCTTTGGTTATTTGGAGTCTTTCATGGGTCCATTCAATTTTTAAGATTCTCTTTTTTAATAATTTCTGGAAAATATCTTTGTTTTTTGATGGGAATTGCATTAATCCTATAGCTCGCTTTAAGTAGTATGAATGCGTTAACATTAGTTTTTTTCAAACATCAAACATGGTATTTTCTTGTGTCTCTTCAATGTCTTCCAGTCTTGGGGCATGTACTGGCAGTATTTTGTAGCTGCTGTGAGGTCTGTGTCTTTGATAACTGTTAGTAGACAGAAAAGTAGATGCCTTTTATAAGTTCATTTGTAATTTGTAGCTTGAGACAGGGTCTCATGCAAGCTAGGGTGTCCGTCAAACTCAGTGTAAACTGAAGATGACCTTGAACTTTTGATCTTCCTGCTTCTTCTTCCTGAGGCGTGCAGCACCACACCTACTTCGTGCAACTTGGGACTGCTGCTTGGGACTGAGCCCTTATGAATACATTCTAGACTAGAGTCGTCTTTCCTATGACTATGCTCAAGAACCCAGCAAGATCGTAGGGAAACACCCAAATGAGGAAAGAGGCTTTGCACAGGTTGGCCCCAAAGCCATGCACTGTCCACTCTCCACTGTGAAGGACTCCAGAACACCAAGC
Source organism: Microtus ochrogaster (assembly GCF_000317375.1). Lineage (NCBI taxonomy): Eukaryota > Metazoa > Chordata > Mammalia > Rodentia > Cricetidae > Microtus > Microtus ochrogaster. The sequence goes on along the minus strand of NC_022012.1, from coordinate 67,656,349 downwards.
TTGGCACCCACAGGGGGTTGTACCTAGACTTACCAGAGTCCTTGAAGTACGGGCCTCATTCTTCTCCATGTGTAAGTCCACTGGCTGTCGAGAGCCAGAAGGAAAATCATTGCATCAGACTAAGGTCCACTTCCTTCTCAATGACTTCAAAAGGCTTCGATTTTGTTCTGCTAAGTTGTATAGGAGCTGTTGGCAGTCACAGTAGTTTAACTTCAAGGCCTCCATTTAAGGTTCTCATTTTGGGAAGCTGCTGTTAGTTGTGTGAGTTGCTGTTAACACCTTGCTGCAGAGTTCAGAGGCCTGAGACTTGAACACCCAGGTGTGCAACAGGCACAGCTCTCTGCTGTTAACCACTGCAGGGTTGTGCATGTCCTTCCAGGAGTCAAGTGATCCTCCTCCATTCTCACTCTGTTCAGATGGCAGGTCTGTATCAAGGCTCAAAGGCCATCCCTGCCTACTCACTCCTTCTAATAAGACCATTTATACTCTGAACTTGCCCCTTGGCGTCTGCTTCCTGGAACCAAGACTGACAGCACTCCCCACCCACAACGGGCACTGGGCAAAGCCTTCAGGCTCATTCTACTGGTATGTGATGATAAATCTTTAGTCAGTGTAGTGGTCACATCTTTAATCCTAGCACCTCAGAGGCAGAGGCAAGCAGATCTCTGAGTTTGAGGCCAGCCTAGTCTACAAAGTTAGTTCTAGGACTTCCAGGACTATACAGAAAAACCTTATTTTGGAAACCCACAAATCCTCAATACACCAACAATGGAAACCAGAAGCAGTGCCACCTTTCACTGGAGGACTGCAGAAGATGTAGGTTCCCACAGACACAGCCTGCTATCTCCTGGGGTTACGAGTCACTTCCACAGTGTGGCTGAAGAGGAACCATCCAGGAACTGGTTAAAATACTATTTATTTTAAAAATATTCATAATTTATTGAGTCCTTACTATGTGATAGGAATCACGGTAGAGCTTTCCATACATTGTTTCATTCAATACTTACACAATTCTTGTACAGATTCTCCACTTTCCAGATAAGGAAAAGGAGTTAATTAGACGTTGAGCTTGGATTTGAATCAACTGACTGATGCCAAAACTAATACTCTTTAGCTAAACACACACACACACACACACACACACACACACACACACACACACACACACACGGCTCAAGCACACCCACCCCTTATGTGATGCCTATTTAAAATAATTGAGTTTCTAAGGAAAAAAAAAGAATTCATCACCGGGCGATGGTGGCGCACGCCTTTAATCCCAGCACTCGGGAGGCAGAGACAGGCGGATCACTGTGAGTTCGAGACGAGCCTGGTCTACAGAGCTAGTTCCAGGACAGGCTCCAAAGCCACAGAGAAACCCTGTCTCGAAAAACCAAAAA
>NC_022012.1:67638412-67654852 GCF_000317375.1 Microtus ochrogaster | reverse complement strand
AAAAAAAAAAAAAAAAAAAAAAAAAAAAAAAAAGAATTCATCAACTAGAGAGAAATTAGTGGAAATAAATAAAAAAATGAAACCATTGAATTGAATCCCTTAGAAGTTATACAGAGAGAAAAAAATTGAAGACAGGGCTTTTGTAGGAAAAGTTTTAAGTCTTGACCAGCTCTAAGTACTCCTAGACACAGGATTTTATAAACCTGTCAATGAGGCAAAGTGACTAGCTCTCCAAATCTGCTTCACTTCTAACATCAGATATTTTCTTCCTGTATGAAGGTTTTTTTTTTAGTTTGTCATTTTGTATAAAACTAAAAGGTTTATATTTATCAAACCACATAAGAAGTAAAATGATCTGCTGTGCCTCACATGAATATCAAATCTCAAAATCCACCTGGTTTCTTCATGCAAAAGACCTCCAGATGGTCCTTATCTCAGACTTCTCATGAAGTTCTCATAGAAGTTCAATGCATGCATACATGTATACATGTGTGTATGAATGTAGTGTTAAAAATGGATGAATAAGCTTTTAATTACATTGCCATCCCCCTACTATGGCAGGTTTGATTGCTTATTTATTTTTGTTTGTAGGCGAGAGAAGAGAGACAGAAAAGATTATGAGGGTGTTAAGGGCTGTTAATAAAACCCTCATCTGAAGTCCTTTCCCATCATCTTCATTCTTCTCTACATCTGCAAGAGGAGATTTTTCTCTACTACAGACTTCTGTTTGTCCCACCTTCAGGTAAAGGCTTAAGAGGCCAGCATCAGAAGAGAGGGCAAGAGAACTGTGCAGGTTGGGATGTGTCATCTTAGCTTTCCCAGGCCCATCTGTCCTGCAGGGTCACCCGTGAAGCACAGTTAGTGCAGACAGGAAAAGCAGTTTGAGACTTTCTAGGAGGAAGGAGGTAGAGAAAAGAAAACAAAATACATTATTCTGTGGGAAACAAAAGTGTAAAAAACTCACTAGTTTACTATGTTAAAAAAAGGATGGCACATTTATTGCTACATAAATGTTATATACATACTGTGTTTTCTGTTACAGTGACAGAAAAAAAATTTGAACTTCTTGCTGCTGGTTGAAAAGGTTTATCAATAATACCTTGAATTTGACACAGGATACAAATCTGCAATAAATCGACAATGGAAACTGGAGAACAAGATGAAAAGCAGCTCATCTCCCAACAATTCGCTCTCACAATACTCCATAGGAACTACACGGTATGCTAGAACCTACTATGCTCTTAAAATGCTATTGTAAATTTCTGATATTAATGAACAGGTTATGGTAAATAACCCTACATTTTCTTTAACTACCTAATATAATAAAATAAAGTAAGAAACTTTTTACTGAAAATTTTTGATTTCAAAAATCTAGAAAGAGTAATATTTAGAATTCAAGAAATTTTCTTACAAGATTATTGTATAAAAGACTAGCTACAGTGAAAAATAAGCCAAATGTTTTTTTTTCTTTCTATTTTATGAAGGAAAGCTTCTGGGCATACTGCAAAGTCTAATATAGCGAAAAAGACAACAAGCTCTGAAGAAAAAGGCCAGGCAGTGGCTTATGTTCACTCACACATCATAAGCAACAACTTCTGTTTGAGCCGATTAACACTGAAATGAAGAACAAGGCCACAGGTAGTCTGATATAACTGGAGAACATATGCAACCTAAGTCCACTAAATTTACCAAAGACTGACTTGTTAGAAATAGTCCTGATGGAGATCTGAAGTGCTGTCTTAATAGCTTTTGTTCTTTCAAATTCTCCGTTGTTTTAAGTTACAGAATGACTTGGGATTTTTCTTCTGTGTGCAGACTGCCACTGATACTGGCTCTAAGGAGTTACTTAGCCAAGACCATAATGTTCAGCATGTTTTTCTCTCCCAGCGCTGCTGTGGTGGAAGACAGATTTCATGGAAGTTCAAAGTGATTACCGTGTCTTAAATACAAGTATGAAGGATTAGAGATAGAGGGGCTTTAATGAGTAATGCTAAAATGGAATGACAAGTACAGCTCAGCGCTAATCTAGCTCTTCCTAGGGCAAAGGCAGGTGGTTTATAGGTGATTAAATCACACCCTGCCCCAACCGCACTGATCAGTCAACCAAAGGACAGAGAAGTAAAGGCCAGGGTAAGGAAATGTGACCATTGCTCTTGGATTCCATAGGTAATTAGCCTGGAGTGGTTGTGTGCGTTCAGACTGCCTGTCCTGGGGACTCCCAGGTTCTGTTACGCTCACCATGATCATGGCCTGAAAAGTCATCTTTGTATTGTATTGAATGCATTTTGTGCTTACTTACAGCTAACACTTTACAAGTACCATATTATGTAGTACTTACTGCTTGGAAAACAAAGCAATTTCTAAAAAGTAGACTCTCCCTTGTAAGTTACATTTCTTGCTATTATAGCTTTACTATGAAACCTAGAAGCCTGAAAAGTCTTAGTGATTATTAGAAATAAAGCAATGTTTATTTGGGGGCAAATCCAGGGGACAAAATTTCCCCTTTCAAAATCTTAGCTAGGCTATGGTCACAGATGGTGTCTGCTTATCACTGCAAGGACATGAACAAAGCACACAGGGCTGGAGGAGGGTTCTGGACTGTGACCATAAACTATGCAGACTCAGATCAAATATAACACCCACAAAGAGAAAATAAAAATGAGTGAAAAAAGAAGAGAGAATGCTATACCAAGTAATATTTTCCTATTTCATGGAAAACACTATTCATATGGCGAAGGTCGGAGAGGGCAACAAAGGACTCCCTTCCTTTTTAAGACACTAACAGGTATGCCGGGAATGCTAAGGGCCAATGGTTGCCACTGCTTTGTGAACAGCGTTAACAATGCTGGCATCAGCTGAGTGTACATCAGCTTCCCACATGAACTTTTTCCCTTTATATGTAGACCTCACAGTTCCATAACAATAAATAAAATTTGTAGTTACAATGCATTTGTCAATTCAGTTTAGGCACAAGGCAACTTCCACGTTGAGTGGAGAGATGAGACAGTCTCTGATTGTGCAGAAGCGACACATTGCTTACAGCAGAATGATACACTGCAAACACCTCATGGGCCGGCGTTCTCTGATGAGCTTCCTATCCTCACTTCTGATGGAAGTGTTGACCAGCTACTTTGATCATAGGATTAAATTTGAGTTTCTTGCTTCAAGTGTTTTGTTTTTCTTCTCCTGTCAGGTTTGTGTCTTCAGATAATCTGAGTTGTCCAAGTCTTTATGAGGAGAGGTCACCTTCTCTCTAGCCTGCTGATGATGCTGGAACTGTGGCAGAAAGAGGGCAGTTAGGATACAATTATCAATAATACCACTCCCCAATCCCAATAGCTGTTCATTATACCTAGGTTTGCACTAAAGTGCTCCAAGTGACTTATACAAGAGTCTCTTTCTTCTAAGGTATCAGAAGTTCTTCCTCATCTGAGGGAGCTATGACCCAATATCCTCATTGGGTGCCTGAAACTCTGTAAAGAACTAAATCTTACTTGCACTACAATTTTTTTCCTATACATAAATGCTTAGGATAAAGTTTACAAGTTAGGCAAAGAAAAATATGGGCAAATAAACAATAAAATAGAAGACTTTTAACAATATATTATAATTTAAGTTTATGCTTTGGGGCCATTAGTAAGTATGATAGGGACATAGGGACTGCTTCAACAAGTACCTATGGTAGTGGGTATGATAACCAAAATGGCTACTTAGTGAGCAGCAGGTAAGCAGTGCATATGGAGTAGATACATTAGACAGAGCAAAAGGACTGAATGCAATTTCATTATATATATATAAAAAAAGCATATCAAAACCACCCATGTTTTTTGGAGACAGGGTCTTACTGTGTATCCTTGCTGGCTTGGAATTTGCTATGAAAATCAGGCAAGCTTAGAACTTATAGAAACCCACCTGTCTCTGCCTTGAAGTACTGGGGTTAAAAAGACGTGCCACCACACCCAGCCTTCATTGCAAACTGTTTATGGACTACTGTTGTGTAGTGAGAATTCTAATTGATCTTAATAATAAAAACCCGGAGTCAAGTATCAGGGTAAATGCTGAAAAATCAAAGAAGGAGCCAGCCACCAGAGAGACTTCTTACCTCTACTAAATTCTCAGACTAAATGGGACTGAGCCCATCTCCTCCAGCCTTATATTCCTCTCTTCACCCAGCCATATCACTTCCTGTCTCCACCTTCCCTAATTCTGGGATTAAAGGCATGGGATCCCAAATTCTGGGATCAAAGATGTGAGCTGTTACTCTTTTAGACTGGTGAATCTCAAGTAACCCAGTGTGGCCTTGAACTCCTGATTTTCCTGTTCCACCTCCCAAGTGCTAAGATTAAAAGGTGTGTGCTGCCACTGCCTGGCCTCTATGGTTAACTAGTGGCAAGCTCTGCCCTCTGATCTTCAGGCAAGCTGTATTTGTTAGAGCACAAAGAATCACACTGGCTATGAGTAACTGGAATCATGGAAAGTGAAGCTAACTTGTGACTATTAGAGTTTTACCTGATGTGTATGTAAAGGAGAGCTTATGATTAAGAATTTATATAACAGTTTAGTGAGACAATTATGCTAACCTCCATTTTGGGAACAGGTAAGTTGGCAATAACTGACCTCAGATTCTACCCATTGACTGCTCAACACTGTAACTACAACACTCCCTCACTGCTGCCCCCAGTCCACCATATTGGGTTGTTTATATTCATTTATTCTAAACAGAAAATTCTGAAGCCCCAGTTGCTGGTCCAAGGTAGGTCCTCACTAAATATTTGTCTAAGGAATTTAAGAAATTATCTTATTAGTTCAAATTTTATACATGCATGTTTCCAATATAATACATGTTATTAGTAACCCTGAAAAATTCTATTAAAATTACTTATAGGGGGCTGGAGAGATGGCTCAGTGGTTAAGAGCATTGCCTGTTCTTCCAAAGGTCTTGAGTTCAATTCCCAGCAACCACATGGTGGCTCACAACCATCTGTAATGAGGTCTGGTGCCCTCTTCTGGCTTATAGGCATACACACAAACAGAACATTGCATACATAATAAATAAATAAATAAATAAATAAATAAATAAATAAATAAATAAAAAATAAAATTACTTATAATAGAACAGTTTAAGAAGAATCAAAGACAATACTGTTTGTTAACAGTGATACTCCCGGGATCGAAAACTATTAAAAGCTACTTGGTTTTACAACGGTGGCAAATTGTTGGAAACTTTTTGTATGTTTCCTGAATTGTTACTATTACTATTAATAAGCACAGAAGCACTTTTGCCACTGTGAGTCTATGGTGGTCTAAGGCCAACTATGTGGATTCTGGGGATTGAACAGGCTTACATGATCACTGTGCCCCTCAGGGGCCCCTCAGTGAGAGTATTTCTACATTATAGAGAAAGATAAGGCTAGAGATTCCAAAGCAGCAGAAAGCAAAACGGGGAAAAATCAAGAATAAACTGGGGAGAACAACAATAGCAGACAGGAAACAAGACAGGCTCTGAGTCTAGTAAATGTTCTTTTCACAGTCTGAGGGAAACCCATGACTTGAGCTTTGTATGAATTTACTTCTTATTACAGCTCTTCTAGACCTGTCAACTTAAAATGTCGCCTCTGCACTGAGAAACAATGGCATGTTTTTATCTGAAGACACCAATATGTATTTATGAAACAGACCAGTTACTTTCCTACAACATTTTGTCTTCCACGGAATGCAAGGCTTGCCTTTTAGAAAGTATGTAAATCAGCAAGCTCTTGCCTGAGGACTCTGTGACATGAAAACCTAGTCATGATGGAGATATTTGTGGGAAAGTGTTTATCGAGTTCCCTTCAGGGTGCTAATGTTACAATGATAACTATCCGTATACTGACCTTTCTTCCTTTTTTTCCCCATATGCATTTTTAACTGCAATCTAATTTGATTCTGGTAGTGTTGGCATAAACCAAATCCTACACTGAAAGAGCAGTTTACTTACTCACTATTCTATCAAATTCCAGATTTTTATCTCGAGATAGTCACAAAGCTAACCAAAAGAAACTACATTTGATATTCCTGTTTCCATCCTTTTGTCCCTACTATTTTATATCTGCCAAAAAATTTTAGAAAATTACTATATACAACACCGAAGGTAGGTTAGGAAAATGGAGTTATGGCTGTGAGTGGTAACACATACCCTCAATTTAGAACTTGGGAGGTAGAGGCAAGCAGATCTTTGTGAGTTCAAGGGCAAACTGGTCTACATAGTGAGTTCTAAGCCAGTGAGGGTTACATAGTAAGGCCCTGTCTCAAAAAAAACCAAAAGCTAAAACCAAAAATTCCCAATGAAGTTATCAGTTCTATTCTTAATCCATGCTGCTAGCTAAAATGCTACTGTTAAAAATAATTATAGTTCACACAGCTTCCAAAATATTAACTTTGAAGTCTTCAATAAATAACACTCCACCAGAAAGAGGGCTACTTTGGGTGTATCACCTAATGTATTTACATTCATCCACCAGTGGGTTCAGAGCACACTGCATTTGACACTGTGTCAGGAATCCAAGTGCAAGTGTATAGATGGTTAGCGGAAGACTACTCCATGGTATGGCTCATCCTTGTGAACAGAAGAATGTGGAGCAAGGAAAGAAGCAGAGAAGTTTGAGAAAGGAGTCACTATGACATTGTCTTCTTGGAGAATGAGCAAATGTGCTGACTAAGAAGACCTGGCATCTCTTTATGAGCTGCAAGCTATTCAAATGATCTGAATAGTAATTTGGTCTAAAATGATACTGGTTTTGATGAGACAACAGAAAAGCAAACAGATCACAGTATTCCGAATTCTAAGTGACCTTTACAATTACCAGTGCCTGCCAGAAAGTAGCTCCATAGTTCTAACCACTTTAAAATAAAGCGGTGTCTTTGTACTTCCTTCCCAGACCATACATACCTGGCTGATGTTTACAGATGACCCATAGGGTTGGTAGTTTCACTAAGCCCAGGATGGGTTCCTGGCAGTGTGGTTGGTGGCTCTGCTGACGCAGCAGAGACCTTTTCTTCTTCTCTTCTCTTAAGGCAGGCTGCTTTGGGGTTGAGGTTCCTCTCTATAGCAGGAGAGAATTGTTATCAGTATGTAAGAGGGCAGAACAAGGAGCTGAGGACAGGGGTTGGGCAAGTGACAGAGATTGGATATCCAGGCCTGACTGGTCTGGTCTCTGTTACCCAGGATAGCCTTAACTTGTGGTTATCTTCCTGCCAAGGATAAAGTCTGCTGAGTTTTAAGTTGAACAAACTGCTATTGTTCTTTCTGTGAGGATGATCAATCTCTGTAATTTCATTTTTATATATTAAATTTTCTAATTTACAGAGGCAACCATAATATGCTTGAACTAAACCTTCAGTATTAAATGAGACACAAGAATTCTTAGTGATCACTTTGTATTTTCTTTATTTTGATTATTATTTGGTCTTCTAGGGTTTAGTTTGTTTGAAATTCACATGTTAATATTTAAACAAATCTTGGTAAGTGCTATTATTTGTCAATCAAGTTCTCTTTATGGGTCCTGCTATGATAGGATACAGTGAATTAATATGTAGGCCGGGTACACTCTTAATGGAAAGACATCTGTGCTGCACTTCACATTTACCCGTTCAGAAAACTATGCCTTTGTAGGAAACACATGAAAACAAGGGAAGCAGATGACCATGGCATTCTTTCCTTCCCTACCCTAATATACACATAGAATAAGATGACAGAGTTCTTTCTGTGGCTGTGGTATAGCAAGGAAGATGTTAAAACTTTTTAAGAAGACAGCCAAGATGACAAGATACGATGTGTGATGCAGGTGTCTCTGAGAAGTAAAAAGAATAGGGGCTACCATGAGAAATGAAAAAGTGGGGTCTCAGAGATAGTTCAGCAGTTAAAAGCACTGTTTGGCCTTCTTGAGGCCCTGAGTTCAAACCTCAGGACCCACATGGTGGTGTAAAACTGTCTATAACTGTAGACTCATGTGGTCTGATGCCCTCTTTTGGTGTGCAGATGTAAATGAATATACATATACATAAAATGCATAAATATATCTTTTAAAAAATGGAAAGGTAAGCATAGGTATCTTGCTTATGACAGTTTATTTAATTTTTGTTTCTGTTATAAGCATATGCTATACGAGGCTAAGTGCCATGCACATCAGTTTATAAACTGATTCAAAATACCTTAATGATACAAAAAGATCATTTAAAACTAAACTGTAATGAGCATATTATTCACAGAAATGGCATTTTTTTGGGGGGGGGGACACAGAGTCTCACTATGTAGCCCAAAACCAAACCAACCAACCAAACCCTAAATATGTCTGCTTTAGGAGACTACTGTAACATGAATAATAAAAACCCAGAGACAGAAATTGGGGTTCAACCCGAAAAAGCAGCCAAGCCACTATAAGAAGTCTTACCTCTACCAAGGTTGGGTGACCACAAACTAAACAGACTAAGCCTCTCTCTCCTCCCATTTTATATTCCCTCTAGTGCTGGGATTAAAGGTGTGCGACTCCCTAGGACTGGGATTAAAGGTGTGAGCCACCACCACCTGGATTTGTTTCTGCATTGATCTTGTGTAGCCCAAGATAGCCTTGAATTTACAGGGATCCATTTGACTCTGTCTCCCAAATCCTGGGATTAAAGGTGTGTGCCACCATTACCTAACTTCTAATGGCTTTAAGACTTGCCTCTGGTCTTTAGGAAAATTTTATTTATCAAAATACAAATAATATACCACTACAGACTCAAGGTTGGGATTTGTCAGATGTAGTCTGGAGCACATTGCAAACCAAAAGGTGCCAGACTAGGCCTACTAAACCAAGTAAACAAAGCACACCTTATGTAAACTGCTGGGCTCAGGACTACAAGTATACCAAGTCTTCCTAAATGAACATTATTACAAGTCTCAATTGCTGGAGCTATAGTTCAGGCAATGACAACTACACCAAGCTTAGAAGACACTGCCAAAAACCAGGCAGCACTGGGAGCTGATAAGATATTGGACAGAGGCATCTGAATGCTTTTCAAGGAGTCTTGAAAAGGAGCTGTAGAATAAAGGCTCTGGACTTCAGGCTTACAGTATGAAAATAGAAGAAAAGGCCTTCCTGAGATTAAAGCAATCCCTAGGACAGTTGCAGTTCAGTGTATCTGAAGCTCATTCATCTCTAATCAGTAAAGAATTCCATAGACAGCTCAGAAAATGTGAAAAAGTCAGAGCTACACTCAGAACAGTACAGTTATGAGGTAGTTGGACAAGCCTGGATGTTCTCTATGACTTGGTTTTTCTGTTCAGTCGCATGTTACAAATGAACAAGGTCCACCTGTGAAAGGCAGGGTTTCTAACTTTTTTCAAATAATAAAACATTTCTCATTTTAATGACTTGGATTTGAGAATAGGTATCTCCACTCGAAAGTTTAAAAAAAAAACTGTCTTTTTTTTTTTTAAGCTCTAATACATGGTGGGAATGAAAAGGTGCTAAATAAGAATAAATTCTGGCAGCTTTGCTGATCACACAGACAGAGAAGACAGCTTTAACAGTAAATTGCTGGTGAAATCAAGAGTTAAAGAAAGGGAGAATGCGTCTGTGGTTTCCTCAGACACTGTTGATTTCAGAGTGGGGCCAAGTGTTCATTCAGATACAGTTCAAGAAATAAGTGGGTGGTAATAACTGAACATGAGAATGGCTAAGGAAAGAACAATGTTCCTGTTACTATCACGAGAGCAACCGCCAGTCTTGGTGCATTACACAGGAGGCTGTGATTCTTCAAGATCTGGTCTCATGAACACGTATCCTCTACACACATTTCTAGGGTTTTGATCAAGATGAGCACATTCCTGGTTTTAGGAAAAGGGTGACTATACACTGTTCCTACACATACAACATACCAGAGGGACATAGAAATGAAGAATCTGCAGCGATGACCGGTTTTTATGAAGGTTTGTTCCAGTGATTCTCTGTGTAGTCATCTTTTGTGATGTTGATGGATCATGGTTGTAGTTTTCAAGCACTTGCCTACCCTACTCTATTTAAACCCAAAACAAACATCTAGATAACCCAACACAAGTAGGAAAGAGAGTTGCTCACAAGCAAAGAGACTTGTATAAGGCTTGGGGTCCAGAGCAACGTTTATTAATTCCTTGCAAAAAGGTTGTAAATAAAACATTAGCAACTGACAGACTACACAGGCGACTGCTGAAACACAAGCTAGACAGTGGAACCTTAAGGGCAGAAGTGTCTACTATTTGATAGCTGCCCAGCACAGAGAGGTGCTATGACAAATACAAACTAAACAAATGAAGCTTATAAACCACACATATGTGACATAGGTGTGTCTTAGAAGTTTATGTCATTTCTAACAGAGATCAATAAAGCAGCTCTAACATGGGTATAAAGGACACCAGTGTGGTAAAGACAGGGAGGAGCCATGCTTAGTCACACTACTAACCAGCAGTATTTGTAGAAGCCCCAGGGTAAGCATGTAAGGAAGGAATACAGCATGGTGCAGAGAGGAGGGCAGGCTGAGACAAATTAAATTCAACAGTGAAACATAGACACTGAGTCCACAAGAGGAAATGGGCTCCGAGCTGAACAGCAGGCTGATGCTTTTTGTTCTCTGCCCATTTCATAGGATTGAGCTCTACAGGTTTGTGGGAAGCTCCCAGCCTATGGATATTGAGTCTAAGAAGTACAGGAGAGTTGGATCCTGACGGCACAGACAGCTTTCAGACAACTTGCCTAAGCAAAGCATAGTTAATGAATGTTTGCCTGTTTGTCTCTGCTGGACTGACTTACCTCTGACTTGCTGTTCTAGACTAAGGATGACTGCCACGGCTTGATGAAGAATGAGGAGTTTTGTCTGAGGTTTTTCACTCTTCAAATGAAGCTGACACATTCGGCCAAGCTCCTTGAATGCCTCATTAATATCCCGCACGCGCAGGCGCTCTCTGGCATTGTTAGCCATCCGCCTTTCCTTCTCCCTTTCGATTTTCTGTTCCGGATTCAGATCTTCATCTTCATTGGTACTGCTGGATAACAGCAGAAACAGTGTCTATGAGCTTCCTGAGAAATGCTGATTGTGCCAAATTATAAAGTATAAAGGTGAAAATGGAAATTTTAACTCCTACTAGACCAGAGCAACAGCTGTACTTAGCTATATGACTTTCCTCTCTTCACTGTACCTGAACAGTTAAAGTTGTATATTGATTTTAATACATTCTTCACCATACATTTCAGCATAAAGGCCTTTCCATGAAAGCAAATTATTCATAAACAAGAAACATAACTAAATTCTACCACCTTGTTATACAGATAGGACCCACACAGCAGCAGCCTCAGTGCTACCAGGACCACTTCAACACAGACTTTCAAGACTACACCCAATCTACAGACCCAGAAGCTGCATTTTAGGAGTTCCCACTGATTCAACTGCACTGAGTGCTGAGGGTCCTGTCTCTGAGCATTAGCACAACATGCCTGCTTAGAAGCACTCTGGCAATCACCTGGAACATAAGGGACAGAAGACAAGGTACAGATGGTCTCAAAACATAGTTCTGATGCTGATGATGTGATGACGAAAAAATTTGGAATTTTTTTTGGAAAGACAAATATATATATGGCTATTTGTTGCTACAAACAATTGAGTAGATGTGACAAGGACAACATGACCCATAAAGTGTAAGTGGATCTTTAGAGTAGAAAGTTTATTGATTCCTAATGGACATGGAGAGAAGAAAGGATATAAATTATCTCTTAAAATGTGTTCAGAATAATAAAACTATAAGTTAAGATGCCTAGAAGTGGTCTCAGAATTCTCCGACTGAATTTACTTTCTCATTTATATTCTTCACATGAGTAAGACGTATATTAAAACCACAGGATTGTAAAAATTCATTTTTCTTAAGAGAAACATTTAGGCTTTGAAAGCACTGAGAATGTCAAAGGCAAAGGAGCTCTTTGTTAGTTGTGTAAATGGAAGAAAGGGATGGTCGTGGCTTTTTCAGTTCCACCACTGAAGTCTCCCTTGTAATATAATGTAACACACAAAAACATATTAAATATCAATACCCGCATGTGATAGATATGTTGTTGACAAACTATTCATAAAATAAGATGCACTGAAAATACATTAAGTCATGCTGGGTTTGGCTAATCATGTGTGTAATTCAGCAACTTGGAAGGTTGAAGCAGGAGGAGCATGAGTTCAAGACCAACCTAAGCTACAATGTCTGAAAAACAAAACCACATATATGTACATGCACATAAAAATCACCTAATTATTTTGAGATATTTTTTCTTTTTTTAATAAAGATTTATTTATTTTACGTGCATTGGTGTTTTGCCTGCATGATGTCTGTGTGAAGGTGTTGGAACTGGAGTTAGGGAATTAAACCCAGGTCCTCTGGAAGAGCAGTCAGTGCTCTTAACCACTGAGCCATCTCTCCAGCCCCCAGTACCTAAATCACCTAATTTTAATATAAAACTTAAAAAAATATCTGAAGGAAGACACACAAATCACTTAAAACTCATGTATTAATGTGTCCAAATTCACGTTTGAAAGCAAGTCAATTTTAACTGACTTAAAACTCTTCCTGAGACTATCACTCTATCTGGAACTTTTTTTTTTTTTTTACATTTTTCTCAAAATACTGCTGAAATCATGGAATAGCAAACCTTCTCTATGAAGAGACAAATGATAAATATTTCCTGTTTTGATAAATATTTCCTGTTTTGTGAGCCAAATGGTATCTGTGGCAACTACTCAAATCTCCAATGTAAAGCAAACCCAGCCACAGATGACACAAAACCAAAGCATATGGTGGTTTCCAATAATACCACATAATAAGCAACAGGCTGGTGCTTGTATGAACCACATTTAGATTCTACCATATACTTAGTTCTGTAGTAGATCAAATACTGGCTGACAAACAGCAAATAGTTTAACCTGTTCTCTTACTGTATGTATGTATGTATGTGTGTGTATGTACACACACACACACACACACACACACACACACACACACACACACACACACACACACACACACACACACACACACACACACACACACACTGAGCAACTGAGACAAGGGAGGCAGCTCCTTTCTATATCTATATGAAGACATAAAGGGGTGTGAAATCATGCCTTCAGCCAGACATTCACATACCTTCTCTTTAGAGATGTGAGGATGAAATAGGTAAATACAAATTTAAAAAAAAAAAAATCACAGCCTGGCACCTGGAATGTAGTTGGCTGTTACTAAAGCATAGCACTTAATGCTGTCCCAAAGGTTTTTTTTTTTTTTTTTTCCTCCAGGACAAATATGTGAGATTTAAGGGCTGGACACTAACATACCTTGTTCTGCCTCGAGATGAGACCTTGATGTCTTTTTGGGAAGACTCATCATCTGACTTCATGTCATCTGATGAAGGAGGCTCATGGAGGTTCTCATCTTTTTCTTTGTTTTCAGTCTTGATTTCTGTTGGAACAACATTTCCAGACTGATTTTGCAAGCCACCTAACACAATGGAAAGGAAACATAAAATATAAATCTAGATTTCCATGTTCCAATCAAGATGGTTCAAAGCTTTCAGGAGGGTAAATATACTTAGGGTTTGAGCTGTATGGAACATTCTGGAGGTAAAGGAATGTACATAATTAAGAGACAGGAACAACTTGTCAGAAACTAGTGGTCAAGAAGTCAGCAGTCCTAATCTAACCTAGATATTTGTATTTCTTTATAAATCTATACTGAAGCTGGGTGGTGGTGGCACATGCCTTCAATCCCAGCACTCAGGAGGCAGAGGCAGTGGGATCTCTGTGAGTTCGAGGTCAGCCTGATCTACAAGAGCTAGTTCCAGGACAGGCACTTGGAGCCAGTGTTACAAGGACCATAGTTTAAAGTTAACTTGGTTCAGAGTCAAGATGGATGGATAAACAATAGACAGTGATACTTTGCATCCACAGGGTAACACTACTATGGGAGAGTCTGATCCACAGACGACGGTTCAAATGGACAGAATACCAAGGGTTTCTACAGTACTGCTTGAAAAATGACAAAAGTTACCTCTGTAATTTTCTGGTGTTTTATGGTTCAGGTCTGTGTTTGAGGCAGCAACAGTACTAGACAGGACAGAATGATTGCCATTGAGACTGACGGAATCTTCCCGATGAGTTCCAACCTAAAGTGAAAAACAAAAACAAAACAACAAAAAGAAGTCACAAAGTGGCCATTTTTTATTTTTTTCTGATAGGTCAGCTAAAAGTCTGACCCCAAACTCCTTAATTCAAGTGACTCACCTGTCTTAGTCTTCTGAATAGCCAGGATTACAGGCATGTACCACTCCACTTAGCTTTGTATAAGTCTCATAGAGGATTTTTATAGAGAATATAGTACTATTCATCTGAATTTAACAACTCTTTTTGGATGCTACTTTTTCTGAATTTTAGTGAATATTTTTAAATACTTGACAGTAGTAAAGTATTTTTGAATCCAAATGTTACTTAAAAAAATAGTAAGTTTCAACATTTAAAATTCCATGCAGAGCCGGGCGGTGGTGGCGCACGCCTTTAATCCCAGCACTCGAGAGACAGAGGCAGGCGGATCTCTGTGAGTTCGAGACCAGCCTGGTCTACAAGAGCTAGTTCTGGGACAGGCACCAAAGCTACAGAGAAACCCTGTCTTGAAAACCCAAAAAAGGCCAAAAGGGCTGCCAATAAATGCCACATCCTAGCTAGATAAGGCAATTTAAAACGGACAGCATGAGAGAGCCCCATAAACCCAAAAACCTATGCTACATACCTGCTCCTATGTGGGTAAAATCGCCCCACATGGAAGGTACTAATGCTATTCATCAATACCCCCACATGGAAGGTACTAATGCTATTCATCAATAACCCCACATGGAAGGTACTAATGCTATTCATCAATAGCCCCACATGGAAGGTACTAATGCTATTCATCAATAACCCCACATGGAAGGTACTAATGCTATTCATCAATAGCCCCACATGGAAGGTACTAATGCTATTCATCTAACTGGTATCTTCCCACATGTACAGCCGCTTAGTTTTCCTCCCTGTCACCTGTAATGCAAACTAAAGCAAACTAAAGGCTTTGTATTCCTGGGCAATGAAATCCCCACATTTATTCTTTTTTTTTCCCCCCACATTTATTCTTAAGCTTTAAACAAACTTAACCCAAGCTGTAGCTGATCCAAATGAGAAGGTAAAGCACACTAACACCAACCATTAGATACTGCACTACTTTAAGAGAAACATGCTACAAACAAAGCTTTTTATAAGAACAGAAGCAGACTTGTCGACTAGAATATTAAGCCTTTAATTAAATAGTTTACTGCCTGGATAATACAGGAGATTTGTTTTTTAACAGATCCTTCAGCCTTAACAAGTTATCAAGCATTGAACACCTCAAGTAATTAGTGTACCTTTGTTTCTTTTATGACTGTGGGTTTTATCCTAAGAGGTATAAATATCCTTATGTGGGTTTATCCTTTGATATCTTATGAGCTAAATAAAAGTACCCAAAGAAGAGTTTAATTAAATTAAAATATATCAGCTGTTTAGATTTTTAATTTTTTTAATATTTATTTATTATGTATACAATATTCTGTCTGTGTGTATGTCTGCAGGCCAGAAGAGGGCACCAGACCTCATTACAGATGGTTGTGAGCCACCATGTGGTTGCTGGGAATTGAACTCAACCTTTGGAAGAGCAGGCAATGCTCTTAACCTCTGAGCCATCTCTCCAGCCCCCTGTTTAGATTTTTAAAACAAATACTAGTCGTTTATCCTTATTCTCATCTTTAATGTGCTCTATAGCTACTTTCAAAATTATCTGAGAATTAGCCACCAATGAGGATTACTCTATCACTGTTCCCTTTGGATATTCAAGTCTGTACCTCTCTTCCTAAACCATGTAGATTTCTTCATGCATTAGAATCATACCCTAAAGCAGAGAGGGACTATAAACTTCCAACCTCTTTCGACTATTGAAAATTTTGACTTTAGATTCTCAAAAACAACAACAACAACAACAACACCCCAAAAACCAAAACAAAAAACAAACAAACAAACAAACAAAAAAAACCCAAAAAACCCTGAAGAACCTAACCTAACAATCAGTAAAGAAAGAAGACTAAAGGGGAAACCTTCAGCAGTGTCATGGAACTCTGACATAAGGCATCCTGGTCAAGTCTGTCCTTAACACATACTAGTGCCTTCTTCCAACTGACTACCAAGTGGCCTAAGAGGAAAGGAAGGCCACTTGGAAATCCTATTCTAGGGACTGAGCCACAAACCTGAGGACCCGCTGGGTGGTGGTGGCGCACGCCTTTAATCCCAGCACTCGGGAGGCAGAGGCAGGTGGATCTCTGTGAGTTCGAGACCAGCCTGGTCTACAGAGCT
>NC_022012.1:67613345-67638312 GCF_000317375.1 Microtus ochrogaster | reverse complement strand
AAAAAAAAAACCACCAAAAAACAAAAAAAACAAACCTGAGGACCCCATATGATCCCCAGTACCCTCAAGTGAGAAACCTTGACTCAATATATAAGGTGGGGAGGCAGGGAGGAAGACAATAGATGTTAACTCCCCACCCCCACATGCATGTATTCCATGAATACACACAAAATAAACCCCATTTCATGAAAAGACATGGGATAAACACAACATACAGCTGCTAATTTGAAGTGTGAACCTATTTTAAAGGTGAAATACCATAGAGAAACTTTGGCTCAGGAAATCTCTGTGAGATAAAGCAGAAGCTGAACTTTCTGTAAGTATGTGCAATAAAACTTCACAAGATTTTGGTAAGAGAGGCTAATTCTGTCTTTATCTAATAGTCTGAATTATCAAAAACAAAAACAAAACACCAAAGGAAATGGCATTATAAACTTCAAAATACACAAATATTCACTCTGCATTACACAAGCGGAACCCAGCATGAGCAGCAACAGCTGAGCTGTGCAGAGACAATGCATCTGTTGAATTCCCATTTCCTTTTACTTCAATAGCACCATTAAAAGAAAAGAAACTTTCTGCACCTTAACTAACAAAAAGTACTGTACTGACCCTCTTCTTTACAAAAGGCTCTGTAGCAAAGGGCCATTACTTTTTCCTTAAGGAACTGAGAGGTAGGGTGTCTTACTTATTTTGGAATATAAACGCTAGCAAGTATTTTTGCCTCAACGGAAGAGTCCAAGATTATTTTCTTACAGGAACTCACATTACTGGCCTCCAAAAACCTTTCAGTTGGCATCTGTGGTAAAAATATAAACCTTTAAAATATGGTCTCAGACTAGCACAAAGCTTGAAGTCTGGATCTTCCCATGTTAATGTCGTCAGCAGAAACTTTTTCTTTGTAACTTGATTCCCCTTGCAAATGGCCCTCATATATTTTCTGAAGAATTTGACTTCCACAGTTTTAATAGTTCTCTTTAACCCTTGCCAACCCTGGCTCCCATATCTTTCCTTTAATCTGTGGCTCCACACTGACATGGCTGTCTACATGAACAACAGGTGTATAAACAGTTCTTTGTCTGTACCCAGAGCCTGTGGGCCAGACAGATAGGACTATTTTAATTGTTCATCTCGTTAGCATACAGCTGACTGGCTGCTACTATTGGGGGAGTAACAGAGAAGGAAAATCCCTAGGCCTGCTATGCTCTAAATTGCAATTCTTATAAGAACCTCACTTTAGAATAAAGGGTGCAACTCACTAAATGACTTAGTTTTACACACGGAATCTTCACAATCTGTGTACTTTGTAGAATTACCAACAAGCAACTTCTTTTCATTTAATCTGTACTCACAACAGAAAAAAGTTAAACCTAATTAGTTGATGAATTAAAGAACAGACTTTAAATTTCTTAGAATGAAGTCTTCTGATTCCATTCTAATAACTTGTTCATTTGTACTATTTGCTGAATATTATTGCTTTTCCTTTGACCATTACTAATATGGACTAATTAAATGATCTTTAAACACTGTCTAAAATATTGTTAGCTTAACCCATTTGATGTCTCTTTAATCCTTATATTTCCTTAAATGCATAAGCACTATTATTTTCAAGTATTTTTAAATTTAAAACCATTAAACTGAAAACAAAAAAAAATTCAGAAGTTTCCATTTAGGGGAAAAATAGATTAAAACAGTAGAAATAAGTATAATTCTTTTTTTTTTTTTTTTTTTTTGGTTTTTCGAGACAGGGTTTCTCTGTGGCTTTGGAGCCTGTCCTGGAACTAGCTCTGTAGACCAGGCTGGTCTCGAACTCATAGAGATCCACCTGCCTCTGCCTCCCGAGTGCTGGGATTAAAGGCGTGCGCCACCACCGCCCGGCGAGTATAATTCTTTTATTCAGTTGAAATCTAGACACATAATTTTCTATAGTATGGAAACCCATACTAGAATTAACTCCTGCCTCCAAAGACAGTAAGAGTATTTAAAGTTAGAAGGGCTGGGAAGATTGCTCTGGCCTTGCAAATTTGAGGACCTGAGGTTAGATTCCCAAAACCCACATAGGAAGCTGGTTGTGGCAGGACATACATACAATCCTACTGCTAGGAGGCACAGACAGGAGAATCCCTGGAGTTTGCTGGCTAGGTAGCCTGGCCTATATAGTGAAGTTCCATGCCAAGGAGAGACCTGTCTCAAACAAAAGGTAGTTGTTGATTAAGAAAGTCAGGCACAGTGGCACACACCTTTAATCCCAGCATTTGGGAGGCTATTTAAAGATAGATGGATCAGCCGGGCAGTGGTGGCGCACGCCTTTAATCCCAGCACTCGGGAGGCAGAGGCAGTCGGATCTCTGTGAGTTCGAGGCCAGCCTGGTCTACAAGAGCTAGTTCCAGGACAGGAACCAAAAGCTAGGGAGAAACTCTGTCTCGAAAATCCAAAAGAAAAAGAAAAAAAAATCCAGAGGGCTTGGGGTGTAACTTGATGGATGAACACCTAGTGTGTAAGGCAATGGGTTCCATTTCAGAACTGAAAAAGAGGAAAGGTTCTTTTTATGGAGTGAAAGGGGATTGAGATAAGTGTCTCTCTGGGAAACAGTCCTGGCTGTCCTGGAACGCGCTTTGTAGACCAGGCTGGCCTTGAACTCACAGAGATCTGCCTGCCTCTGCCACCCAAGTGCTGGGATTAAAGGCGTGCCTGGGTTTATAGAAGGGAAAGGTTCTTAACAATCATCTATTTTCTTGATAAAGAACAATGGCTTGGTTAAACTACCCATACACACTTTATACTAATGGTAATCTTGTTCACTCATCTATTTGCTTTGAAGGCCTGAGATGAGCTACTGATACCACTTTTTGAGATGCAGATTCACATCAACTTCTTTTGATCCATCTCAGCACACCTTGGCTCATCTTAAAGCCTTAAAGTATTTCAACAAAACTCATAAAGTAGTTATTAAAATAGCTTATCATGCCGGGCAGTGGTGGCGCACGCCTTTAATCCCAGCACTCGGGAGGCAGAGGCAGGCGGATCTTTGTGAGTTCGAGACCAGCCTGGTCTACAAGAGCTAGTTCCAGGACAGGCTCCAAAACCACAGAGAAACCCTGTCTCGAAAAACCAAAAAAAAAAAAAAACAACAAAAAAAAACAAAACAAAAAAAACCCAAAAAACAAATAAAATAGTTTATCATGGTGGCACACGTCTTTAATTCCAGCACTTGTGAGGCAGAAGCAGAAGCAGAATCTCTGAGTTCAAAGCCAGCTCCAGTCCAGTCTACACCAGTAAATTTCAGGGTAGCCAAAGCCACATAGTGAGACCCCACCTAAAAAACAAACAAACAAAACACTCCAAGAAAAAGGACAACAAAGATGAACAAAACAAAATAAAAAAAAAAAATCAAGCCAACCTCCATTTTAAATACTAATAAGCCAATTTATGATCAAAGTAAGGAACTAACAAAATAGATCTGTGGATAAATCTTGTTTTCCTCCTTTTTTTTTTTAAAATAAAGGAACCTATTTCTGTAAAGTAAATAAATTAGCTGTGTTTATCCCCCCCATATGTCAAAGGCTGCTTTATTTTACATTAGATTAAGTAGGGATGGGGGTGGAGCCTCAGTAGTAGAGTACTTTCCCATCAAGCATGCTCTAGACTTGATCCTTATTCTCACTGGAATCAAGTAGTGTGACAGAGATCATACAGTAGGCAAAGCTGAAGATAGCTGCTGTTCCTTCTATTTTTCCCTTCACAGAAAACACAAGTCAAATCTTTCCAAATGCTAGGAAAGAGATTAGTATCATATTTAAACCTACAGCTTGGATACTCATCTATAGTAATGTTTTTAGAATAAACTCACTGAAAAAAATACTATTTGAATGTTCTTTGCGAGTTTCTGAAGATATTTGTGTCTAATAGAATTCTTTTTTGGAATGATGGTCTGAGAGTTTCAGGACAGCCTGGTCTACAGAGTAGTTCCAGGACAGTCAGAGCTACACAGAGGGTTTCTCTGTAGCTTTACAGCTATCCTGGAACTAGCTCTTGTAGACCAGGCTGGCCTTAGACAGATCCGCCTGCCTCTGCCTCCCAAGTGCTGGGATTAAAGGCGTGCGCCACCACTGTCTGGCTACAAACAACTATTTTTATAGGTCAAACACAAACATTATCTAATGTTAAAGAAAAAGTATTTACATTTCTGATAAAAATGGAAAGTAGTTTTAGAATATAAAACTGTATTTTCTTCTCAATCAATTAGACTTTATGGTCATGAAGGACAATAAAGAGACTGATTCTGAGTTAAGACCAAAAGATGGAGTAAATAGAAACAACATCCCTAATTGCCAAGACATAAGGTGGAAATACTGAGATTAGAAACCAGGTGGCCATTTTGTGGAGACCTGGAATCAATACCACTTTATAGAAATCAGGCCCTCAGCATTGGGGCACTCAATTGCTATGGCAATAGGTGAGTTTTAGCCTTGATCACATGGCTTATAGCTTGAAATCTGTTTCACGGGAAAGTATTTTTAAGCATGCAGTGAACTTTAAAAACCATGCAATAAACATGAAAACACGTGGTATCAGTTACACAGCAGGTTCAAATGAATCTTTAAAAGACAATTTGGATGAAAAATAATTCAAGACATTAAACACAGAATTTTTTGATGCACATAATTTAGAATTCTATTCTTTTTCTTTTCTAAAGAATCAGTATTTTTTTTTTGTTTGTTTGTATTTCCTTTACTGAGATGGGGGTATCTCTGCGTAGCAGTTCTGGCTGTGCTAGAACTTGCTTAATAGATCAGACTGGCCTTAAATTCACAGACCTCCACCTGCCTCTGCCTCTGCCTCCCAAGTACTGGAATTAAAGGTATGACACCACCACCCCGCTAAGAATTACCATGTTTTTAAAAGATTAATTAAATTATTTTATCCTCGGAGGGGATTAATCTAAAATAGTTTCCTTTGTTTGTTACCTAACAATCAATCTAGCTGCTCTCTTATCTCAATTTTTTTTTTCTTTTTTCTTTCGGTTTTTAGAGACAGGGTTTCATTGTTTAGCTCTGGTTGTTCTGGAACTCACTTTGTAGACCAGGCTGGTCTCAAATTCACAGGGATCTGCCTGCCTCTGCCTCCTGAGTACTAGGATTAAAGCATGCACCACCACCGCCTGGCACATTTTATTTTTTTTTTGATTTGGGAAAAAAGCTAAATTTAGACCTGCAAAAATTAAGTGTCACTTGTTAATTTTTTGCTATTGAAGGCAAGTTCTGAATCATAACAGACAACTTTTCCAGTCTAGAAAACCTTTCTGAATCAGAAAAATGTCTTCCTAAAATGTGGCATTGAAGACTGAATCTAGATCCCCCCCTTTTTTTTTTTTTTTTTTTTTTTTTTTTTTTTTGGTTTTTCGAGACAGGCTTTCTCTGTGGCTTTGGAGCCTGTCCTGAAACTAGCTCTTGTACACCAGGCTGGTCTCGAACTCAACAGAGATCCACCTGCCTCTGCCTCCCGAGTGCTGGGATTAAAGGCATGCGCCATCACCGCCATGGCTTTCTAGATCCTTATACATGCTACAGAAGTGCTCTACCACTGAGCTACAGCCCCAGCCTTCTTTCTACTTTGAAACAGGGTCTTATTAAGTTCCCTAAACTGGCCTTGAAGTTGTTCTACTCCTGGCAGAGCCTCTCGAACAGCTGAGATTACTGGCTTAAGACATTGGTCCCACCTAGAATAGGGCCTTTATAACTCAGTCTTGCTTTACAAGCTATGCTATCCATCTGTATCCTTTCCTTTCCTACTCACTATCCAAGGCATACACTGTCATTCCAATGACTATGGATCTGGAAAAAAGACCAGGCTGAAGCTAACAGATCTCTGTAGAAAGTTTCTTCTTCTTCTTCTTCTTCTTCTTCTTTTTTTTTTTTTTTTTTTTTTTTTTTTTTTGAGACAGGGTTTCTCTGTAGCTTTGGAGCCTGTCTTGGAGCTAGCTCTTGTAGACCAGGCTGGCCTTGAACTCAAAGGCCTGCCTCTGCCTCCCGAGTGCTGGGATTAAAGGCATGCACCACCACTGCCCGGTAAAGTTTCTTCTTTTTATATGTGGCCATAGCAGAATTTGATGGACCAGATGGTAGTCAATAAAAAAAAAATTAAAAGGTTCCTTTTAACATTCCATTCACCCTTTCCTCCAAAATCTCATGAAAAATAATTAGGATAAGTGGGGTTATTACACATAAGACGAGCATGATTTACCATTGAAGCTGATCGACTGTTTGTAACAAGGCTTGATCCTCCATAGTTTGAATTCAGGTTTCCAATTGGTGCATTATGGGATGGTCCCAATAAACTGTGTATATCACTGTGACTAGTAGGCAGACTGGTAGAAGGTCCAACTGCATGGTTCCGCAGCACATGGATAGCATCATCCAGTCTGTCTAAACGATCCTCCATTCGAGACTGCTGTAAGGATCAAAAACAACATGGGGTAGGGTGGTTACTGTGGATATCGACTCAATTTACTAAGCGTCTACATCTCTTATTCAGGGATATAAAGAAGGCAGCAAATGCAATGTAGTATCAATTAGCTTTAAAGGCGACTACCTGCACTTCAAATCAACAACAAAACAGGCAGCTATCTTCAGACTAAATTTTCAAAAGTGCTGCTTCTTTTTTCAAAAGTCAACTGCTTTATAAGATGAATTTACCCATCTATCTTGAGGTTATTTCTTTTAGTTTTTATAATAAATGAAGGCTATTATACCAATACTCAATTACAGTTGATGGAAAGGGATAAACTGTACTTTAACATGATCTCTGAAAGATGTCAATTTGGGGAAAGGCTCTCAAATCCATTTAAGTTTTAGGTGAGCAGAACACACCTATCTTCAGTGGTGTACACATTCAGATACGCTCTTTAACAAAACTGAAGGAAAGACAACTACTGCCCATGGGTCACACATGCCTTATATACAAACACAATTCTGGAAACCAAAAGCACATGCCAGTAGAGCTCTTAAAAGAAGTCATTCTTAACAGACACATCTACTTCTATCACTGCTACAAGAGCTGTAATGCTCATTTGTTTGATTTTTAAAAGACGCTGAAGTCTGTACAGCTTAATAATTTTAAATGGATAAGGGACGTATAAGTAATTTAAACACACAAAAAGGCACCATCTAAAAGAAATAGTACCTCACAGACATCCTTTAAGAAGGACATTGCATCTTGCAAATGCTCGTGAAGTTGCTGCTCAACTCGATTTTTCTGGCAAAGTCAAGACAGAACAGGAGGCAAAGCACAGGTTAAGATTAACTCCAAAAGAGATGAGGAAATAGCTGATGTGCTTGTTGGCATAACCTGTTAGTAAAGTTAATATGGAGATCTGCAAGATCTACTTGTATTAAGCTCTGAAAGGCTGGGCTTTAACAGGGACTCACAAGGTTAGCATGTAACTAAGCACACACTGCTTGAGTTTGCTTGCAAAATATGTGAGAAGACAACTTTCCTCCAACTTGAAATATTTTGTTAGGCACAGAAAAAGAGGGCTTCTGATTGCAACCTAGAATTACTGAATGATTACATGACTTAGCATATCACCAGGATCACGCTCATTTATTTTTATTACACTTTGTGATTCTGGGTCACAGACAAGCACACAAACATAACAGTAGAGAACATTCTACCACAAATTCTTCACCTTGGAGTACTAGTCCTATTTGTCTGGCAAGCAATGTTTTGCTTGTGTGGTATGTACTTTATTACAAGAAGATATCAGAAATGCTTTTATAATAAAAAACTGACATATGTAAAAGTCTAATATAAATATAACAATACATGATTTTGAATCAATGGATTTGATTTCTTGTCCTTTTAAAAATAAATTTCATATTGACAGTATAGAAAAATTAAGTCTTATATTTTTCAAAAAAACAAAAATCCTTCAGTATTCTTTTAATTCCCTATGTCTATATAAAACAGATGACAATAAAGACACCTAAAGCGTCATATTGTCTACTAAATCAGGCCATCTGTTAGCAAAGAATGTGTAACACTATCCTACTATTTCTTCACTGTTACATAAGATTTTAGGGGGAAAAAAAGCAAAATCACTAATAACAAAAAACCCCTCTGAACCATAAAGACAGCAGAAGGCTCTTACCAGGGAGTGAAGTGAGTTTTCATAGCTTGGGGATGACGGAGCTTGCCCTCCAGCTCTGGGCCACTGACTGGTACCTGTTAAACCGAAAAAAGCATTCACATGTATGGATGAACTCAAGTGTCTCAGTAATGTTAAAGAAAAGGTAAAGATATTCAGTAATAATAAACAAATAATGGAAAACTTGTTTATCATTCAGCATAATATTAGCAACTTACAAGCACAAAACACTGAAAAACTTTTTCATTATTAATTCTTGTAAAACACAGTTAGCTAGCATTATGTTTGTATATTCTTTAGACTTTGTCTATACACATGTGCATCTTTGAAAATATTTATCTTTTAAAGATGTTTGCTTCCCCACAATGGCTTTACAGTGTTCGATAATGCTATTAATGATAACATTAATACTTATCTGTTTCTCTGTACCATAATTTTCTTAATTACCATATCTCATCACTAGCAATTTTCAATTTATAGTTTAACGTGTATTTCTCAATTTAAACAATGTACACACATTCACGTGCATCTTCTGACAGTACCCTAGCCATGCACGGATGAAGCTGTTTCAAAGGCTAAAATGTAACAGTTAAAAAAAAAATGTTTAGGTGGGGAGTTGATCATAAGCTAAAGACTCCAAATTATTCAAACAAAAAAATCAATTCAGCAAGCTAGGGTGGTAGCGCAAACCTTTAAATCCAGCACTCGGGAGGCAGAGGCAGGTAGATCTCTGTGAGTTCGAGGCCAACCTGGTTTAAAGAGCTAGTTCCAGGACAGCTAGAACAACCCTGAGAAATCCTATCTTGAAAAACCAACTACTGTGTGTGTGTGGGGGGAATCATTTCAACCATTTTGGTCCAATCTTCCTCCAAACCCCTGTGTGATCAGGCTGTGACAGGCGTTCTGAAATGTCTGAAAACAGGACAGTCAGGAGGCACACAAATGCTTTGCAAAGTAGGCAGTTTCTGTGGTTCCTCATGAGCTTAGTGTTGAGGGTGCAGAAGGATGCACTGCACCACTCACATGGGAAATCTGCACACAGAAGACTGTGCATGTATGTTGGAGACTGAACCCAGGGCCTCATACACGTTAGATAAATGTTCTACAACTCATTAAGCTATACTCCAGCCTTATATTTATAGTTTTTTGGACAGTAATATAAAGAAACCATACAATGGGTCATCTTTACTCAATGGGTTAAGATGCTTGTTGTCAAGCCTCACAACTGGGTTTTATACCTGGAACCCACATAACAGAAGAAGAGAACCGACTCTTGCTAGTTGTCCTGACTTCCAGATGTATAAATTATGGAAGGTGTTCCCCTCCCATCACACACATACAAAGAAACCACACAAAGATCTAAAATACCACCCATTTAACCATATATTAAAAAAAAGATGGGGAAAAGGCTAGGAGTGGAGGTTGGGAAAACTGTGATCAGGATGTAAAAAATAATAATAAAAATTAATTTTTAAAAAGACACATAGTTAAACTTACTTTGTTGTTGTTTTATTATTGATTGGTCTACCCACTGTTACAACACAAGGTTAAAGCAGAATATTAGAAGGGTTAAATCAGTGAAAGATATCTCTATGAATGTCATACAAATTAAATTCTGAGCTACATTTCATGGACAAGGGTGCTATGACTGTAATAGTCACCTAATATATATATATATATATATATTGGTTTTTTGAGACAGGGTTTCTCTGTGGTTTTGGAGCCTGTCCTGGAACTAGCTCTTGTAGACCTGGCTGGTCTCGAACTCACAGAGATCCACCTGCCTCTGCCTCCCGAGTGCTGGGATTAAAGGCGTGTGCCACCACCGCCCGGCCAGTCACCTAATATTTTATGTTGTTGGTCACAAAGGGGTGGATGGACAGTTACAGAAGACAGAGCTAGCTCAGAAGTTAGCACCATCATCTGGTAAAGTTCAGAGTACAAGCATTTAGTGGAGGCTGGGAGTGTAGCTCAGTGGTACAATGTTTGCTTAGAATGTGTTAAGTTCCTAGGTTTGATCCCTAGCATGTGGTACACACAAAAATAAAACAAGCAAAACAAACAAACCAACCAAAAAAACCCCCAGTTTTATTTTAATCTGCCTTATAAAAATGATCTTAAGAGAGATGAAAGCATGCCACCAAGCTAAATAAATGTATTTCTGGTAATGGAACACTAATACCATTCCCTTCTGTGTATAGATTCTAATGTAATAAATAAAAAAACAAACAAACAGTAAATATACCAAAATCTTGGCAGTCTTGGAGTACTGGTGTCTTATTAGCTATGGATGAAACCTGAGTGGGGTGGAATCAGATTCTAGACACAGACCATAACACTAGCTAGCATGCATCTGATACTAGATAGAGCTATAGCTTCATCTCTTCGTAAAATTAGCATGAGAAGAAAATACACAGGTTAAATTTAGAATCATAATGGTGCCTCTTGCATGTAATTACCAACTATTGCATGCAGGAGACTAGAGAAAAGGAATAGTGCGAAGGCTGGAAGTCTTGGTGCGACTTAGAATAGACTGCTCCCCTTCCCAGCCCATCACTTGTTGTTTGGGGCTGGACGTGCCCACAGGGAGAACATATACTTTGTGGGAAACAATTTCTTTAACTGTCCTGTGGTCTTTTTTTTTTTTTTTAAACTAACTATCCACTCTAGAAATGTGGCTCTTAGTTTAGAAGAGTTTTAGCAAATTTACTTAGTAAAATTTATTGAACATATTTATAGGAAGCAAGCTAGGTGGTGAATAGGGTTAGAGCTGAATTATTTCAGGGAAGACTTTGGTCATATCTAAATTTATTCAGTATTTCTGATTTGCTCTTATTCTGATCAGTGCTTAGCAAGTACTTCCCCCAGTAGAACTGGTTCCTAAGTTAAGAGAATGGATACTGCCTCCTATATAGCTAAGAATATTTATAGGCCTTAGTTCATTTGTTAGTTCTCTTGTTTCTGGGACAGAGTTTTACTATGTACCATTGGACAGCTTGGGAATTGCTTTACAGACCAAGCTGGAGATCTGTCTGTCTTCTGTCCCCCTCACCCCTGTGTTGGGATTAAAGGTATGTACCACAATGCTTGGTTCCCAGTTATTTCTTATTCCAGACCTCCAGTAGTTTCTCTTTGTAACCTCACCCTAAACTCAAGCCTTCAGGAATCCTGCCCTCCACTGGAGTCCTAATCCTTACAGTTTGCCACAATATACCCCAGTCACCCTTTCCACACATGACTAGATGAGGAGGGCAGGCACTTTCTCATGTCCAGATTTGGGCTGCACTTCCTTTATACTCACAAAAGCTGCTCTCCTCCTATTAAAATCCTCTTCATAAAATCTGTGCCCTAACCTGATCACAACTCAGTGTCAATTCTGTGGTTTTATTTTCTCAACTCATCTGGAAATTTGGTGAAGTCAGGCAAGCGATTTAATACTGGGCATGCTCCTAGATGACATACATGAATGTTTTGACTAAACTGACATAAACCTAAACTCAATTTTTACTGGGAGGTTCTGAGGGCTGACACCAGGCCCTAATATTACAGACTTTCCTCATCTATATCCCAAATGAAGGTAAAGAAAGTCAAGGAATGGCCAGGGGGTGGTGGTACATGCCTTTAATCTCAGTACTTCGGAGGCAGAGACAGGCAGATCTTTGTGAGTTCAAGGCTAGTCTGTTCTACAGAGTGAGTTCCAGGACAGGCTCCAAAGCTACATAGAGACCCCGTCTTTAAAGACAAAACAAAACAAAACAAAACAAAACAAAAAGAAGAAGAAGAAACAAAAAAGAAAGAAAGAAAGTCAAGGAATGGTTAGCTTGTCTGCTTCCCAGGCTTCCATATTGGACATATTCTAACATCTAACACAAATGTGTGTCACTTTCTAAACTATAGTAGGCACAGCCATTTCTCTTTCACCATGAGATACTATATTCTATACCAACTTTAGCTAGATCCCAATAACTAAAATAAACATGGCATGTCCACTTCAGATGCAGGTAACTGAGGTAGGCCTAGTGCTGGTCAATGAAAAATGAGGATAATTCTGTAAGGGAGACTTCTAGGAAAGATTTTTTAAAGAGACATGGGGAAAAAAAAGATCCTTTTTTCTTCTACTGTTTGTAGTGTCTCAAATAGTTGCAAAGAACTGCTAGGAGATAGAACAGGGATTCTGACATGCAGATTTACAGTTAGCTTGCATTGGGCCTCTTGTTACTTAAGAACAAAGGCTCACACACCTTTAATCCCAGCACAGACAGATCTCTAAGTTCAAGGCCGTCTTGGTCAACACAGCCAAGTTCCAGACCAGCCACAGCTACACATATAGTAGCACTCTGTCTCCATGCCCCCACCCCCAATACTCTAAGAACAAATGGTTCTTTAATGTTCAAGCTAGGAGGGACCAGAGTTCCTTTTCCTTTCATCCTAAGCTTCTTAATAAGTATAATATCTTAGAAGTGTCTTCACAAGTGCTTGAGATAAAAATGCTACTGGTTTGGAAAGTTCTGGAGGAAGATGAGATGGGTTTATCCAAGAATGACAGTCATGAAGCTGCCTGTGAGGATCTGTTGCCTGTGTGTTTATCCTGTGCTGAGTCAGACCAATGGTCAGGCATGAGGAACATAGCTAACTATGGATGGCCCACTTATTCCAGATAACAGAACAAGGTCATATAAGGTACAAAGCAATCTGTACAAACAGCAGTTCTTTCACACAGTGCTTTTCCTTCTTTCCTCCCCATCTCTGTTCTGTCATAGTGTGAGTATTCATATATGCAAGGGAGGGAGAGACAACAAAGACAGGAGAAATGTGCATTTCTAAATACATTTTACTTGGTGTTTCAGTAGCATTATGTGGAAATGAGGACTACTGAATTCAAGGCAGGCCCACTAAACATATATAATCAGTAGCCTACATTTTGATCAGCTATCTGAGTTATAGGGAAAAGACTAGTCAAACCTCACTTAACAATGCAGGAGACTTCAGAGTTGACTTGTACCAGTCTAGATTTCACTCATGTCTTCCTAGGCGCTGAGCACCAGGCTCCTCTCACATGATTAGTAAGCGCAGTGAAAGCAGACATGGACACATCCAATGACAAAGAGCAAAAACAGGCTGTGGCAAAAATTATGCCAAAGATTTTGGTAAAACAGTGCCAAGATAATGAGCAAGGATAAGTTACATCATTCTCCCTGTAATTTTAACTGTTAAACAACTCTAAGTCAATGGGTCTTTCATCATCTTGCTTATGTGGGCAACAGCTGCTTCACATTTACTAGACAGCTGAAGCCATGATCTCTGAAAAAGTGGCCTAGCCGGCTACTAGTGAAGAGCAGCTGCTGCAGCTCAACATGTCCATCTTGGAATGTGGCTGAGTAGAGACACAAGACTAACAAAGCACAGGTGACAGACAAGAACCCTGACTTCGTGAAACCCTGCACAACACAACAATGCTTAGTGAAAACTACCACACTGTCTAAGTGTGGCTAGACAGGAAAGCAGAGACGCTGCTGAGGCTGACCGCTGTGGGGGGACGGGGTGATTTCATTCAGTTGTCTAATAATGGCTCTTCAAAACAAACACATTTTTTTTTGTCAGCAAGTACCTTCCCTCTAAATGTTGCTTAGCAAAAATATGGGTAAGGTTTAAACACTATTGCTAGAAAAGTATTTTCATGACTTTACTTAATACTAATAAAAATTACCATTTATAATTATATTATCTCAACAAATTCATTCCAGAGGATAGTTTTAGAACTTGTCAAAATTAATGTTCAAAATCAGGAAATAGGAAAACAAAGTGAACCATTTAGGCAGCTCCACTACTGCTGGTCATCCACAGCATAGTCTTTTTCTCAACAGAAAAACTATACAACCCCTGGTAAGTTTTCATTTAAAAATGTGTAATTATAACCTGGTAGTCTCAAAGAAGTTACATATATTACAATCGGCATTGGAAACCTAGGAAGAGTATGCATAAATAATTCAAGATGAGCAATTATTTCAGTACTTCTTCAAAATGAACTCCAGGCAGTTTCTGATTAGATATTTATTGTCAAAATAATTGTTTCATAATTTAAATAGAACTTTACTGAAATTTTGTTGAATCACAATTATTTTCAAGTAGACTTGTATGTGCTATGGATAAAAGAGAAACTCACCTGTGAGAGGTGAAGGGGATCCCACTGGTGTTGATGGGTTTGATGGAAAACTACTGCTTGTATGGTCAGGAGAAT
This sequence comes from Microtus ochrogaster, assembly GCF_000317375.1. Taxonomy (NCBI): domain Eukaryota; kingdom Metazoa; phylum Chordata; class Mammalia; order Rodentia; family Cricetidae; genus Microtus; species Microtus ochrogaster. Next base: position 67,623,928 of record NC_022012.1, on the reverse strand, counting down.
AAATCTAATCAGAAAAATAAGAGATACACATGAGTCAGATAACAGCAAAAATACAAACCCATCCATGGAGCTGTTTCTGTGATCTTGGTCACACTACTCATTCCAAGGCTCATAAGGAAAACACTTTCATCCAATTGTACACTATTTTCTCACTAGACACCAAAGTAGCTTCAGTTTTCAAACTAGGACAAAAAATATTACACAATTTCAAATGTGAGAGGAATAACAGAAATATATATTTCTTAATTATTGTTGTTGGAAAGTTCTAATTATCAGCAGAAAAATCAAGACATGAGTTTGGGTATGGGTGCACCTCTGCAATAATTGTCAAGTTCAAGGTCAGCCTGGGCTAAACAGCAGTAACAGGCCATGGAGACTAGTCCACGCCTGTGACTAGTACAAGGCGCAGAGGTGAGACTGAGACTTTAAGGTCCCATATTTGAGCTGCATCTTTGTCTCAAAATAAAACAAGCTAAGCCGGGCGGTGGTGGCGCACGCCTTTAATCCCAGCACTCGGGAGGCAGAGGCAGGTGGATCTCTGTGAGTTCGAGACCACCTCTACAGAGCTAGTGCCAGGACAGGCTCCAAAGCCACAGAGAAACCCTGTCTCGAAAAACAAAAACAAAAAAAAATATAAATAAATAAAATAAATAAAAAAAAATAAAAAAATAAAAAAAACAAGCTATTGTAAAGTTAAAACATCTGGAAAGTAAATAATCTTTAAAAAATACCATTTAAGTACTATAAAAGTGATAATTCCACAAAAAAAACTTAAAAATAAAAAGGTAGATTCTTTTAGGCTGTTTTGTTATTAGTGGTTTGAGTCAGAGTCTAGGTTGCATAATCAGGATCTCGACAGACCTTGTATTTGTGATTCTCGTGACTTGGCCTGCAAGGTCTGGAACTTCAGGTGTGTCACAGAAAGCTTGGTTACTATGCATTTAAAATGGTCTTTAAGTCAGGTGTGGTGGTGCACACCTTAAATCCCAGCACTCGGAGGCAGAGGCTGGTGGGTCTCGAGTTTGAGATCAGCCTGTTTACAGACAGAGTTTTAGAACAGCTAGGGCTACAAAGAGAAACTTTAAAAAAAAAAAGTTTTCCCTTCTACCTAAATATTAACAGTCACCACTTACCCCTTTAAAAAGTTACTTATCTGTTTTAGTTCCAATGACTGCGTATTAAATTAAGCTTTCTCTAAAGGACACTAAACTTCTACAAACATGTTTCAAGATCTTTATCATTGTGACTCATTATTTCTTATGTTCAGAAGTCAGTTATACACCTTTTATGAGCAACCAATGCTAACTTCATAAAGTATATAATACAATATTGATGAGGGAGGGAAGAATGATTTCACCAATGCTGAACAGATAAGTCAGAAAATATTCACACAGCTGTATTCACAGATTAGTTTGCCTTGCTGACCATTACTCCTCAGCTGTGAGAACCAACTGTGAAAGCCCTGGAGAAACCTTACCTTCTGTAGTAGCTGGCAGCTCCCAGTTCAGTGCTGGTGCTTACAAGTGCTTCCAAGCTATCCATTTTCTGTCTCCTACTCTCAATCCTTACCTAGTCACTGCTGTGCTGACAAGAGATGAGGGATGGTAGAAATGGCAGAGCCTGTGCTTGGAATTCTCACCGGGGTGACTTTTGGACTTCAGGTTTAGCTAAAGTTTACACCTCTTCTACTTTCCAGTTCCCTTAAAGGTTTCCGTAGAGTCCAAGTACCCTTTTCTTCTCTAGTCACCTGGTAATGACATTCTTTGTGCCATGTTTACACATCCTGGCGACTGACTCCTGAACTAACTTCTCCCTGGACAGACTGAGTAGGACACACCTGAACTTTGAGTCACTACTTTTCTTCCTATCCTCCCCAAATTTTCCCTTCTTTTCCTCTATTTTCGTTTGTGTTCTCCGTTTTCTACAAAGGGGTCTGGCTCTTCCCTTTGCAGATAACAATATTTACAATTCTGTTTCTGGGATAGGTACACATCCTTCTCATACCACTTTAAACCTGTGCCTGCAACCTCAGGTGTTCTTCCTCACAAGTTGTTCACCTTATTTTTTGACACAAGATCTCTCGTTGGCCTGGACCTCTGGCTGGCCAAGCCCTGGGGACCTATTTGTCTTCCCAGTGTTGAGACTTGTTTGTTTTTTCCAAGACAGAGTTTCTCTGTGTTGACAGCCAGAGCTGTCCTGGGACTGGCTTTGTAAACCAGGCTGGCCTCAAACTCACACAGAGATCTGCCTGCTTCTGCCTCCCAAGTGCTAGGATTAAAGGCATGTGCCATCACTGCCTGGCAAAAGAAGTAACTTTTTAAAGGCATGAACAACCACCACGTGGCTCCAGTGTTGGGATTATAATGAGTGATAAAATCTGCTATAATACATATTGATAAGAAGATTCTTTAAATGGTGAGATGTATCTTAGTATTTAAGTAATGAGGATCAGTAAAAGAAGAAAGTGAAAGTTTGTTATAGAGGCAGCATGGTATAACTTTGAGAACAATTATGTGGTGAGGTTCTGTATGGTGAGAATTGGTGTTAATCTTCTAGGCTATATGTATCTCACACTTAGGTAGACATAGGCTTTCTCAGGTGTGAATGAACTGCCAAGTCTTTCAGCTCTGCTTTTTCAGTGAAGCAATCCCTAAGTTTGTCAAATGCTGGTGAGAGTCCCTTTAAGTCAAAGAAAACGGGCTATACTTTAAAGTCATATGATCATATGATATATGGAGTCATATGATATTGGAGAGACAGGACATGGTTCTGATCCTATACTCAAGCAGCAGTGAGCTTTTGGGAATCATGGTGGAAATAGGAGAAACTATACTAAAATCTATCTTTTCCAAAAGAAGCTTCTCCATTCGTATAACAGAAGCCATTTTTTTTTTTTTTTACCATTTACCCATTACACTTGCAGTTTGATGTGATATCAGACAGAATTGCTATTCATTCATTATCTACATTTAAAAACTGTGGGGTGGGGCAGGGTAGGGTGGGGAGTTAAAGAGATGGCTCAGCACTGGCTGCTCTTCCAGAGGACCTGGGTTCAATTGCCAGCACCCATAGGATAGTTCACACCTGTCTGTAACTCTAGTTCCAAGGATGCAATACCCTCACACAGACATACAGCAGGCAAACACCAATGCACAGAAAATAAAAAGTTATTCATGGGCATGGCAGATAAGATGGCTCAGTTTGCTCCCCAAGATCCACCTGGAAAGAGACCAGATTCCTGAAAGTTGTTCCCTGACCTCCATGTGCCCCCCAAACAAAACAAAACACTGTTTTACTCCTACATAGGGAGGAGGACTAGTGCAGCACTACCAGATGGCAGATCAAATCACAACTTAATTAAACTATTTCATAAAAATCATTCTTTTAGAAATCCTAAACACCAGGCTTTTCTGGCAATGAAAATTCTAAATGAAGATTTCTTTCTTTACCTTTCTGACCTTAAAGAATTCCAATACTGGTATTTAAAGAAGAAAAAAGTCATTTTAAAATGGGGGTGGCAGTGACTTAAGAGTCTAGGGCAGAAACAAAGTCAGAGCTCATTCTACATGCAGCCCACAGGCACCTACTTAAATGGCCAATGATGAATAACTCCCAGTACCTTCTGCCAGGCTTAAATGGTAATATTTCTCATTTTACTGCAACAAATGAGGCTCCTCCTCCTATCAGTCATGGTCCATTCCAATCAGTAGGGTGCCAATAAAGCCAGAGGCTAATGAAAAGAGCCTCAGACAAAAAGAAACAATGGGGAGCTCCAGGCCCAACCCTGGAACTGAGGAGAGTCTAAGGTTTTAAACACTGAAGCTTTTGCACATTTCAGTTAATCTTTATTATGCTAATGTTATTGAGTCTAAGGAACAAAGAAACTTATTTCATGAATTACTTCTAAACTGTCAACTTCCCTGGATTTTCTTTTCTTTTGTTAGAGACTACTGACCATTTAACTATCTAGATTAAAGCACACACATTTCTCCTTCTCTTCTTCCCTCCCTAGCTCATTGAAATCAAAACATAAATTATCACAAAGAAGCCTGATATAATCAACAAAGTTAAACAGTCCTCTCGTTTGATCTCTTCTAAATTAAAGACTGAATGTTTTGATATGGTATTAAGCACTGAGATAAACCAGATGTTTCTTCCTCCATATAACTCTCCATGGGCACAGTCTTAAAGGGTGATTGTCTGGCAAATGTTCAGGGACACACAGATTTTTCCTTTCCTTCTATCTACTCATGTGTATTATCTAAACTAGTGCACAATCCATAGGGCTTTGGGGACTTTGTGTAAATACCTTCATGTACAATTCTCTTTCTTGCTATCCTGAGATTAAGACCACAATTATCCAAGCTTAAACCTAAAATAAAGGAACCTTTGCAAATGCATTATCTGGCCTTACATGTTTAATCACGCAGTATTCTGTGTGTTCTTTAATACCTAAACTGAAGAACAAAGATTGTACCCTCCGGTGTTTCACACATGAAAGACCTTCTAAGGCAATTGGGGAACTAGAATTAACTTCTAATGACAACAGCAGTGTTTTCTCATGAAAAGTAGAAGCTATATCATATTAAAGATACCATATTCTAGCCATCTGAAATATTTAACATAAAAATTTGGTATGCATGTCAGGTTCTCAGATGTAATTCTCATTAAGTTTCTTCCTCTTATCTCTCCTAATTCTTCAAATCACCAGACAACTGTTTTTGTTTTTTAGCACATTTTAAACACTAAACATTACTTATGAGAATGGGAGTCTACAAGGAAAACTGGAGAAACAATATTGTTTGGGGAGATAAAGGGAGTCTGAAGAAAGGGATAGGAAGCGTGCATGTGAGGGTCTGCAGTGATGGAGCAGATGGAATGGATCACTCTTAGCTATGACAGAAATGATTTATGGAATGACCTGGATGTTTCTGCCTAGTAACAACACAGGACTGAGTTTCATTCAATCCAGAGTTGAGTTTCCATAGCAACTTAAGCCCACCCACTAGCTAGATTAAACATTTTTCCCCCTGGCTTCCATTCTGAGTGAATTTGGATTTTTTTTTTCTCCAAATACCATCCTGGTTTGGCTAGTATGCTGTTCATAATATGGAAGGGAAATCAAGGATGTCAGGATAACTAAAGTAAGCTTGAAGGATCACTGAGAACATCACAAAGTCTTGTCTGCCCCTATAATGGTTTCTTCATATACATTTTCCTTAGAAAAACAAAACAAAACCTTATAAAAAAAATGATTCCCAAATGGAGGTTTTATTTTTAAATTTTGCTTAATAGTAAGAGTCAAATGTAAATGTCCTTTTACAAATGAATAAACTATCTGTTACTAGTTCTTTTAAAATGAGGACCATGGCAGGCTAATCAAATACCCAAGAGCAATTTTCTTCTATACAAGTTTTCTTCAGGGAATAAATTCAGAAAAAAAAGCAGGACAACTCCTTTTAATCATCCTCAACACTTCTAATACAGTCCCTATAGCACAGTTTCATAGATCCCCAAAGCAGTGGAAAGGAGCACTCTGAGGCTAGATAGAGGGGATTGTATTGCATATGAGCTCTACTCTTATTAGCTGGTGATCCCCAGGGCAAACTACTTCATCTTTTGAGCCCAATTCCTTAACCTTTAAACCTTAGTTTCCCCATCTATAATAAGGGGGTAATAATGCCAGGGTGTTCCTGAGGATTAGGTGAAATAGGGCATGGAACTGGTTAGTGTAGTGCCGAGCAACTAGATAGCACTCAGACCACAGTTGATCATTTCCGTGGGTTTGTACCCCACCATTATTACATATGTTCCAAGATTAAATCCAACAAACATTTACTGGATTCCACTGTGTACAGGGTTTCATATGTGGTAGAAGAGTTTGACTTGGCTTCATTTCTTAAAAAACTCATACTTACAGCTATGGAGAAAGGTTTATTTACTCAAACAATACATAAAGGAGTTTCTTTCTTCAAGAGCTCAACAGCTGCTCACATATCAGAGTTCTACTTTCCCTATCAACAGCAAATGTTTGAGAAAGTTCATTGTATTGCAGACAAAATATAAGACAACTTTGGAATTCTAAAAAGCATACTGCTTAAGACAAAAGGATGAGGAAAAAATAAAAGTCTAAGGAGAAACTTTACAAGGCAGAAAACATAATTTGAAGCTGAATAAGTATATTTGAGTCTTACAGATTATTAATAAACATCCTTCTCTCCTTTCTGGCTTTAGCATACCAAAGTACTTTTAACATTTTAAGAGTCATACATATTAAATGGTGAACACTGTGGTCCCTATTTTTTGAAGTGATCAAGACAAGCTGTAACGTATTATAAAATCTCTTTTAATCCATTTTGTTCATTTTAGCACAAGTCTTTCAATGATTCTGAGCCCCACCCTCTGGTCTGAGTGAACCAGCTGTAGCTGACTGCTTTTTTCCACAAACAAACAAGCAAACAATATTTTCCATCATGTGAAAACCCTTATAAAGGCATTTCCTTCATATTAGATGAGTTGGATTTTCTTTCTTGGCTCTTCTTGATTTATTTAAATGGGCCACTTGAGTAGTTACATATAAATTTCCCCAAATTTCTTTGTTTTACCTGTATTTCTTCTATTCAAATAAAGATGTATTAAAATGAAATCACAAATACAGCTATTGTAGGTATGTAGTAGGTGGTGTTATCATAAGTTAATTTAATGGTATATACCAATATAAACAGAAAACAGTTCCTGGAGCTAGGTCCTGTAGACCAGGCTGGCCTCGCACTCACAGAGATCTGCCTGCTTCTGTCTCTCGAGTGCTGGGATTAAAGGCGTGCGCCACCACTGCCCGGCTCAGAAAATAGTTCTTAAATGCATAATTATGTTAAAAGTGTTGTGACTATGCCATTTACTGTCCACAAAATCTTAACCCTAGTTCATCAGTAGAATGTGTACCCAATACTTACAGATGCCAAAGCCTTTCCAAGTGCATCACCCGTCTGTGAGCTTCCAGCAGCATTCCCTCTGGCTCCTGGATGATTTAAACAGGTAAACAAATCAAGAAGACTAGCAGGAATGTTACTTTTTCTTAAGCATGTACCTATTACTTCAAGGGTAGCCTGGCTTGTGATCTCACATGTCACAGTGAATCAGGAAACACTCTATGTGCTTTAACAAGCTATAAAAATAAAGATGAGTTCCTTATTGGTTTTTGGATTAGTGAAACTTAAAGGTTAATTATCTTCTTTCATTTTTATTTAAACTAACTACTAAAAATTTTATTGAACAATATGGGTTTCAATAAAACTCTCAAATTAGGATTAGGAAGCTATCCCAACCCAGAAGCTCACCTAGAATGCTATCTGACCCATTGATGGGAGGAGTATGGGAGGTGGCAACATATGGTGAACTGCTGGTACTGCCACGGTGGAAGCTGGACATTGGCGGAAGACTCGTGTTTATGTCTGTAGGTGACACTGAATGTGGAGGATAACTCTAGAAAAGGGAAAAAGACATGACATAGTACATGTTTTCTGAAGGCTGGGCTATTGCTTAGTAGTAGAGCACTTGCTTAGCATGCATGAAGGTTTTATTCCCCCACCCCTGTGCTCTTGTGTGCACGCGCTCTCTCCTCCTCCCCCCCCCCTCTCTCTCTCTCACACACACACACACACACACACACACACACACACACACACACACATAAAAAATTAAAGCACACGTTTTCTAAACAGGAATATACACTTGACAATCTGTATAATAGGTTAAAATGAGTATGACATATGACAAATTAGTACTGTGCGACAGGCATTCCCACTGAAAAAAGTTATGGTATAGTAAGCCTATAAATACTTCCAGGTTCACAAGTTTTGGTTTAATTATAATTTATACAAAAAGAGCTAAGAACAAAATGTTGTTTGATAGCCTACCAAGCGGTCATGTGAATGAAGGCTGCCATAACTACTGGACTGAGACATGTGGGAAGTTGAGGTTCCCAGAATTCCACTGAAACCAGGCTGGCTCATCCCGTTTGATGAACTCCAAAGGTCAGAAGAACTGTGGGTCCCATCTAAAATAAAAAGAAAAATAAAACAAAGTTTTCCCTAGCCAGAATTTTTTCTTTTGACAGTGTACAAAAAAATATAAAGGGTATAATGACAATTGAGTTCAACTGTCCAGTTACTACAATCTAGAATCATCCTGGAAAAGTAATTCAGCGAGGAACTGTCTAGATCAGACTGGCTGAGGGCATGTCTGTAAGAGGTTTTCTTAACTGGGTTAGCGAATGTGAATGGTACCATTTTGTTGTCTGTGCCCTGACCTATTTAAGGGTGAAAAAAGGTGAGTGTACATGCATTAGCTTTTCTCTGCTCTCGACTCTGATGTGTTTATCTGTGTAATTCCCACTGCCTTGACTTCCCTGCTATGATGGATCGTCACCCTCTCTAAGCTGCTTTTTGTTAGGGTGCTTTATCACAGCAACAGAGACAAGCAATGCCTGCAGATACCATTCCCCCTTCCAACCTAGTATTCTTTCAGGTTTTCTTCCCTCTTAGCCCCCATAATTACTATTTTTAAAAAAGAGATTTTTATAGTAAAATAAACAAACAAGAACAAAAACAGTATAAACTGTAATAGGTAGATTATTAAAACAATTCTCAAAAAACATATACTTCACACCAAAAAAGGTAATAAATAATTGAAGTCTGGGGGCAAGTTGGATTTAATTCTTGGCTAAATGTTCAACCAAAGGCCTTAACCCATAATAGGCAACACACATCATATCAGACATTCTGAAAATTTGGAATGAAGAAGTTTCTATCACAGCACGATGGGGTAAAAAGTGACATTATATAGTGAGGTTTCAAATGAGATGTCAGCAGTGACTTCATCTACAGCACAGTTGCGGAACCATTTATGTAGTGATGTACGGCTCCCACATATATATACCACAATACCAAACCACAGGAGACCAAATAAAAATGATTTGTCAGACAGGAATTAGAAGAGATGCAGCACCTCTCTAACATGTCTCAGTTAGTTCTTTATGAGACTCTAATGCAAACCATAAACTACTACTCTTTCTAAATTTCATATTTCAACATTCTCCTAACAAATTAAATCAGAATTAATTTCCTATGCCGCTGAGATTAGCCACATCTTCTCCTTCCTTCTGATTCACTGTACAGTCTATAAGTAGTCTTGTTTTCTTTTAAGGCAGAGAGCTTTGATCATTTTTCTGTTAGAAGTAGATGATCATTTCAAAGGTCTGTTGGATAATTTAATTAAATTACAATTAGCAATAAATGCTCCAGAATATTGTATGGCTAAATTTTAACTGATTTCATAAAAAATACTTAGAAAAGTATGTCTGAATTTCTGTACAGCTATCTTTTTTCTCACATTTAATGCCAACACACTGACAGTTCTGGCTGGCTCTCACAACTGCTAGTAGTGCTTACCTTGCATAAAGAAAGTGCTAGCGAACATACTGGTTGGTGGCTTGGGAGATGGATAACTAGGAGATTCACGGTTGAAATCGTCAGAATTTGGGGATGGTGCATATACCTTAAAACAAAACAGGAGACTTAATTAAATGTAAATGATTATATTATTTACATAAAATGAGTTCTATGTTTCACAAAGAACCTAAAAGACTCATCTACTAATCTCCATTAGTACATATCACAAATATTGCTACACAGTTGACATCAAATTTGGTTACTAACTACATGTTGCTTTTTAGCTGGTTACTAGAAAATAAATTACTTCAGATGTTCATGTATTCCATCTTGTTATAACAATTATAAGAGGTGGCTGAAAAAGGCCTAAGACACTCAGACAGAAAAATATAATTTTCTTAGCAGCATGTGTTTTGAAATCTAATGGGGCAAACAAATGTCTCTGAATATTAAGCAGCAAACTTTCCACTGTTGTAAACTATAGCAGTTCAGACAAAGAGAACAGATGAAATGACCCTGGTAAAAGGCATGAAAGGACAGCAACTTCCTTAGCTTAGGAAATCGAATCAAATTCTGCTGAGAGGTCTCAGTTCTTAAATTTCAGGTATACTTCCAAGTTCGACATATCTTAAAGAAAAAGATTATTTGTTAGGGCAGTAATGCTTTCTTTTAGTGAACATTTGCTCTAGATAAGGAAATTATGAACATTTTAAAATGTCAAACGGCCAACATTCACAATCCTTGAGAAAACTAAACGGGCAGCCAAATAAACAGTGAATGAAATATGACCACAGAATTCTCAGAATTACTGAACTTTAGAAAACAAAACAAATAACAAATAAAACTTTACATGAAGCTTGGCATAGTGGCTAACGCCTGCACTCCAAGGAGGACGGATGGCTTCAAGTTCAACACCAACTTTGGCAAGAGTGAGACTGTCTTACCACCAACCATGCCATCAAAATGTCTTCTATTGGGAGCTCACCAAGGCCAGTTGGACTGTGACTGAAAAAGCATGGGATAAAACCGGCGAACAATGAGGGATGATGAGAAGCCAAGGACAATGGCACGGGGTTTTGATCCTACTTCATGTTCTGGCTTTGTGGGAGCCTAGCCAGTTTGGATGTTCACCTT
>NC_022012.1:67602828-67612895 GCF_000317375.1 Microtus ochrogaster | reverse complement strand
ACTAGCTCTGTAGACCAGGCTGGTCTCGAACTCACAGAGATCCGCCTGCCTCTGCCTCCCGAGTGCTGGGATTAAAGGCGTGCACCACCATCGCCCGGAAGATATTCTGAAATTATATAGAAAAAACTTTGTAACAGTTACATTTTACAAGTGGGGGAAGGGCCAAGCAGTGGTGGTGCATGCCTTTAATCCCAGCACTCGGGAGGCAGAGGCAGGCGGATCTTTGTGAGTTCGGGGCCAGCCTGTAGACCAGGACAGGCTCCAAAGCCACAGAGAAACCCTATCTTGAACCCCCCCCACGAGCAAAAAAAAAAAAAAAGAAGTGGGGGAAAGGACTGTTAGTATATAATGTGGCATTTTTAACCCAAGCAAATGCTTTTAAACAGTGGTAAGAGAAAGAACATTCAAAGGACACATCTCACTGGCAGAATGGGCCAAGCAAACAAGACCCTGGGGGGTGGGGGGTGCTGGTTCTTACACCAAGGTTAAATGGGAGCAATTAATTTTTTTTTTACAAAAACTATTAATTATAAATTCACAAGCTATCAAAATTTACTCTTCCTAAAAGGTACTAACCATATAGAGTTCTCAATCTTCCTGAAGCTCAAATTTCTTATCTGTAAGGTAGCCTGATCCTGTACCTCACAGGGCAGATGAGATGAGGTATCAAATATTTAGCACAGTGCTTCTGATAGTGTAAGAAGTAGCGAGTAAGAATTAGCTAATATACCATATTTCTACCATGACAACAGAAGAAATTACACTGTTTAGTATTGCCACTAGTCAGTTTTTGATGCTATTTGTCACACGTTTTGTGAGATATGACTCTATTTATACAAGCACAGCCCATTGTACATAAAGGTTAGAAAGTTCTTTTCATCTCTTCTTACTAGTCCTGCTAATACTAGCATACATGTGTATTTTCCTTTGAATTGGTTTTCATGTTTGTTTCCTGTCACCTCTTCAAAGTAAATTGTATACCTGTGGTATCTGAGATGTTTGGAAAAGCTATGTTCTTAGAAATTAACTAAAAGGTCCTGACAGGAAAGTGTGACATATACATGTATTAGCACACTTTTCTATTTTAAACATATCTCATACAAGATTACATTAGGGGGATGGAGGAAATGGTTCAACAGTCAAAGACACTGGCTGTTCTTGCAGAGGACCTAGGCTCTATCCCCAGCATCACATGGAGGTTCATAACCATCCATAATTCCAGTACCAGGGGATCCCATACTCGCTTCTGGCCTCCAAGGGCAACAGGCTTGCAAGTGGTGTACAAATGTACATACAGCCAAAACACCCATACACATACAATAAAAAATTAACTTTATTAGTGTAAAATAAAGAGAAACACTATGGCATATTTAATTGTGTAATTGTGTTTGTGTCTTATAAGTTTTTTAGGAAAGGAATTTGATTATATATTTTTTCTTAAATTTCCCTTTCCAAAGCCTGGCATGGTGGTTCACAAATGTCACCTCAAAACTCAGAAGGCAGAAGCAGGAGGACTCCCATAAATTTAAGACTAGCCTCAGCAACACAGCAAGTTCCAGAATAGTTTAAACTGCAGAGTGAGATCCTGTGTTAAATAAGTAAATAAACAAGGAATCAAACAAAATCAACAAAGCTTCAGCTTCTAATCTTGGCAAAACTGAGAGTCTTTTGCCTTTTCTATACAGAATTCTCCAAAACAAGGGACACTGTAAAAACAGAAAGTAGAGGAAGTTTCTAGCCTTTGCTAGGAAATACAAATCAGAATCAAATGTAGAAGATAGTATCAGAACATGTGCTTTTCATTACAAATCTATTCTTACTACACATACACTTTATCAGAAATAGCTATAATTTATCCAACATATTCAAGTTATAGCCCAAAATATTTGAAACTCACACATGAGAATTCTAAAAAAGTTCCAGTTTTGATGCATCATTTCATGCACCAAAAAGACCTACATAATTTTTCATCTTAAATTTCAAAATAACTTCTTGATTTATAGCTGTCTTTGGTACCTTCAGTTCCTTGTATGCCAAATATGATGGACTTATGATTCAAAACTTTTTAGAAGTCTGCCGTTATGACAAAAGTAAAGAGATATGTCTACTTTGATCCAAAGTGCTGCTAAATAAAGAATGATGGCTATCACACAAAATGAGGAAACTAAAGTAAACAGAACAAATTAGAAGAAAACACATGCATACTTACTTGTACTTGAAGACTGAAGCTGAACAGGAAAATGAGGCCTCATGTTAGAGGCAAAGTTAGTTTTTAGAGATAATCTCTGTACAACATAGGTTTTGGGAATAAAAAGGACTTTTACAAGATAAAACAGGACATAGTGATGCATGCCTTTAATCCCAACACTGAATTCCAGGCCTGATTTACAGAACAAGTTCCAATATAGCCAGGGCTATACAGAGAAATCCTGTCTTAAAAAACTAGAGAACAAACAAACAAGCAAAAAACCCCAACAAAACAACCCCCTGAACACCATGAAAAAAAGATCGTACAAACGAAGATGGCAAATAAAACCCTAAACAACTTTATTGTTTACACACTAGTACACTTCAAATTTTCATCATAATAGAAATACTTTGCAGCCTGTGGCTCTCAGAGGACCCCTGGCACTGTTCTAACTTTGCTGTTGGTATCTCAGCCATGACCTGCAAAACACAGATGCAGAGCTATGGAATAGCAGTTGTGCCAGTCTCGAGTTCAGATCAAAGCACAACTGATGTGGTCAGGGAGTTTATTAGCTCCAGATGTGGGGAAACAGTCAGCCAGTTCCACAAAAAGAGCAAGTCTTTCCTTGTTACAATCAGTACTGGCCACAAATTAAAACCAGACCGCTTATGTCATCCGATCACCTGTACACAGATGCCAGTTTTTTTTTAAATTCTAGTTAACGATATATTTAAATCTCAAGGATGATTCTGTAGCACAACGAACAATCTTAAAATTAAGAAAGAGAAGTAGTTATGATTTAAGATGATTACAATCTACTAGGAGTCAAACAATTTTAAGATATTAGAGAAAGGGACAACTAAGTATTTTAAGGTGTTCTATCTAATTTCTAGACAGGAATTCCAGCTTTGGTTTCAGAAAGTTAGGCACAAGCCGGGCGGTGGTGGCGCATGCCTTTCATCCCACCAGCACTAGGGAGGCAGAGGCAGGCGGATCTCTGTGAGTTCGAGACCAGCCTGGTCTACAGAGCTAGTGCCAGGACAGGCTCCAAAGCTACAGAGAAACCCTGTCTCGAAAAACAAAACAAAACAAAACAAAACAAAACAAAAAAAAAAAGAAAGTTAGGCACAGGCAGCTATTGCAGAGGTGCCATTTTGCTTTTTAAGGTGTTAAGGCACATTTTTGGTATCTGCTGAACAGATAGATACTCTTAACTCAGAGCACAAGTGAGTCAAAACCCACACTTCTTTTCCATCATCATTAAGTCTGGTTGAAGAGAACAAACTCTTACCAATATCTTGAATGTTCTCATCCCACTTACCCCAGGGTAGGTTTAAAAAAGACAGCACAGCACTGCCTCCAACAGTGACTATGCAATTATGCTCAGGGTGCTTTAGTTCATGCACCCAACTGGAGTCAAGCTGTCAAAGACAGATTCCTCCCCACCTTGGATGATTCAGTTGAGACATAGGAATGACCTCCAAATTTGGGGGAGAACATTCTGGAGCTCTAGAGATTGGCAATGTGCACTACATCTCTTTTCAATGACCCGTTTTGTAATTAATATTGGAAACAGCCCTGTACAACAAAGAAGCATAGAGAGTCTGGTAACTACTGAGAAAAGATGCAAAGTAAATAAATAAAAAGTAAATCAGAAGCTTTAGCTAAAAAGAAAAATAGATCCATAGTCTGATGGTTGATATTTTTAATAGCTTAAATGACAAGGAGGGGGGAGTGTTCCTTAGGATGTGTGACTATTAATTTAAGGGCCCTTTCCCAGAATATGAGAAGACCTACAGATGATAAGCAAATTCTATTCTATGTGCCATGCAATGCAGCAGCCATTATTTAGTGGTCACCTGAGACTGTAAATGGTATAAAGAAAAAAATGGAATTTTGCATTTCATTTTCTTAAACTACCACATATGAGTAAATGGTCCTTTATCCAGAAGTTCAGGCTATACAAAATACGTTGAAAGAAGAATTTTGAAATCTCACATACTCCAGGGCCTATGAAAAAGCAATCCAAATTCTTAAAGCATTTTAAAAACTATCATCTAATCAGGAATAAAGAAACATGGATGGCTGGGTGTGTGGCTAAGTGGTAGGGCACTTGCCTAGCATACCTAAGTCCTGGGTTGGAACAACACTTCCTTTTTTTGAACATTCCATGTGTAGAATTTTATTGGCTCCTCTGTCAGGATAGTTTTAATAATAGTCCTTTTTAAGTTTGCATCAATATACTCAATATCATTTATGATAACTTCCAAAAATATAAATCACTTGGCTAATTTACCTAATCATTACAGTTTCAAAACAAAAACATATTATATTCAGAAATAACCACTTGAATTATCTCATGGCTTATGCAATTATATAAAAATGAGGTAATTCTTAAATTTACTTTTCAATTAAGTTATTGCTGATTACATATATTAAGCTAACTCACAACAGTAAACAACAGAGTAGTTTCTATTTTTAAATTTCTAAGATCTGAATTTTTAAAAACAAGATTGTTAAAGAATAAATGAAATTTTGGCATTAAAAATTATGCTCTGACAAGTGCCAGAAAGTCAGTAGAGGACTTCAGACAGTTCTGAAAATAATTTCCTACATGTTCATCTAACTACTCTGTGTCCAGTATTTGTAAATATATAGATCTACACGTACACTAGGATACATACAAACAAACGAACCTTTAGTTGATTTGAAGATTGAAATTTAGTCTCCTCTCTAACTAAAGTTAAACACAACTTCAAAGGAAATTACATAAAAATGTTAAGCTCAATTTACAACTAGCAGTTTAATTGGATTTGACAAATAAATATCTTAATGCTTTCAGTATATTAATATAACACTGCCATAAAATCCAATCTGTTATAGAGTTTTTACGGTAATTTCACATGTAATCAGGAAAGATTTAGAGAGTTCCCACCAAGTTGCAAAGGTGCTGAGCCCACGGCACACCACCAAGCAGAGTGAACTGAGTGCAGAGACACAAGTTAGCTCTGTTTGAGGTCCTCCTCTTCAAACCAGTTGGTAAGGCACACTGGGCCTCTGTAAGTGGGAAAAATACGCTTAATTCAGTAGGTTTCTCTTCTCTTTTCACCAAATTTCCAGGAACATGTCTATATTATAAAAGCTTTCCTGTCTTGGACAATTGGTATTTACAGTTTTCTGTGCAAAGTATCTTAAAATTAACTGCTGGTTCGTTGAGGAACAAGCATTTTAATATTAACCATTTTTAACTGTGTAGAAATTTCTCCCACATTAAATGAGGCATATCTTAAAAATTAACTTTAACATCACTTAGTATGTTTCATTGGTCTTATAAATGCAAAGGTTTTTTTCAAATAATCTTTTTTTCCCCCTGAAAATGGCTTTTTTTTTTTTTTGGTTTTTCGAGACAGGGTTTCTCTGTGGTTTTGGAGCCTGTCCTGGAACTAGCTCTTGTAGACCAGGCTGGTCTCGAACTCACAAAGATCCTCCTGCCTCTGCCTCCCAAGTGCTGGGATTAAAGGCGTGTGCCACCACATTTCTAAGGAACAGATTGGACCTTCCTTCCTTCTTAAGGTAATGCTGAACAGTGTAACATCACCTTTGCGTTATCTACATGAAAAAAAGACAACTTCCTTGAGTTCACAGATTAGTTTCAGCCCCCCCTACAGATTTATGCAAATGTTCTTATCATTCAATGTCTTGTTCAGAGAATTTTTGCATGACCTCATGCTTCCTATCATAATAACATTACACTTAATATGCTGGGTCCACAGATGGTCTACATATTTGAATTCATTATACTTTCTTCTCCCAAAGTAACTAACACTAACCCCCCCCAAAAAGAACAAAACTTCAATTCTATATACTTTCACATTTGTGGGGGTAAGTATATGCTTTCAATGATTATTAAAATATGCACTTGAAAAATAAGTCTTATAACAATTTACAATATAATTTGAGTTCACGGCTATTTTAATTCTTACAAAAAAAAGGAAATTATGTGGAAACAGAAAGGCTGTAATTTAATTATATTAGAAGGAATCAGATAGTTTAATTTCTTATGTTTTTTAAACACCTATAACAATTAACAAGTCTTATTCAAAAATTGAAAATTCCTACTTGACTTGGCTGAAGAAATATGTCAGTAGTAAAGTATTTGTTACCCATGTGTGAGGCCCTGCGTTCTAACACCAGTCATACATATATAGATGTGCGCACACACACACACAACACACACACACACAGACAAAGACGTGCACACATGCACCCAAACCCTGACAAGCCACCCCACATTGAGACAATTAGCATTATGATCAGGCATCCACAATTTATCTGTAAAGGTACTCTAGTGCTTTTTCCAGTTAAATTTGCTATGCAATACAGACTTTTTTTTTTTTTTTTTTTTTTTTTTAGCACAAGTGGTAACAAGAACTGATTCAGTTTACTGTAGAGACAAATTTACTTGTAAGATTATATAAAGGAAAAGACCTATCTTGGAGATGAAATTAGGCTAAATTTCAGAACTTATCTAGGTGGGGTTTAAACAAATTACTTCATGCCTCTCAATCTTACTGTCTTAATTTATGAAATGAGGCTCATTGCATTTAACATGAAGACAGCTTTCTGACTTAAGGGAATCAGACAAAGTTTTCCACATGGTTCATGGCCTTTATAATAGCATTGGTTTCTGTCTTTCTTACCCAGATACCATCCAAAGAAGTTTGTCGTTCAAAATATGATTCCAGCTTAAGTTTACAACTTTGACTTTGTCCTGTCTCTCATTGGTGAAAATACCTAGAAAGTTTGAGGTATCTTTGGTTTAAGCCACCTTGAACCAATTAACTAATAATAAAAAATTAATAAAAGAGGCCACTCAGATTACAGACAGGTGGAAATGCCAGCCTTAAACGTTCCTGCGAGACTTTCTACATTTTTACTGAATAACATCACTTGTGTCAATAAGAGGACTGAATGCCAGCTAAATTCTTAAAATAAAGCCTCGGAAATTTACTATTCCTTGATATTTCTTAAAATCCTAAAAAAGACGTAATTGTTCAAAAGTAGTTCTATTTCCCCAACCTATTACAAAGATTACTAATGACAGTGACACAGACATCTGTTTTCAAATAGTGGGAAAACAGAATTAAGTCTGTCACAATCCCAACAATATAACACTAATCACACACTCATAGTAACACAGGCTCTTCCTCTCTGGTTAATCTCACTTGTTTTAGCATTGATGGTTTTATAAAGATCTCAAACCCTTAAGGAACATGGAACAAAACTGAAAACTTAAAAAACAAATGCTTAGACCAGACTACTTACTCTCTCAGAACACCTGCTATGCCGTATTAACAATTAAATCAATGGGAACTTACTAGCATTTAAAAGATTAATGTTCTACATAACATCTTAAATCAGTAAAAGGGAGCAAAAGAATAACCTCAAACTTAATCCATTCACCACCAAAGTTCCATAACACAGTACACTTGAAGGACATTTCATTTTAGAGTCAAAATATTAATAAAGTTGTACTTTTCACATGAAAGCTTGGTAGACTAGCATTTTTAAATGACAATGATGATTGTTATTTACATATTCTTTAGATAGCATAATTACATACTTCATAATATTCTTACTGAAGAAAACTGAAGTTATAAGAGAATGTTTCTTATAATATAATGAAATTCTCATAATTATTAGAGAACCATGTATAAAACACTAAGATGTGTAGACTCTCACGACACAGGACTGAGACAATGCATGATTGCTTTATGTATCTTTCAAGAACATGTAAGTCACCTTTGACCTATGTTGGGCACAGGGCTATCAATTTTCAAACCATACATCTTTATCATACCAACTATGACATGCACCATAAACCTGGAAATGTTCAATACTATCAAACTGCCCCACCACCCATCCCAGTGCAGAACAAAGAGGAAGGCTGTGGTGGAGTGATCTGAAGTAAACTTTATTGAACATACATGTGTGCATGCTCACATAGTTGCATGCCACTTTTAAACAGACTTTTTTACTTGGAATTGGACAAAAATGAAAAATACTTTTACATTTGAAAGGCAGCTGGCAAAGATTATTAGAGAGAAAGTAATTTCACTTACTCTCTTAAGTCCACCTCTCACATTCTCCAAAGGTCTTGAGTACAGGAAGCGTGAACACATACTTTCAAAGAGCTTAAATATTTTTTTGGCCAGACTGTTATCTACTAAGAACACTTACTCAAAAAACCCATATATAAAACACTGGACGGATCCAAAGGCACCAAAGCAACTGATCGATGAAAAAGCCCTTCTACCAGTTCTCAGAGGTCTTTCAACAGTATGTTTCAATTGGCAAAAAGGAAAGAGTAAACATACCAAACTTAATGCTATTTTAGGGAAATGGAATTAGTTTTTCAAAACTTAAAATACATTTTAAATGCCTTCCTCTAAAATCATTGATGCTACAACAAATGAATTTTTCATGAAATGTGAGAGAATTAAAACAATGTTGAGAAGGCGGCTACTAAGCTTCAGGTGAATTCTAAGTGGGCATTAAGGTAATGCTTTGTAACGCATATCAAATATTTCACAATGGTAACCCCAAATCTCTAAGGATACTTTTTACAGTATACAAAAGTCCTATGGCTTTTAAAGACACAGTTGCAGAAATATACAAAGTAGTTAATATTAAGTAACTACAGAAAAGTTTTGCTTAGTAATACAGAAAACTATTTTAAAATACCTAAAAATAGACTATAAATTCACCAGGAATATATTATCTAGAAATGTAAAAATGTATTTTTTGAAATAGTGATTTATGTTATGAATCTGCACAGGGTCAAAATTTTAGTATGATTAGAAGCAGATGGTATCCCAGGAAAGGCTTTGGACCTAAAACTCCAAACAGGAAACACGGCCCTCGCTGGCTGACTGCTTCCCTAATCATTCCCAGAGCTTCATACTTGTTCTTTTTATGAATGCACAAGATGACTTTCATCTTTCCCATCCATTTACAAAGCATCATATAATATTTAATGTCTATGCTCTTATGTATAAATTATGTTTATAATATTTCAAAATGTAAAAAATAAATGTACTTTCAAACTTATGCTATGAGAGATATTACTATTAAAACTAAAAAGTACTCAAATTCAAGTTTATTTTCTATACTTACAAATAAAAGCAAACAACTACTGAGATGTAGAAGTCACTATTATAAGTAACTGTTGCAGACACTTTACTGACACAAATAATTATACAAATCTAATTTATGGTAAAAGAATTAAAAAAAACCCCACAGGTTTTACTAAAATGCAATTAGACTGCACCGCTCTCCATTAAACAATTCAGTAAAGCACTATATGAAGAAAGAAAACGGCTTACCGTTTTTCCATTGTAGTAATACATCAAAGAATTGCTGCCCATCCCAGGGACGGGATAAGCACAATACATGTTGATTTTGAAAATTTTATTTGCAGCTGACGCACACAGTGTCTCTCTAAGACATATATCCACACAAGCAGTACAAGTCCTTAGTACTATGCATTCACACATGGAACTACTCAAAAGGAACTTATGCAAAATAGGACTGAACCAACTCACAGAACATAGAGGGAGGGTTTATGCTGTAATCAACCTCTTTCAATTTCTACCAAGTCCTCGCAATGGTGGAGGATACCAAATACACAAACTTTTGGGGTGCTAAAATAAATATCCAAGTCATACACTCTAAATAAAAGGAGATACTGCATCCTAAAGTTAAATGTGCCAAAGAATAACAAATTTACACACACACACACACACACACACACACACACACACACACACACACACACAGAGAGAGAGAGAGAGAGAGAGAGAGAGAGAGAGAGAGAGAG
>NC_022012.1:67598667-67602728 GCF_000317375.1 Microtus ochrogaster | reverse complement strand
ACACACACACACACACACACACACACACACACACACACACAGAGAGAGAGAGAGAGAGAGAGAGAGAGAGAGAGAGAGAGAGAGAGAGAGAGACCAATCTTCTACTAATCTGTTCTTAGTTTGAATTAAATTAGAGCACTTGTGAAAGAAAGCCTTGCTTGCTACACCTCCAGCAACATTACCATCTGGCATGGCCTAAAGTTGCTTTCAAGTCTGATAAACACATGATCAAGCAATCAGGAACTGGAAACACTGAATCATGTGGGATAAGGAGGATCCAGACAGTTAAGCCTTATACAAAATCACTTCCTGGAGAAAGTGGACCATCATTTAAGTACCATTTCATAGGCTAGAACATACTGTGCTTTAGAAATTTTTGTTGTTTGTTTTGTGAAAAAAATTTTTTAAATTTAAAAATTATCTTAGAAATAAGTTACCTGTGTTTAAAATATTCCTAAAGAGGAAATGTTTATAATACAGACTTTTGTTTATAAAGTTCCTTGGATTTATCATTCACAACACTAATGAAAAGTTTACAAAAGAATGCAGCCCTCTGGAACATCTAGTATGAAGTAAACAATTTGGTGATGGAATAAGAGAAAGGGTTTATTTTAATGTAAAGAATAAAAGACTGGGTGTGTAGAAACATGAATTCTAGGTAGCAAACTAAATATGGCTTACTAGAATTCCCTCCTTATTCCTAAGGAATGGTTATATACTCGAGTTAAAAAAATCACATTTCTTAGAAAAAAAATGAATGTCTCTGATTTTTCTAGATTATCATGATACTACAAAGCCAAAAGATTTGAAACTTTGTCTCTAAAACAGACACATTTACTATTTAAAAAGTCTTACAATTTATACTTTTGTGTAGATTCTAAGCCAGAAAAATAGAATAACAACCTTTATTTTTCTTATTCCCCCCATCAAACTCTCTTTGTACTATTCCTTTCCTCTGTGATTCAAAGATAACAACTGGACTGTGCAAAGGGACACATTATTTTTTAAAAAGACACTTTTTGTGAGGTAGAAAGCCACTGAAATATTTGAGAAAAAGTCTGTAAGAGACAGAAACCAAAACAATCAAACAAACAAAAACTCCAAACAAATACCATTCTTAGAAAACATACTGATTGAGTCACAGTAATAAAACAGCACCAGGCAATAAGGCTGACTAACACAGGATTCAAAAGCTGACAGCATCGGCCAACAATGCGAGCTCCCCACTCTCCCCAGACAGAGAAAAGGTCTAGCAGCAGCTGCAAAAGAACATCACTGCACAGCAGCTATTAAATGCCAGTCTGCAGAGCGCAGGCAACTTCCTCCCTCCTGAGAGACCACAAAGGCCTGCTTCAGCCTGTGGAGAACTGCATGAAAAGCTTTGATTTACAATTAACAATGCCATGTCTTAAAACCTTCTAAGTAAATTTTAGTCATTCACAGACAAGCTGTTCTCTTTTGATAGAATAACTGAAAAAAAAAATCAATTATCTAAGATAAAATTTCTCTTTATTAGTTACTAAAGAAAAATCTCACCTTTCAATAGCAAACATGGGGGAACAAGAAGAGGGAAGCATCAATGCATTGGCAACATTCAGTATTTTTCTTTCTACCTGGAATAACTTTTACAATGGGTAAGAAAGGAGAAGGCTGCAGGGGTTTAAGTTCAACAGGGAAAGTGCTTGCTAACTGGTAAAACAAGCAGTATAATGTAATCCTCTATACAACCATGGCTAATACAACACATGAAACATTTAGAATTTCCTCCCCAGTTTTTAAGAGCAATAATGAGGTGGAAAAACAATCAGTTTAATAAAAATTCAAAGTAAAACCAAACAAACTTGGGTGTGTGTGTGCTATAGAATCAACACCTGGTTAAGATTACTGTTCAGGAGATCCACCTGCCTCCCCCTCTGAGTGCCACCACCGCCCAGCTGTCTAGTGAATCTTGTGAATTTTGGAGGAAGAGCCCATCTTTTTCAGTTTTCGGTAAAGGAGAAAACTGGAGTGTATGGGATGAATGATAGCCAGTGATTTTTTGGAATTTGATTTTGTCTAAAATCTTGTAGTTCTTGTTTAAGGGACCATAATATATATCCATAAATCTGTCTTTGAGTCTTGTTTTGGCATTGGTGTCATCTATGTTGATTTTTTTGAACCATAATCTCATTATATCATTAAAAATGACGGACCTTCAAAAAAAAAAAGATTACTATTCAGCTAGAGATGCTCAGCAGTTAGGAGCACTGGCTGCTCTTTCAGAGGACTAGTTTCTATTTTCTAGTACCCACATGGTGGCTCACAACCATCTGTAGCTCTAGTCCTAGAGGATCCAACATGCTCTTTCTACTTCTTGGGGCACCAGACACACATGTGGTGAACAGATAAATACGTAGGCAAAACACCCATACACATAAAATAAACAACTTTGAAAATGGTATAAAGCCTCTCATTCACTCCAGATCCCTTCTCCCATAGTGCACCGGCCACAGTACACGACGCATTACTACTTAAATTGAGAGGAGGTTCAGGAACTCCACAAATCACACCTGGACATGTCCGTATAATACTGTTAATAATTCTTTCTGAAAACCATAAAATCATTGAGAAAATTAATGAGAATATATATATTTTCTTCCAAATTCTACCTGCCAGGCACAGCAAAGGCTTTTAAGTTTGCTATTCTCAAGTATTATCTTCTGGAAGTGTATATTACCCAAGGAAAACTGCAACTGGTTAATATGAATAGTCATTTTCTTTACCACAATTATCAATTATCTTCTATGACAAGGTTTTTATTTCTCTTCTAGGAAAAAACAAAACAAAAACAAAATCGCCAATCTATGAAACAGCTGCAGTTCCTCTCCCTGGGCGGCTCATTTTACAGGGAATGCTTCTAGCTGATCAAGTGCTACCCTAGTCAAAGCAGTTGTTTAATCTTTGTTTTTTTTTTTTTTTTTTTTCCAAAGGAACAAGTCAAGGGTTAATCTCCTGACTCAGTCTGACAAAATGAGTCAGCTGGAGACATGGCTTTTCAAATCTGATTTCAGGCGGGCCTGTAGTCTGCACAGGAGCTCTGTGCTACCAGGTCTTCTTCATCCTGATGGTTTCCACCCACAATGCTGCAGAAGAACTTATGTCATGATCAGACTAAATATTCACCTCATTCAGTCTAACAACCTAAAATAACACACATGTTATCACAAGATGGGAATCACTGAGCATAAGGCAATGAGATGAACGAAATCCCAGAGACCCTGAAGAAAATGATCTGGAGCCACACAGCTCCCATTAGCAAAACCAAAATTTCTGGCTTGAAAGGTTTACAGTCTTTCACCCATTTTTCAAACTTTTTTATTGTTATTACAATAATCATGAGGCAGAGACCTAATCTAGGTAAGTAAATGCTATACTTCTTTTTGGAAGATTCTTGAAAAAAATTATTTTCAAGAAAGTCAAGTAGGCTAAGAACTTTTCCAGAAACTTTCAAATCCAGGCTAGTTTCTTTACCCTTTTTCATTTTCTGCTTACTGAAAATAGATCTTCCTTGGAGAGACAGGCAAAACTAATTGCAATTATCTGTTTTGCATTTTCTAGTCTTTTATTTATTCATCCTTATTCCTGATATTTGGATCAAGGCAAAGGTTATATCTTGTTTTAAAACATGCTTGTTAAACTAGCCTTAAGCAATAATGTTTCAAGTGACTTAAAATTTTATAGTTTTCTGAGGAAAATTGAATAGAATCATATATATTAAATTAATCAAAGTCAGTAAACAGTTAATCTTACTATACATTCTTCTACATAAGCCACATTCCATTATCCCCCAAAAAAAAACCAGACATCCTGGCTAGAAAAGTAAATCTAAACACAAATAATTTCTCATGAAAAGTTGACA
Organism: Microtus ochrogaster; assembly: GCF_000317375.1. NCBI lineage: Eukaryota > Metazoa > Chordata > Mammalia > Rodentia > Cricetidae > Microtus > Microtus ochrogaster. The sequence continues at coordinate 67,598,830 of NC_022012.1, read as the reverse complement.
TTATTTCTAAGAAAACTAGTTCCTAGAAGGTAGACTTTAAGAGTAATGAAGCCAAATTTAAAAGTTCACATAAAGCCGGGCGGTGGTGGCGCACGCCTTTAATCCCAGCACTCGGGAGGCAGAGGCAGGCGGATCTCTGTGAGTTCGAGACCAGCCTGGTCTA
>NC_022012.1:67588424-67597762 GCF_000317375.1 Microtus ochrogaster | reverse complement strand
CAAAAGAAAAAAAAGAAAAAAAAAAAAAGGTAACAGCTACTGACATGAAATCAGTGATCTTGCAACCATGCTCTAAAAACAAACAAATAAATAAATGACCTAATTTGTGATCATGGAAAAAAATTCCATCTAAGTCTTAATTGTGAAGACATACATTTTTAACCAAAATGTAAAGACTATGCTACACACTAGTACACATCATTTGGATGCTGAAGATGAGGCTCAGTGGGAGTGTGTTTAGTGTTCCGTAGTCCTGGTTTGACCTTTGATATTATCAGCAAAACAAACAAACAAACAAACAAAAAAAAGGTGACCGACTCCCTCTTAACACCATTACTCAGCACAGAGCAAAGACACGTGATAAAATTCATGTATCACGGGATAGCAAGTTTCTTATTGCTTCTTTAAAAATATCTCAAAATCTAATTTGAGGTCTAGAAATGCTTCATGATTAACAAAACAGAAAATATCCATCTGTATAGCTAATGGAAACCAACTACATGACCTGAAATTTTTGGGGTAGGGGCAAGAATACAAGTGTAATTTCTTTTTTGAAAAGCCCAATCTAGTCGGGTTTGGTGGCCTTTAATCCCAGCACTCATGTAGGCAGAGGCAGGCAGATCTCTGTGAATCCTGGTCAACCTGGTCAACAAAGTGAGTTAAAGTACAGAGAACCCTTGTCCCCCCCCCCCCAAAAAAAACACCAAAATAAAAAAACACCAAAATCAATCAATCCATCCATCCATCCATCCATCCATCCATCCATCCATCCATCCATCCATCCATCCATCCATCCATCCATCCCAAGACTATACTGAGGATTGTGTTAAAAGCAGCCCAATCTCCTGGAGAAGCAAGCAGATAAACAAATAGCACTGCTTGACAAGATACCAACAGAACTGTCAGGTCACTCCTACGGCACTCCATCCACAGCTCCTCCAATGAGGCAGACCTGCCACTACTGAAATCTCTAAGTGCCAAAGCAATGGGAATATACTTCTTTTGATCACACACTACCATGAAAAAGCAGTTTTCTTTAAAAGGTTAAATGGGGGGGGGGACGTTGCTGGCTCCCCCCAGTACTAACAGTTCCTGCAACTCTTGACTGTTCATTTCTTTCACCCCATGAACTGTGGTTTGTCACTTCTCATTTATCACTTAAAACAACCTGGTAACAGTTATTAACTGTGCTGCAACTTGATGCTTTTCCTGCAGATGGCTCTATAATCATAGGATTGAGTACCAGTGTATGTACACACACATAAGACAAAATGACAAGGATTTACAGGTCTTAACTTCCACAAATACACCAGCACTTCTGAAAAGTGTTCCAGACTGCAAAAAATGTTTTTTATTAAATCATCTATAAGGGTGAATGTAGACAAGGCTTTAAACGGAGTTTTTTCTTTCACTATGTCCCCCCCCCCCCCCGAGACAGGGTTTCTCCATAGCTTTTTGGTTCCTGTCCTGGAACTAGCTCTTGTAGACCAGGCTGATCTCGAACTCACAGAGATCCGCCTGCCTCTGCCTCCCAAGTGCTGGGATTAAAGGTGTGCGCCACCACTGCCCGGCTATGTTACAGTTTTTGATTTCTTTTCTAGGCATACTCTTTTTCTTCTGGGCTGGCAAAAGTTTAACAGAAGTAAAGCATGTCAAGATATTGTCATTTCTGTATCTTTGCTTAGAACCATCCATAAACACGCAATCCAAAGCTCCAAATGTATAGATATTATTTCTGGCTGACAATCTATTTTTGTTTCAATAAAAATTCTTGCTAGTTGCAGTGATTTAAAAGACTTCTTATGTCTGAACAACTGACACTAAGACTTCAAAACACCTGCCTCGTACTTACAACACTCAAGAAATAAAGCAAGACTAGCTTCTGCCATACTTACCAAAAGAAATCATGAAGATTCTAAACTTATGTCTCATCTTAAGAAGTATTTCTTAATTCTAAATTCTGCCGACCACTCTTAACAAAATCCAGATAATACTTCATTTTGAATACATATCTGAGAAAGGTGTAATAAAAAGGGAAGGTGATGAAGAGAATGTCAATGCTGCTTTTTCAATATGAGAAAAAAAAAATCAAGGAGCTGCAGAGTTGGCTCAGTGGTTAAGAGCCATAGGTCCCAGGTTTGATACCCAGCACCTACATGACAGCTCAGTCTTTCTGTAACTCTAGTTCCTGGGGATCTGCACCCTCTTCTGCCCTCCACAGACATTGTACACACATTGCACAGACATACATGTAGACAAGATACTCATAAGTAAATCTTTTGAAAATGTATTTCAAACATTGTTTACTATTTACAACAAGCTACTAGGAAGGGTGGTATGTCACCATAACAATGACAACTGTCCCTGTCCCTACAGACACACTGGGGAAAGACACAAAATGTGATAAGAATCTGTTATGCTGTTTGGTCTAGACTCTCTAGATCCATATGTACAAGAGCATTACATTCTCCCTGCCAGGATGCTCATGTCACAGAGAACTAGCATGTGATGCAAAAGAGCACTGGATTAGGAGCCAGGACTCAGGTTTTAGCTCTGCCTTTTCAGAAAATGAGATTTCAGAACATTCTATTCAATTATTTCTTCCATATATAGGCACCCATCAAATTATACTGAAGATTTTCAAGCAACTTCATTACTAACAAAGTCTTTCATAAGCTCATACTGTAATCCCAGCACTCAAGAGGAAGAGGCAGGAAGATTACCATGACTTCAGGCCAGCCACACAGTGAGACACTGTCTCAAAAAAAAAAAAAAAAAAAAAAACAACATCAACGAAATTTCAAACACATCTGTAGTGATTTCTTTTTTTTTAAATATTTATAAAAGGAAGTTATGTATACCCTAACTGACAATAAATAGATAAAAAAAAATGAGCTTTGCAAAAAAAAAAAAAAAAAAAAAAAACCAACCAACCTACTATTCGCATGTTTTATTAACAACTGCATTCCCAAACTCTGAATTCTTACTTTGAAAGATTTTTTTTTTTTTTTTGGATTTTTGAGACAGGTTTCTCTGTGGCTTTGGAGCCTGTCCTGGAACTAGCTCTGTAGACCAGGCTGGTCTTGAAGTCACAGAGATCCACCTGCCTCTGCCTCCCGAGTGCTGGGATTAAAGGCGTGCGCCACCACTGCTCGGCTCTTTGAAAGATTTTTGGTTTAAGTTCTTTTCTATTTAGTTACCCTGAGTATTTTTCTCTGTTTAAAACAAAACCAAAGGTATATAATTGCTACTCAGATGTCTGATTAGAAGAAGAATGCAGGAAAATGCAGGAATGCACTAAAACAGGACACAGAGAAGATCATCATGGCCCCTAGGCAGGCCAATGGACATATTCATGAAGTCTGACATATCTTATACTTGTTGATTTAACTGTTAAAAGGAAAAAAATTAAAAGCAGTGAAGTGCTGCTATGTTGAAGTAAACTGCCCGTGTATGGAATGTATGGGAGATAAGGGTCTATTTTCATGGTTGTTAGCGTGCCTTTTCATTCTAGCGAGCTCCATAACTGTTATTCTGAAATATCTTAGATCTTGTCGTACATACACTCTTTCTCAAGCCCAGTTGTTGAAATTTACATCCATTGTCCACAGCAACCTTAGATCATATTTTCACAATCACACCTAATGAAAAGCCTAAAGTTTTACACGAAAGTTAGATCCAGGAAAAGATCCTTGAAAACCACATTACAACTTCTGAGCACTAAGATAAGCATCCAAAAGCTTCAACCTCTAATGTATGCTGGCAAGTGAAGTATATGTGACTATTGCCTGATGTTATGCTCATTTAAAGCAATCTTAAAAGCTATGGAGTATCTAGAACAATGGCAACAACAAAGGCTGGCAGGTTACTAATAGTTAAAAACTTCTCCAACTCTGTCATTACTTACTCAATAACAATTTTTGACATCTTAATAATGTGTATTTATACATAGGTCAAACACTTAAATTAATTTGGCCCCTCTGGAAAATGAAAGATTTGTAGTCAAAGCCTTGAAATAACTACAGAATTCTCTATAGAGAGGACAGCGAGAAACCGAACTGACAAGAAGAAAGCCTGTCAAAAGAGTGGGCTGTGGCTCCTACACCACCCTTCAACTATAGTGCAGGGACTATGGCATGCTTCTTTGCATGTTCTGGCTAGAAAGTTTAGTAGAACAGTAAAAGGGACTATAAAATGGATTATAAACAAAAATAGCTGTAAGGAGCAGACAGCCCAAGGAACTCACAGAATAAAAACCAGGCAACAACACCATACTACCATACTAACTTTAGAATGTGACTTTGAGGCTTTCTGCTTCCCTAACGTTTAAAGACTCAATCTGTGTTATTACAGCTAAACTTGTATAAAGATCATATAACTTGAAAACACCCATTTTCTAACACTAGGACTCCTTGATGGAAATGAAATGCATGTTTCCTAGTTATCATATATCTAAACTGAGAGTCTATGCTCACAAGAATGGAAATAACACTGGTAAACTTTATCACCCAAAAGATTTTTACTTTTCTAATGAAAAAATTGGAGCTCTTCCCACTCCCATCTTCAAGTATTTATAAGGTTTAAGCATAGTTAACATTCTATAATGTAAAAGCTAAAATATAGCTACAGTTTTCCTTCTCTGAAGATAATTCAGATAATCTTTTGTAGTTCAGACCATCTTCATGTCAATTAGGCAAGATACAGGAGGCAAAGACAGCTATAGCTATAGTGCTTTTTTTTTTTTTTTGAGACAGGGTTTCTCTGTGGTTTTGGAGCCTGTCCTGGAACTCCCTTTGTAGACCAGGCTGGTCTCGAACTCACAGAGATCCGCCTGCCTCTGCCTCCCGAGTGCTGGGATTATAGGCGTGCGCCACCACCGCCCGGCTTACAGCTATAGTGCTAACCAGATGAATTTATAATTTATCATACATTAGCAACTGGGAAGCACAAACCATATCCCTGCTATATAAAGTGACCAAGGTAAAGAATAAACCAGATAAGTTACAAAGAAAATTACAGCAGGGAAGAAAGGGGTGGTTGAGTGTTACACTGCCATTTTATACAGGATGGCCATGAGAGATCACCATTGGTCAGAGAGAAAACTAGTCATGTGGGTACAAAGAAGCGGGGTCTAGCAGAAAGAACAGTAAATACACAGAAGAACTTGAGGCTGGACTGAGGGAGGGGAAGATGGCAGAAGAGGATCTGCTAGGAAGGAGTTAGGTCATGAGGGTCTGGTAAGCCACAGTAAGGATTCTGGCTTAACACTGATAACGAAAGCTACTTCAGGATTTGAAGTGGAGGAATGAATGACATGGAATGATATGATCTGACCTAAACTGTTAAGTAGTCTTCCTTCATGAAAGATACCGCTGAAGGAAAATAAAGACTAGCTGGGGAGATGGTGCAGTAGTCTGAAAGAGAAAAGGGTTTGGACAAAGATGATAGTAACACAGGTGCTAACAGATAGCTAAATTCTTGAGGGTGTTTTAGTATGAGAAATACAACATAGGAGGACCAGATTACACTTGTATTCAATAAAACTGTAACTTCTCTTATATTCTGGTTTCCACACTAATGTTGTTTTATGAGAAAGACCTTATATATATTTTTTCCAGACAGTATTTCTCTATGTAGTGCTGGCTGTCCAGAAACTCATTCTGTAGAACAGACTGGCTTCAAATTCACAAGAGGTTTGCCTGCCTCTGTCTCCTGAGTGCTAGGATTAAAAGTGTGTGCCAGCATTGTTGGTCCAGTCCTTACAAGTCTAATGATGTCAATCCTGAATCAATATAGAGCTGACAATGATGGCTGAGTAACTTTTTCTGTTGTAAAACTACTCTTTATCTTGGATATAATCTAACAGCGTATTTTAGAAGACAAATGGGAACAAATGTTCTTTATTTATATAAAGAAAGCAAGCCAGGTGGTGGTGGCACACACCTTTAATCTCAGCATTTGGGAGGCAGAAACAGGCGGATCTCTGTGAGTTTGAGGATAGCCTAGTTTACAAGAGCTATCTAGTACAGGCTCTCCCCCAAAACCAAAAAACAACAACCAAAAAACCCCAGAGAAACCCTGTCTCAAAAAAAAAAAAAAAAAAAAAGCAAGTTGGCATATTTTTCACTGTTGAACAACCAGAGACAGAAACTGAAAAGTACTGTTTTCAACAGGAAATCAACGAGTGTTCCTTTCTAGACGAGGAAGGCAATGGCTATACAGACATCATTTCCACCCCACTTGGCTGAAATAACTTCGTGGGTAGTATACTCTATGACTGGAGGGAAATTACTCAATAGAAAAAATTTTAAAAGTTACTTCTCTTCACAGGCATAAGATAATTTTAGCTTTTAACTATAATCACCTTGAAGACAGGTCCATGTTTTCCTTGTGTTTAAATCCCTAATGCTTAAGAGAATTCTTTACTTCCTGTAAGTATACATACCACTCTTAATGATTTTAACAGAGGGGTCTCACTGGAACCTAATAGCAAAGAGTTGCTGATTTTCAAATGGCTATTCTTCTTGAGGACTGGGTACCCCTAGCCTTGGTTTTTGGAAATCTTACATATTTTTAATGATGCTGGGAGAAAACTGCTTCTGATTTCAAACAATATTAAATAAAAAAGATCTCAAGTACAAATCAAAACTTGAGCTTTTACTTACTAATCAAAGTTAAAAAGGGAACTGTGTAAGAACCATAAAAAATTCACCTACATTCATAAAGATTAACATTAAGAAAATGAATTTTCAAGGCATGAGCAACTACCTTAGTTTTCAGTGAAGCCTTCTCGTTAAATGGCACCTAAATGAGTACATGTTACACTGTTATACTTACAGAGAAAACAGAACACAGCAAACTTTGTTTTATCGTAAAGTTGGGCTAGGACAAAGATGATGATGAGTACACACACATATCTACGGTATCAGCAGGTTCATTACCTAATGTAATACTTACATACCAGAAAATAGAACACTAAAACATTGATTCACTTGAATGTATTAGTGGGAACATTTTTGAATATGGCAAATGATCTTGGAGAGCATATGATGTTAATACAATAAAAATGGCTCTGTATCCAGGGCCTTGATGACAAAGGGGTACACTTGCATTCTTTGAGTCTACTGTAGGTGACCATTTAAGCCTAGGGAGCTTAAGTCTGATCTACCAACTATCTTGTCAAGTTTTACTGGAACACAACTGTGTCTGTTCATTTAGATATCACCTTAGTTTTTTCCTTCCTTCCTTTTGTTTTTTTGAGACAGGGTTTTCGGTGTAACTTTCGAGCATGTCCTGGAGCTCACTTTGTAGATCAGTTTGTCCTCAAACTCACAAAGATCCTCCTGCCGCTGCTTACTAAGTATTGGGATGAAAGGTGTGTGCCACAACTGCCCCGCTAACCTGTAGTTATTTTCAAGGCTATTAACACAGCAGTGTCTTGTAGCTTCAGTAGAAACCATCTGTCCTCTCATCCCCATATTTACTACACAACCTCTTTATAGAAAAAGTTGAGCTAAGTGAGGTAAGTCTTTAATCCCAGCACTTGAAAGAGGCAGACAGAACTCTGTGAGTCTGAGGCCAGCATAGGCTACCCAGTGAGACCCTGTCTACTCCTCCCCACAAAAAAACCTTGATATAATAATACTGAGAAAAAAATACAGAAGTGAAACCCCTACTGATCCTCCTCCTGCCTCCATCTCTTCAGTGTTGGAATTATAGGCATGTGCTACTATGCCCAGCCAGAACCAAATTATTTTTTTTGAAAACTAATAAAATACTGGCAACACTACAGATATATTGGGTTAGATACTAAAAAAAATAATAAAGTTTAATTTTTTGACCAGTCAGTAGTTTAAAAATTTTTAAATCTGATTCATGACTATACATGTGGAAAAAATTAGAAACAATTTAAGAACTTACGGTGTTTTGAAAATGGTTGAAAGATTACACAAAAATCTGTACGGTATACATCATAATCCTTGAAACAAGATACACACAGGGGAACAAATAGCTTTCCAAGTACAATCAGTGATAGCTGAACAAAGTAGGGATCTGTGACAAGATAATACTAGTCAGTGACACTGGACAAAAGCCATTCCCAGTCTATAGAGTGAGTTCCAGGACAGCCAGGGCTATACAGAGAAACCCTGTCTCGAAAAACCAAAATCAAACAAAACCTTATCATTCACACTGATACAATTCTGACACCGTTTCAGCACTAGGTACCATCAACCTCAAAAGGGGTTGTTCTTTTCTTACTGACATTTGTAAGTTAGACCTACCCTTCAAAGATCTAACTGTACAGTCAAGAGAATGAACTAGCCACTTTGGAAAGTTTGTATTGGAACAGTTTTTGAATAGAAATATCCTCTATAACAGGCAGAAATAAGAATTTCTTTTGCACATCAGTTGAGATATACCCTCTATGTTTATTTGCCCAAGGAATAAGCAAACACCCTGTTCAATCCACATTCAAGAACTGCAGAGCTCATTTGTGAAGTTACACTGAAACTGACAGTAGCTTGTAAAAATGTTTTATTTCTTGCTATTCTTAGAGGTGTCAAACAACTGTCTATGACACTGTTTCCGTGGCTTCCTAGTGATCCCCAATGGAGAGTCCTTTGGGAGAATGCCAGTTACTGCTCTTCTTGCTATTTCCAGAGATTAAACTAAAAGTGCCTCTGTATATTTCTAACCCCTGAAAGTGATCTCACTAGATCAGAAAGCTAACCATTTTGTATTTAACTTTTAAGATAATATTTTCTACCTACCCCCACTGCTTGTCATGTCTCCTATTTAGTTTAGATGTGTTCAGAACTTAATATTCCTTCTCTGTAGTTTTTAGTCTTAATCTCTCCAACTATCTAGAGATGTCCACACATTTTTAGATTTTATATTAACACAAAATTCACACTAAATAAAAAAAAATATAGTCTGAAATATCACTAGGAGGCAATGTGCTTGCCTACCACATATTAGAATGGAGCCCTCGGTTTGAATCCCAAACACTGGAAAAAGAAAACAATAATTTCTTTCTTTTCTTTTTTAATTTATTTATTATGTATACAACATTCCTTCCATGTATGCTTGCAGGCCAGAAGAGGGCACCAGATATCATTACAGATGGTTGTGAGCCACCATGTGGTTGCTGGGAATTGAACTCAGGATCTCTGGAAGAACAGTCAGTGCTCTTAACCTCTGAGCCATCTCTCCAGCCCCCGAAAACGATAATTTCTTTTTTCTTTTTGGTTTTTTGAGACAGGGTTTCTCTGTGGTTTTGGAGCCTGTCCTGGAACTAGCTCTTGTAGACCAGGCTGGTCTCGAACTCACAGAGATCC
>NC_022012.1:67501332-67587949 GCF_000317375.1 Microtus ochrogaster | reverse complement strand
CTTGGTAGACCAGGCTGGCCTCGAACTCACAGAGATCCGCCTGCCTCTGCCTCCCGAGTGCTGGGATTAAAGGCGTGCGCCACCACCGCCCGGCGATATTAACAGTTTTTGTGGGAAAATAAATGCACACTTTAAATAAGACAAAGGATAATAATATATTTGATTAAGAAAAAAAAGTGCCATCAATCTGTCATATGCCTTCTACTACATAAGAAGGTATTCCAGAATTTATATAAATGGTTAGTTACTCTGAGACAGATTTATAATGAAATCTTGCTTCTCACTTTCAAATTCTGCATCTTCTGTAATATACAAAAAACATAATCTATATTTGTAAGTACAATATCAAGTGAGGAAACAGAGATTCTCCCTACATCTGAGACTGCATTATGGGAGCTATAATGATGTTCAACCAAAGGAAAAAAAATAACCCTGAGACTTGAGAAAACAATAATGACCAGAGTATATCTAGGCAGCAGGCTGTGATCCAGGAAACCCACCTTCTCTTTGAAGGTTCTTTTTCCACAAAGCTATGCCTTTTGAACAATAGCAACTATAATTAGCAAATAGTTACTGTGTGCCAAGCTCTGACTTACACATAGAAGTGCAGTAATACATTTTTTTTTTCACTGCAACTTTCATTCTTTCACTTTCAAACCTTTTCTGGTTTTTTCAAACAAATTTGGTAAAATGACTTAAAAAATAAATTTAGGCTACAGTGATAGAAATTAGAAAAAAATGAAGAAAGAGGAATTCTGGATTATATCTGATATACCAAGTAAATGACTGGTACTGGATACTTCCCTAATAGCCTGTGACATGAAGCTTAGAGGAAGGAGTCCTTGCTCAGCATGTATGAAGTCCTATATGCTCAATTCCCAAATACCACAAAAATGGATAAAGCAGCCAAGCAACCTTAGGTTAAAGTCCAAGGATGAGTCAGTGGTAGAACAATTGCCTAGTATGCGGGAGGCCCTGAGCACAATCCTTTGCACCACAGAAACAAAAATCCCTAGGGTTCAGAGAGTCACAAGCCACCCCTCTCAGGTCAGAAAAATGAAAAGAGGCTAGAAGCCAGATAAAACTCATTATCTACATATAGGGAAATTCTGTGTATCTCTATCTACTACCACACCATGTTTACTTAGATAGTGCAAGTCCTTAAACAACAAAACCAATTACACAAATCTGCACAAAATTAAACTGTATATGAACCAGGGTAGATTAGTGGCAAAGACTAAAGAGAATCTCACACTTCTGAAGTCCTGCATGTCTAACAAAATGACACTGAGGCTGAGATGCTACTGAATGTACTTCCTTTTGTAGATTACAAAAAGGTTGCCAGGGGAATCCCTACGCAATGCCCAAGACTCTGTCTTTTACTTTTTAATCTTAGCAATGATCTGATAGACAGAGAAAAACCAGGTGAACATATCTGGTGTTCAGATAAGAGGGAAGGGAAGCTAAGGAACCCTCAAAGGGAAAAGAAATCACTGTCATGCTCCAGTAGCAGGCACATATTTTGAACTCTGCACAGTTCCAAAAGACTCCTATTACTACAAGTCAGGAGTCTGTACTCAAAGCGGACCTACCCTAGGCTCAGTAGTGCTCTCCTACTCCAGTAAAATGACAAAAGTTAAAGCTATCATAGAATCTAGGAATGCTTTACTTCTAAATTTAGGCAAAACATGTTTTCCACATTTCTGTGTTTTTTACCTTCTAGCCCATTTGAAATCTGAACATTTGGCTGAATTTTTTGTATTTTTGAATTTTTTGGAAGTATGATACTCATTATTCAAATAATCATGAAACAAAATATGCAACACTTCATGTTTATTTTTGTACCCACTTCTTTTACAATTGACAGTGTAAAGAACTGAATATTCATTATAAGCAATCAAACAGAAAAAAATTTAATTTTCTTTATTTTGTTTTGGTTAGACAGAGTCTTGCTATAGAGCCTAGAATATACAACAATTCTCCCACTTCAGTCCCACTGCTGCTGAGATTACAGGCATATATACCATGCTCAGTGCTATATAAGAACATATACACATGTGTGTATTTTTGGAACATGGTTTCACTATACAATCCTGGTTGGCCTGGAACTCCCTATGGAGACCAAGCTGGCCTCCAATTCCTAGATCTGACTGTTTCTGATTCCAAGTTTAAATTAAAGGTATGTTCCAAAGGAGCTAGAAAAATATAAGTTTGGCTTACAAAATTTCCTAATTGTTCTCAAAAGTTCATCAAAACACGGTAGTGTTTCCTTTCCTGAACAGAAAGCAATGCAGAGAACTATCTCAAAGTAGTGAATGCTATTATAATTAAAAATGTAAGGACAAAAGGGTCCGCAAAGCCTTTCACCAGGCTCCTTTGTCCATTTTGCTCATTTGTTTAAAAATGAAGTAACTACGAAACATGAACAATTATCTTATTGTTATATCTAATGTTATGTCAAGAATAAATATGGCAAACTTTTTACTTACTAATCTTTTTAAAAGCAATGTGGGGTTCTACTAATATTAATATTCAATTTAACTTTTATTACTTTCATAGAATAATAGTAATATATTACAAGAAATCACACTGCTCCATGTTTTAGCAGTTCTGCCTACTAAGAATGATTTCTGTTAGATTATACTACCTACCTACTATTAAAATGTAAATCATATAACTATTTTTAGCTACTGTTGAAATTCCTGTCTTTGGGAATAATGATTTGAGGCATTGTTCATTTTGTTTACCAAGCAGCTATTCAGCCTCTAGTGGATCCAAGTGCTTATGCAAGCAAAAGCTTTTAAGATGCTTGTTGCAGCAATTCAGCTTTCCAGGTAGGCTGCAGGTTCAGAGCACAGCTGCCCTATGCTTCTCAAAACTCAGATTCATCTGGAATTTAGTTTCAGAGATTTCAATTCAACTTTTCAAGGAGGGTGGCAGAGGAGAGAAGAAATGCAAACAACCAAAATGATTTTTCTACTTTACCCTTCACAAGAAATAAAAAGCTCAGGACCATGCTGCCCCTTCTAGATTGCTACTTGTCAAACAGGATATTCCATTCAGTCTAAACTGGGATGAGCCATGACTCATCTGGCAGCACCTGCGCCCATGTGTTAAGTATTGCCCAATGAAAGCCCAACACCCATTTACACAACAAAGAATGTACCCTTCAAGGCACAGGGCCTCAATATAACAGCATCACTGTCCATTTATTCTACATATAGAGAAAAAGCCTTTCCCTTCTTCTCACCACAGGTTTTTAAACTGTGGGTGGATTTATAATGTACGTTCATCTACAAATACTTCTACTGCTTCAAAGAATAAGTATATTAACAGCACAAACACTCCTACAGTATTAGGTTACTATAGCCATTAATGATTGTTTTACCAACCACTCCCAACCTCCTGCATCAAAGCTCTTTATTCTCAAAGGATACATTTTTGAGCATGGAAGGATCAACAAACTAGTTACGTGAAAGCTTTCCTGATGCTAGACTGAAGTTGGAAAAGGCTTAATGACGGCTTTAAAATCCACAAGGGCTTCACAATGAACATCTGACTTGGTGATTTATGCATATTAATAACCTCAGTCCTACTGAGGCAAGCTGAGCCGAACATGTCCTACGAATCTTAATGTCTTTAGCTCCATTGGGATTATTACAAATGTAAATTTCTAAGATTCTCAGCTATTAATCTCTGTCTGTCCTCCTGTTCAGCAACATAATGACTAATTAAACATCAAAAGACCTGCACAGGAGATCTTTTTTGACAGCTACAGGCCTAGTCTTCTTCCCAAGAGGGGAATTCAAATGACAGGGACAGAGGAAATGACAGCATAAGAGAAAGCTACAAATCACTGCACAGAAAACGAAAAGACTAACATTAAGTGTGGATTTATCTCAATCAATGATTTTGTTAAGCAATGAACAGTTACTATGTAAAGTATGCCCACTGGCATCAATTGAATCCATCTTTGTAGCAAGTAAATACTGAATATTTGACATCAATTTATTTAACATAAAAAAAAAGGAAGTACTTACAGAAGAAGGCAGGCCAGGAGGCACCTTTCTTACTTTCTTTGCTTGCAAAGGATCTGCACATGGAAAACAAAATGTTTCATTAGCATTTATATTATGGAGAGAAAAAAAGACTTCAAATGAATAGGAAACAGGTACCATACAGTCATCCATCGTGTTTTGCCATGCCTCACTTTCTGCTGCATACCCATTATGATTTCTGTTTTTTTTTAATATTGCATGTTAAGAAGGGGAATCCAAGAATGGCAGCACTGGTTCTTCTAGTATATGGAATGGTACAGTAAAACAAGAAAACTCACACGTATGTCAGTCCACTGGAAATGAACTCTATGTAACAGGTCTTCCTAACAGTACACTTCCCTAACAAAGACACAGTATCATATCAAGAATTGGGAAGAGCCAGGCAGTGGTGGCGCACGTCTTTAATCCCAGCACATGGGAGGCAGAGGCAGATGGAGCTCTGTGAGTTCGAGACCAACCTGGTGTACAGAGCAAGTAAGAGGACAGGCTCTAAAGCTACAGAGAAACCCTATCTGGAAAAACCAAAAGAATTGGGGAAGAGGGGGAGGAAGAGAGAGAGGGAGGGAGGGAGAGAGAGAGAGAGAGAGAGAGAGAGAGAGAGAGAGAGAGAGAGAGAGAGAGAGAATGAGGCTGAAAGGCACATTTTAAAAACTTAATATCACACAGCAAATACTATAGTACAACTTATTTTGCTGAAAATTTGAAATAAAATCGAAGGAATGAATGAAAAACTAAGAACATAATAACATCGAGACATGTTCCACACGCTATGAAATACAGGCAATATACACATCTAGTATTATGAGCATTTACTTTGGTAATGAGTGAGTAAGACTGAAACTTCAGCACTACAGTATAATTTGGACTTTAATCAAAAGTTTGCAAACACTTTTAAGGAAATGGATACAGAAAGTTTCTCTCTTATTTTAAATTATGCACATTTGTATGTGTGTTTGTGTATGTGTGTGCCATGAAGCAATCCTCCTTAACACTATAAAGTCACTTGAATTGGTTTAATAAAACATTGATTGGCCAATAGCTAGTCAAGAAGTATAGGTGGGGTAATCAAACTAAGAACGCTGGAAAGGAGAAAGGCAGAGAGAGGAGTCACCAGTCAGGTGCAGAGGGAGGAGATGAACCTGCCATGCTAATAAAGGTACCACTCCATGGCAGAGCATAAATAAGGAATATGGGCTAACTTAAAAATGTAAGACCTAGCTAGTAACAAGACTGAGCTATCAACCGAATATTTATAAGTAACATTAAACCTCTGAGTCAACTATTTGGGAAGCGGTCACCAGATATTTAGGAGTAGGCGGGCAGGAGAGAAACGTCTGTCTACATGTGTGTGTGTATGTGTGTGTGTATGTGTGCACATATATGTGAGTATAGGTGAATGTTTAAGTACAGGTACCCTTGGAGTCCAAGTCCAGGACTGGACTTTCTGGAGCTGGAATTCCAAACATAGAGTTACAAGCTGCTGTATGGGTGTGGGACTAAACTTGCAGTAATACTCATGTATAAAATTTATAACTTTTCCATCATATTTTTTGAAAAATGATATGCATAGCTTTCAAATCACATGCAAATAACGATCAAATTCAGGATTTTCAAAGGGATTTGTTATAAGGAAGACTGATGTGAAAAAAACTCTATATTTTCTTAAAACTGTAAAAATGAGAAATAAGAAAAGCATTTTCCTAGGCTGTAAATGATACTACACAATAAAATATGAGATTTTATAAAGATCGAAATTTATTTAAATTTGGTCAGTAGATTCTCTACAGGTAATATCACAGAAGGCTGTAAAGCTAAGAAAGCAACTTTATAAGCACCATGTGGAAAATATTACACAATAAAAGGGTCAAAAAGCACTCATCAGCATGGATATCCCTTCCCCAAGAGGTAGTCCACATTTCCTCCAAACATAAATACCAAAGATAAACAACATCTGGCATATTCTGTAAGACTTACAGCAAAACCTTTTTTCTTAGTGAAATGTTTCAGCAGTCTACTTCCTTACAACTTATTCCTTTAGCAAAAGATACACTTTATATAAATCAAGGAAATGGCTCCTATGGCTTGTAGTTATCAGAATAAAGATATTTCTTTGGTATCTCATTATTGGCAATATACTGTACTATCACCAGTTTCGGATTCACAGTCTAGTTTGGGGAAGCTGTAAACTGTGATGGAGAGTAAGCTGGCTATATTCAGTACAGCAGCCATATGAACCTGGGAAGGTTACTTTAACCTCTTTGCGTTTCATCTTCTTTAGATGCATAAAGTGGTGGGCCCCCACCTCTCCTGTGAGTTTCATGTTCTGTGATAATACGTGAAATATGCTTATTCCATTGCCTAACATTTGTGACACTTCAATGTTTTACCTCTATGTCTGTGGACCACACGTATACTGTGCCCATGGAGGCCAGAAGAGAATGTTAGATCCCCTGGGACTGGAGCTAGACAGTTGGGAGCCATCCCACGGGTGATGGAAATGGACCTAGGTCATCTAGAAGAACAACCAGAGCTCTAAACTGCTGAGTCATTGCTCCTGTACCACACTTAATAACTTTCAGCCCTTATGTAGATTAAAACAATTATAAATTAGATAGTTACTGCTCTCCAAAATAGTTTCTTAAAGTACCTAAATAGTTTCAGAAAACACTAATATTGTAGCTCCTTACAGTTCTTCTAAGTGTTAACATTTTACCAGACAATGCAATGCCAAGGAAAGGCTAAGATTGGGAATAGCAATGGGCAGCATAATAATAACCTACTAGTTGGTATTCAAACAGGAAATGGATAGAATTCCTCCAAGTATTAAGAGTAACACTGTATGCTGCATTTTATTTGGTCTCCTCATTTATACTCTAATGTTAATATTACAACCTCAGAGTTTTGAAAAGATGCACGAGATAAACAACAGCAAGTATAACATAATTGAAAAGAAATGAAATTTGAATCCATGGAAAGCCTGAATATTAAGCCTAAATTTTAATGGAACATAACCCTATTCTCTTCTAGTTACTCAGTGGTTTTCTTTTGATAGCAGCACACTGGCAGGGATTACTGGTTGCTACACTGTGTGCATGGAGTCTTTGAAGAAGACACTCATATAGACTAACCCAATACAGACTCAATTGAGGCCTCTACTGGGTTAACTCATCAGGTAGACAAGCAGAGCATATACGGACAACATTTTCTAAGTTGTCATTTCTTTACTAACAAAAAGAATACTGGTCTAAACCATCAGGGCTGACTCTAATAGCACCCATACATATTACATGACCATGTTCACATGAAATAAAGATATCAGAATTCTCTTCTGAATGTAGCAATCCATCACTGTATCCTTTCTATGTACCTCATTCATACTTTAGACCTAAAGATTAGAAATAGTTCATCAAAATACATGGTTAGATAGGAGGTTGATATATTAGCTAGAGGCAGTCAACAAATATTTGTGTAATCAGGAACTATAGCACATTTTATCTGGTTTATATTTCTTTAGCAGTTGGCCTATTTTATTATAAACATGTTTTACAACTTTAAATTTCTTATATTAAATAAACCCACAAAATTTTTCACTTTAAACACTAATTAGATAGAAAGAATATCCAGCAGCAGAAAAAAGCCCGGTAAGCCACCACCTCGTGGTGCTACACACATTAATAGAAATGGGTTAATCAAGATGTGAGAATCAGCCAATAAGAGGCTAGAACTAATGCGCCAAGCAGTGTTTAAAAGAATATAGTTTCTGTGTAATTATTTTGGGTAAAGCTAGTCGGTAGCTGGGAGCTGGGCAGCGGGCCTCACCGTGCTCATAATGATGAAAATTACCAACCAAAACTACCTATAGTTAGTTAAACCTTGAATATAAAGTGGAAGAGTTCTTTACAACAGTGGGAACTCTTGACAACTCTATTTATTGTGTATCTAATGCATACAAGATGAGTATCCCTTATCTGAAATGCTGTGGCTAGGTATGTTTTAGTCTTCAGATCTGGACTATCTGTATAAACATAATGCAGTATCCTGGAGACAGAACCAACACATAAAGATTAAGTTCATTTATGTTTCATATATATGTAGTCCAAGGGTAATTTCATACATACTTTAGTGTGCTTTATATGGCTGTGACCCATATCAACAAGTCAGGTATAAAATTTTCTATGGTCAGTATTCTAACATTTCTAATGTCAATATTCAATAGGTTTCACATTTTAGAGCACTTTGGATTTTAGATTAGGAATACTCAGTCTGTATATTATTTATATATGTATATATACCTTGATATACAAATGATGGCCAAGAAAGTAAATTTCTTCTCATTAAAAGCACAGTCACAAGTACAGACTAAGGAAGTGGGACATGTGAGCGGACAAGTCAAACACTCACCTAGAGCTACAGAGTCATGGAGCGGTCTTCTCCTAGAACTTGTGGCAGAGAATGAGTAGTACGGTGTTGCAGGTTTTCCTGAAGAAGACAGCTGTGCTGGGCTCCCAAGTCCTAGATCTTGTCTCAGGAGACTAGACTATAAAACAAGGCCAAGGAAACAAGTCATCTTGCTACTACAGACCAAACACATCACTTTTGAATTACTGACAGTAACTTTATCAATGCCTTAAAATTTAGAAGTAATCAATAATTACTTTTAAAATTCAATTAGGTCACTAGTTTTAAACTCCATCCTTTTTCTTTACCCTTCTCTTGCCTGCCTTTTGTTGTTTTTTATTTCGTTTTGCAGCATTTTCTCTGTGTATCCTTGGCTTTCCTCAAACTCAGAGATCCACTTGCCTGTCTCCCAAGTGCTGAGATTAAGGGTGTATGCCACTGTACCCAGATTCTTTGTCTACTTTTTAGTAATTGTGTAGACTCAATAATTTTGGTGACTTTGTGATTGGATCCTTTAATTACAGGAATACTTTTGAAAGCAGTCACCTGGACTTTGCTTTCATGATCACACGGGCTATGTTTTCTTCCCTTTTCTTTTTGAATATTCTTACCATCTAAAGAGTGCCCATATTTATAAGACTAATCGCTCTGGCTTTCTTCGTTTGTTTTGAGGGGGAGAGGTATCCTTCCTCCTTATCCCTGACACGGTCCTCTAGACTCTCTTTAGTTTCTTATAATTGGCAAAGAGCACAATGGCCCAGATGCTTTAGATGATATACCACCCATCATGTGAACTATAGGTTGAAAGTAGTCCAGTTTCATGGCTCTTCACTCTGCTCCATGTACTGGTTTGCCCCCTTACAACAGACTTGTTCAGTTTATGCTTCTTGGACTCAAGCACAAGACCCAAGATCTGTCACATGTATCAGATTCCCTGATAAAACTGTATCTTGTTCTATTTGACCCATATTAACTATCCATACCCTCCTGCACTCTTTAGATTTGGAGTCTGTTAACATAGGCTAGGTTTCCTAATGTCTAGGTATCCAAAATGTGAGTGAAAAATCCATCAAGAGGATAAAAGTTAGGGACAAAAACATGGGTCCATCACTGAAAATTTAGAGATTCAACAGTTCTAACCTAAATCACTGATTTAGTGATCTCATCACAAACAAAATAAGGTTATAGTTGGCAGAATTTGGTCTGAGATTTCTGGCAGGTGAAATAAAAAAGTATCATACCAATGTGAGACAAGAAAGAGAAAATGACTTTACTGGGGAAGGGTGGTGAAAAGGGACCTCAGAGGATGCTTTCAGGCATGAAAACATGATTCCTCCAGCTTACTGCTACTCTCCCGATATATACTTAATACCCTTACTGTCATCTTCATGTTCTTAGTACTGAGCATTATGACATACTAAAAGAACAAACTCTACTCAGAGTGAGCAGAACCTGGGAAGAGCAGCCATTGTATTCTAGCCACTGCCCCCATTCTAATAGTCAAGAAAACTAAGTTTCACGACTTGTCTGAAGGAAGTTCCACAGCCCTACAGCAGCAGTCATTCCTCTCGACTGCCCACACATACTAAGCAGTAACTCCTTATTTTACTTTCCTCAGCCTATGGCAACCACTACTCTGCCTTCTGCTTCTGTGGATTTACCTATTCTGGCTATTCCATGTAAATATAACCTTCTACACATGACTTACTTTACTTAGTATGACAGTTTTGAAGTTCATTCATCTTGTGTGTGTTGCGGAGAGAGGGGTAAGTGTTGGTGCTAGTGGAGTCCAGAAGAGGGTACTGAATCCCCTGCAGCTGGAGTTAAAGGTAGTCAAGAGCTACCTGATTTGGGTGCCAGGAACCAAACCTGGGTCTCTGAAAGAGCAGAATGTGCACTTAACCACTGAGCCATCTCTAAAAGTGTAGAGCTCTTAGCTCTAATAGTTTTATGGTGAATCTTGTAAGCATTTCTAGAGAAAAGGACAAATTATCTGCAAATGAGGGTAGTTTTACTTCTTTAAACTCTCCTAGAATTTCCAATACATTGCTGAATGTAAGAGTTCGTGAAAATAGCCTTGTTTTAGGGAAATGCTTTCAATATTAATTTTGAATATGTGATTGGTTGTTTTTCATAAAAAAAATATCTTTCCCAAGTTGAAGAAGTTCCTTCCTATTGTTAGCTTTTCTTTTCTTTTTTTTTGACACAGGGTTTCTCAGTAACTTTAGAGTCTGTCCTGGAACTAGCTCTGTAGACCAGGATGGCCTCGAACTCACAGAGAGCTTCCTGCCTCTGCCTCCCGAGTGCTTTCTAAGTGCAGGGATTAAAGGTCTGTGCTCTACATGGCAGAGGTACTAGTTTTTTAGTTAGTTTTTTTTTTTGGGGGGGGTGCTCACATATATATATATGAGCTCATACATGCACATAAATGCACCAGATCCCCTGAAGACAGAGTTATAAGCAGTTGTGAGCTTCTTGGTATGAGTTCTAGGAACTGGACTAAGGTCCTGAAGAAGAACAGCAAATGTTTTTAACCACTGAGCCTTCCCTCTAGCTCCCTATTCTTACCTTACTAAATGGTCGTATCATGATACTAGTTTTTCATTTGTTTTTGTGTGGGCGTGGAAGAGTCTCACAATGCAGTCCCACCTGGTCTGAAACTTGCTATATAGGTCAAGATGCCTGCCTCAGCTTTCTAAGTGCAGGGATTAAAGGTCTGTGCTCTACATGGCAGAGGTACTAGTTTTTTAGTTAGTTTTTTTTGGGGGGGGTGCACACTCCCACTCCTTTGACTTGATTTTTGACATTTTGCTCCCCTCTTCATGTTATTTATTACTATGGTAAGTTATATTGATCAATTTTCCTATGTTAAGCCATTTTGCATTTTTTGGACATACTTACTTGGTCATAGTGTCTAAACTTTATACTGCTGTCTTCAGTGTGTTAGCATTCTATGGATAAATTTTGTATTGATATTTGAAATGGATAATGGTCTTAAAGTTCATTTTCCTTGTGGTATCTGTGGCTTTCATATTAGTACAAAGCTGCCCCTAAAGAAGGGAGGGACTGTTTCAAAAGCAGTAGCCTTGTTTCTTCTTTGAAGGATTCTACACTTTACTGGAAAAGCCATTTGGCTCTGGACCTTCCTAAACTGCAAAGACTTCTATTACTGATTCTCTTTCTCGCTATTTAAGTCTGAGTCCGTCTTGACAGTATGTTTCTAGGAATTTGTTCATTTCATCTAAAATATGTACCACCAGCATGTAACTCTTTGTGGTATTTACCTCTTTTTATTTTTATGAAGTCAGTAGCAATGTGACCCTTTTGCTTCTGACTTAAGTTATTATTTACTAATCCAGATATGTTTTCCAATTTTGTTGATCTTTTCAAGGAATCAACTTTTAATATTTTTAAAAATAAGGTATTGCATATAACCGATGATGGTCTAGCACTTACTATATAGACTAGGCAGGACACAAATCTGCAATTCTGCTCAGCCTCCCAAATGCTGATCACCTGATCTTACTAAGTACCAAGTTTTTTACTTTGTTGTCTTAGTCTGTTGTGTTTATATCTTCTCTTATCTTTACATCCCACCCCCATCCCCACCTTCTAGTTTAGTCTGTTTTTCTTTCTAGATTCTTTTTAATTAAGTTATATTATGTGTATGGGTATTTGGCCTGCATTTATCTTTGTGTACCACAAGTGTGCCTTGTACCTAGGGAGGCCAGCAGAGAACAGCAGATACCCTGGGACTAAAGCTACAGTGGTTGTGAGACATTGAGTACTGGGACTCAAACGAGGGTTCTTCTGCAAGACCAACCGGTACTGTTAACCACTGAACTATATTCCAGGCTCCATTCTCTTTTCTAGTTTATAAAATTGCAAACTGAGGGTTCTTATTTCAGAGTTTGCTTCTGCACTTTTCGACATTTGATATTTCTATGTGCCAAAGGTAGCCTTGGGCTTGTCACTATTCTGCTTCAGACCCTAGGAGGAATGCACAGCTTTGCATGCAGCTGTGCAAGGCTAGCTACTTCCTTTCTGTGCAACTGCTTCTGCTGTGAATGACCCTCTGTTATCACCTTTGCTTTATCTCCTATATTTGCAAAGCTGTCTTCAGGTATGTATAGCTAATGTGACAATGCTACAAGCACACATGAAACAAAGTACTATATCATCTAAAAGCTGTCTGTACAGCCTTCAGAAATAGTTTTAAAACACAGTGTCGCCAGGTAGTGGCGGCAGCGCACATCTTTAATCCCAGCACTTGAGGGGGGGCCTTTAAAGGCAGGTGGGTCTCTGTGAGTTCAAAGACAGCCTGGTCTACAGAGCAAGTTCCAGGATAGCCAGGGCTATTACACAGAAAAACCCTGTGTCAAAACAAAAACAAAAAAATAAAACAAAATTAAATCAAAAGAATATAGATTCCTCAAAGAGCAAATTCTATTTCAGACAGAACATATATATATATATATATATAATGTAGTAGCCAAGTGAAAGTAATTTTAGTTACTAAATATGACATGTGAATAAAGACTATAGACTATCAATGCAACTATTAAGCATCAATTACATAAATTCCAACAGACAACATTTAACAAACTAGGAGAGAAAGTGGTGACTGGAGACAAAAGTGGTGGTGGTGCACCCTTTCAATCCCAGCACTTAGGAGGCAGAGGCCAGGCGGATCTCTGTGAGTTCGAGGCCAAGCTGATCTACAAGAGCTAGTTCCAGGATAGCCACGGCTGTTACACAGAGAAACTCTGTCTAAAACAAAACAAAATCAAAAAGTTCCAAAAGTAATGATGAAAAGACAGAAAACGAGCAATTTAAATGTAAACATCACACATGTATTTACTTCCTATTCACACAACAAACCCTTAGCTATGGATCTTCCAATGATGCTCTGTTTGAGAACAGGGACCTAGAAGTCATTGTCTCCCACAGACGTTATACTAAATTTTAGTCACTACATCTGTTTTGTTTTTTATTTTCCCTTTGACAAGTAAATGCAGCATTGTCTAAATGGCAAATAGTGATATCAAAATACAGGGAACATACAATCTCCACATGCTTGAAAGTACAGGTTATGCACCTTGTGAATTTTTTTAAATTTATTTATTTATTAAAGATTTCTGTCTCTTTCCCACCACTGCCTCCCATTTCCCTCCCCCTCCCCCTCCCCCAATTAAGTCCCCCCCCTCAGCCTGAAGAGCAATCAGGGTTCCCTGCCCTATGGGAAGTCCAAGGAGCCCCCACCTCCATCCAGGTCTAGTAAGTTGAGCATCCAAACTGCCTAGGCTCCCCCAAAGCCAGTACGTGCAGTAAGATCAGAAACGCATTGCCATTGTTCTTGAGTTCTCAGTAGTCCTCATTGTCCACTATGTTCAGAGAGTCCGGTTTTATCCCAGGCTTCTTCAGACCCAGGCCAGCTGGCCTTGGTGAGTTCCCAATAGAACATCCCCATTGTCTCAGTGTGTGGGTGCACCCCTTGCGGTTCTGAGTTCCTTGCTCGTGCTCTCTCTCCTTCTGCTCCTGATTTGGACCTTGAGATTTATGTCCGGTGCTCCAATGTGGGTCTCTGTCTCTGTCTCCTTTCATCGCCTGATGAAGGTTAATATTCAGGAGGATGCCTATATGGTTTTCTTTGGGTTCTCCTTATTTAGCTTCTCTAGGATCACTAATTATAGGCTCAATGTCCTTTGTTTATGGCTAGAAAGAGAATTTCTTTTAGTAGGAGTGTTCTTTGCTCAATGTCAGACTGACTACCATTGATAATTTTATCAGTATGTTCTCACATGAAGACAGAGGAAGCGGTTAATTGAACATATAAAATGAATACATAAGAGACAGGCATGAATATTTCTCTTATCAGACCTTTTATACTGTTCTTGCTATACAAATTCTTATTGAAACAATCTTTTATTAATTAAAAATTCATGTGTGTGAGTGCTTTGCCTGCATGTATGTATGTGCACCATAAGCATCCCTAGTGTTTAGCAGCTCAGAAGGGAGTGTCATATCCCCAGGAATTGGAGTTAAAGGTGTTGTGATCCATCACGTGGGTGCTTGGAAAATGAATTCAGGTCCTCTGTAAGAGCAACAAGTGGCCGGGCGATGGTGGCGCACACCTTTAATCCCAGCACTAGGGAGGCAGAGGCAGGCGGATCTCTGTGAGTTCGAGACCAGCCTGGTCTACAGAGCTAGTTCCAGGACAGGCTCCAAAGCCACAGAGAAACCCTGTCTTGAAAAAAACAAAAAAACAAAAACAAAAAAAAGAGCAACAAGTGTTCTTAATTGTTGAACCACATACAGAGCCTTAAAAAAACAACTAATGACATATATATGTATATGTATATACATATATATATAGTGTGTGTGTGTGTGAGCCTGCAAATGCCATGGTGCATGTCTAGATGTCAGAAGACAACTTTGTGGAGTTGGCTTTTTCCTTCCACCTTTATGTGGGTTCCATGGAATGAACTTGAGTAGGGTTACCAGGCTTGCTTAGCATGTACTTTATACTTACTGAACCATCTCACTGTCCTCCTGCTATACAAACTTTTTAATATAACAAGTGACATTCTGTCAGTCAAACTGGACTTCTTCCTGAAATTACTTTCAATGAAACACAGTGCTGCTACTGATTTCTGTAACAGCTATAACCTTTCAGGTTACAGTGGAAGAGTTGAGCATCATAATAAACAATCAGGCTGGCAAGCCTAGAATCCAGCTCTCTAGCCTTTTACAGAATATGCTTTTTGACCCCTAATCCGAGACCTCAATGGATGGTTAAAGGGCTCAGGTCAGAAAGATTGGTTTGCTTAGGTAATAATATACATGCACACACACACAAAGGACAAACTTGCATATAAGTAAAATTTGGCCATCTTCTTCCAATGTCAAGGTGATTACAGTAAAGAAGTACAAAATGACCGAAATGATGAAAAGTGCATTTCATGTCTGTATAAGGAGAGCCAATATACATACTAATGACCTAGAGAAAGTAAAGGCAAACTAGCCACCTTTGTTCAAAACATAATTATGACATTGGGCAAATGGTTTACATGAATAAATCTTCCCTCTTCTCTCCATGTATGCCCTAGGAAGGCAAGGTTTAACTGTTAAGTATGGATGACTTGGTTATCATAGAACATTCCTTTCACTTTTCTCTTTCCATGGAAAATCTGTGTGTTTGTGTTTATCTTTGTGTATATCTTTGTGTATGAAGAAATAAGGTAAGCAGTACTTAATTTTCTATTTCTTAGGCATAAATACTTTTTGTCCCAGGTAACAGTGTGAGGTTTCAAAAGACCTGGTTTTCCCTAAACTCAAGCTTGTTGGGTGTAACTCCCAATGGCTAATGTAAGGCTAGATGAAGAGAGAAGAGACAGAAGTAGCAAACCAGTGGAGGGAGAGGTAACAAAGAGTTCAAAGCCAAAGAATATACTCAAGTTGTATTAGCCCAATCAAGAACAGAAAAACATCACATGTTCGCCCATGATTCTGTGTGTACAGAGTCTGCACACACTGAAAAGTGAAATGTTAACTGGTAAATCTTGATGATGAATATATATATATATATATATATATAAAGTGTACTCTTATCTACCTTTTCTTTGGGTCTTAACTTTTTGAAATAAAAGCCTGGACAGAGGACAAACTGGGAGACTTGGAAATGTGTATTGACTATAGGATGAAAAAGACAAAATAAACTTAAGGGGAAAAATGAATGCTTGTTACTAGCTAGTGTTGATAAGCCTTTTCTTCCACTATAGACAAACCTGGAAAGGAAATGCCCAATATTCTTATTTCACTATTATTATTGATGACAAGAACATGCAGAGGCTGTTACTTCACTTCACAGTCTGAATCAGAGCAATAATTTTTTCCCCGTTTTTAAAATCTCATGACTCAAATGAGTAATGCAAGTAAACACAGTGGAGGTTATTTTCTTAACACTTCAGATCATTAATTTATCCTGTTAACCAAATAGACCCAATTAGCACTGAAAGAAATCAAGACCAAGTTTAGGATACAATTTCATCTGAAAGGACCTGAAAATAAATAAAACCATGCCCAATAAATCAATGGAAAATGTACCAAAAAATAGAGCAAAATTATAAAAGCCTTACATTTTGATATACCAATAAAAAAATCATAGAATTTTTATTTGTTTCCTTAAACAAATACCTAACACCAAACACATATAATGAGCTATTTTACTTTTATTCTCCTAAAATAAAATTAGATACCAGCTCATATTATTGGCTTCTCTGCCTGTGTTAAAATAAAAGAGAACCAATATTGATTACCACTGATCTTGGCCTAGAGGTATCTTAAGCAGAAAGAATACTAATGTCCCAGAGGATAGAGAACCGAACAAAACCAGTTTTGTTCATACAAGCTGTCTTATTCAGAACAAAACTAATACTCTGAAACAAGATAGCACTCATTTCTTAGTACACCACTAGAAAAAAAACTTTCTCATAGTCTTCTAGAACTTCATCTGTAAAAAAGATATTAAATAATATTAAATCAATGAATTAGTATTTACATCATATAAAAAGCCTCTAGGATGTACCATTTTGAATTATATATAACACACCAGAAACCAAAAAGACTAACTTCTCTATAAAGAACTTTAGTAATCTGTGTGAGATTCATCTTTAAGGTCTTTCTCCCTCTTCATGGGCAAGAGTTACCTAGGCTCTTAAATGTGAGCTCAAGAAAGCTCCTTAGTTTACGTATGCCCTGAAAAGTGAAGTAAAGGAATAAAGTGATGAGCTTGGTCAACATCACTTATTAAAGTGAACTGTTAGACTTGAAAAGATTATAGATGTAATTTTATAGGAAGAAAGAAGAACATTTATGCAAAACAATAGCTAAAAGGATTCAGAGTCAGACAGCAATAATAAGGGTATTTGTTATCTTTACAAGAAAAAAATATAAGTAGATGGCAAATGTATTTCTTGCTTTTTCAGATTACTTGTTTTTTTTTTTTTTACCATAAAATGGATTGGTATGAATACTAAATAAATATACTATTTCTAGCTTCAGGTTAAATAAGGGCCTAATTAACCCTATGTCAAAAACTATATGCATCAGGCTGGAAGTGGGGACTCATACCTCTAATCCTGACATTTGGAAAGCCGAAGACGGAAGGGCTAAAAGACTGAGGTCAGTCTGGTCTGTGGAATAAGAGTCCATCTTTTACCTTTGGCTTTTTTTTTTTTTAGTAAGCATTATTTTATGATTAAAAGCTTGATGTACTGAATCCTTATCATTAATTTGCTTTCGAGGAAATTAAAATTGGGGATACTAGAATTACGTATCTCAAAATATACCTGCTGCATACTGCCTATGCAGTGGCTAATTTCATGCCTCCTTTACTTTCATGAAACAGTACACAGTCTTATAACATAAAGACAGACAGATGTTCAAAAGGTTTGTCTATTCAAGAAGGAAACATGCTTAAACTAAACAGAGAACAAAGCACTATCATGGCCACAGCTCCATTCTTGGCTCTCAAGCTCTCCTGCTAAGGATCAAGACACAAAACTGTTCTCAGAGCAAAATTAGGAAAATGTTACAGCAATTTTTCTTTTATGTGCACTTCTTTCATTTTCAGAACAAAAATCACAGCAGTTTGACAGTAGTGCAACTTGAAGTTTCAGAGATTAAAACAGGCAACTGCAGGGTGACCAAGAAGTCCTTCACTTAAAGTTGCACTCAATGCAAACTCTGAAAGGATGAGAACTCAAGGCAAACAATAAATGGGCTTTAAGATATCAGTCAGTTAATTTTCTACAAATGACTAAAAAACAGAGTGCAATAAATTTTAACTCTGGCAAATACTGACATTCCTAAAATAATTGTATTGTGATGCTAATTCATTTACATTGAAATTTCAGGGGTGTCAGCAATTATCTACAAGCTATTGAAAAATTCTGTCCTGAGAATCTCATCAGATAGCGGCATTCATGCTGGTGGTTATCACTCTGAGAACAAAGGATCATGAATGAGTAATCAATAGAACTGCAGAAAACAAGTTGTTAATTACAACCCTCAAAAGTGTTTTGTATAAGACAAGATTTCATTAAACGCTTTGTGTAACCTGCATAGCTTCAAATCATTACCAACACTTTGGACAATATATTAATTCAGAGTGGGAGCTGGAAGGGAGTATGTTCAGGGATACTATAACAGAACACAGACTGCTCTGAATGCCTTCCTAGGTCAGTAACTAGCCACAATTAGTCAGATTTTCTAACACATTACATATCATATCATCTCAACATTAATTCTTGAGTATTTAATTATCATTTCTATGTTTTTAAATATCATGCATGTTTGAGAAGATAATGACTTCAACCATTCTCTCCTAAGCACTGACTTTTATAAGCTATTTCATCTTAGGTAGATAATAGAACTTGAAGCTTCTAGTTCCTTAGATAGCAACCAGCATCAGCCAATGCTTTTCATAGAGTTTTTCAGTGACCAAACTAAATAATGATCATAAGGTTAAAAAAATAAAGGCCACTATGCATCTCCCACAGCAACCTGTGCAAACACCTGCAAATCTAATCACTCTATCAAATTTAATCACTTGCTATTTTGTGATGTGAGTGACTGTCATTCAAGCCAACCAACCACCATCCTGGGAGTTCAGCTGCATTCCCTTACAAACAGGAGTATTCAATCGGGCTCGCTGACAATTTACACTTTCTTATGAAGGAGTGGGAAGGGTCATAAGACCCTCATCTGAGTAACCTGCAGATACTACCTGCTGAATGCAATTATCCCTTAATTGCATGTGGCCCGGGGGAGGCACTGGAGTATATAGAATGGGGAGACAAGAAGTTCTATCTATATGCTACAGGAAGCTCTCATCCCTGCTGGGTAAAGGTTTTCCAGCCATGGCCTGCTGAGGGAAGAAACATCACCTACACTCTTATAAGAAAACTGTTACCTATGCTCTGCAAGGAAGTCTAATGAACTTATTGGTTTCCCAGGGTGAACTTCAGTGGAATTATGTTTTGATTTTTGGAGGAAAAAAATAATGTAATGTTGCTTGCATCTCTCTCTGGGAAGGAGGTTTATTTTATTTTATTTATTTTTTTTAGTAAATTAGGCATTTACTCTGCCGGTTACAAATATAGTAGGAATATTTGTATATATAATTTAGTGTAAATAATTTCTGGTTCCTGCCTTAGATGGATCACCAATACCAATTAGAAAGCCTTTTGTTTGTTACTATGGATCACAGAATTTATTTTTTAAAAAGCTGTATTTCTTAGAAAACACTATCCTGAGTGAGGTAAGCCAGACCCAAAAAGAGGAACATGGGATGTACTCACTCATATTTGGTTTTTAGCCATAAATAAAGGACAGTAAGCTTATAATTTGCGATCCTGGAGAAGCTAAAAAAGAAGGTGAATCCAAAGACAAACATATAGGCATCCTCCTGAATATTAACCTTCATCAGGCGATGAAAGGAGACGGAGACAGAGACAGAGACCCAAATTGGAGCACTGGACATAAATCTCAAGGTCCAAATCAGGAGCAGAAGGAGGGGGAGCACGAGCAAGGAACTCAGGACCACGAGGGGTACACCCATACACTGAGACAATTGGGATGTTCTATCGGGAATTCACCAAGGCCAGCTGGCCTGGGTCTGAAGAAGCATGGCATAAAACCGGACTTGCTGAACATAGTGGACAATGAGGACTACTGAGAACTCAAGAACAATGGCAATGGGTTTTTGATCCTACTGCACATACTGGCTTTGGGGGAGCCTAGGCAGTTTGGATGCTCAACTTACTAAACCTGGATGGAGGTGGGCGGTCCTTGGACTTCCCACAGGTCAGGGAACCCTGATTACTCTTCAAGCTGATGAGGGAGAGGGACTTGATGGGGGAGGGGGAGGGAAATGGGAGGCAGTGGCTGGGAGGAGGCAGAAATCCTTAATAAATAAATTAAAAATAAAATAAAAAAAATAAAAAAATAAAAAACTATTTCTTACTTTAAAATCTTTACATTTTTATTTATTTATTTGTGCGTGTAAGAGAGAGGGGGAGAAAGAGAAAAAGTAGTTGTGCGATGTGCATGTGTGTAAAACTTGCTGGAGTCAGTTTTTTCTACCATGTGGGTTGTGAGGACTGAACATGTACATGATTGTGTGTGGGTATGCAGGCAGGTGTGTATATATGTGCTGTGTGTCCAGTCCAGAAGTCAGCTGTCTTCTACTGCTCTCAAACTCACTTTGAGACAAGGACTGTTCATGAACCTTGGCACTTATCTAGCTAGGGTACCTGGAAAGTGAACTCCAGGCACCTATTGCTGATCTCCCTTTCCTAATCTAGATACATGATGCCATACACCATTATTTACTTGGTTCCTGGGGAATCCAAATTCAGGTCTTAAATCATGTGGGGCAGGCACTGTATTGACTAAACCATCTCCCCAACCCCTCCTATTGTTTCTTAAAATTAAACACCCTAAATTCTTTATATTCTCCATATGGTAGAATTTGCAATTTACAATTTGTAATTTCTTCACTGAGTGAGTTTTGATTAACTGATGTCTGTTTGGAAATTTAAGGGCAAGATACATACAGTGGGTTTTGTATTAGTTATTATACAATTGCTATGATAAAAAAAATGACCAAAGCCACGTATAGAAAAGTTTATTTAGCTTCTGTTCCAGAGAGATAAGAGTCTTCTACGGTGGGGAAGCATGGCAGTAAGCAACAGGCACGCTGGCTAACTAGAAATCAAGTACTCACATCTTGATACGCAAGTATGAAGCAGAGATAACAAACTGAGAGTGGTTCAAGTATTTAAACTCTTAAAGCCTGACCCCAGTAACAAAATTCCTCCAGGAGGGCACAACTCCTAAACCTTCCAAGTAGCACTACCACCTGGGGACTAAATTTCAAGTGTTTGAGAATATGAAGACACTTCACTCAAACCACTGTAAGTTTGTTGTTATACAAAGAAAAAACTGGAGTGCTCCTTTAAAACCTTTATCTTTAAGCCTCTTGGGAAAAGAACAGGCTAGTATAACACTGGTCACAAATGACAGGTGCTGATTATAAAAATTATCAAAAACATACAACTGCTTGGGAAAAACAATATTTTGATAGAAAATTAGTACCAAGAGCGGAAGGAGTTCTGTAAAGAACCAGACAGAAAACGGACAAACCCAGCAGGCCTGACCATCTCTGCTACTACTACACAACTCTAACACTGAAGCAGAAAGATTCTGCTAATCTGTAATTAATGGAAATAGCCACTTTCCAATTAGAAAGTAGGTGGAGTTGGCTGGCAGCCTGCTAACTTAGTCTACGGCATTCTCCTACAAGTTATCTGTTCATACTCTAATAGCAATTTTAATTCCTCAAGTTATAAACTACTAGTAGTAATGCAAAATAACTGTCATGACTTGAGAAATAGTTCTGTCTAGTAGAGGGATGAACAACCTATACCATCTTCAACACATCCACTTCCCACACTCCTAGGAAAAATGAGCATTCAGGTCTGTATTTTGCTCAATGAGAATCATAGTTTGGATTCTCCTTTAAATTAGTTCTGTAAAGCCAAGGACAATGGCACGGGGTTTTGATCCTACTTCATGTTCTGACTTTGTGGGAGCCTAGCCAGTTTGGATGTTCACCTTCCTAGACATCGACGGAGGGGGGGAGGACCTTGGACTTTCCACAGGGCAGGGAACCCTGACTGCTCTTTGGACTGGAGAGGGAGAGGGAGAGGGAGAGGGAGAGCAGGGGGGGAGGGGAATAAGGGTGGGAGGAGGGGGAGGGGAATGGGAGCCTGGAGGAGGCGGAAACTTTTTTTTCTTTTTCACAATAAAAAAATTAAAAAAAGAAAAAATTAGTTCTGTAACATCATCTTAACACGTTGTAAGCCATCAGTGTCAGTGCTGAGCACTGAACCTCGGTCGTCTCCAAGAGTATAGGCACTCTAAGTTGCTAAGCCACCTCTCAGTGATCTTGTTTGATGTAACTCTGACTTGCCAGAATCACTAAGACATCAGGACTGGCTTCAAATGCTGATCCTCTTACCTCTGACCATCAAGTGTTGGAATTACATTGTGTGTAAATTTAAACTTTTCTTTAAAAAAATCCAGCCATCTCACAATATTAAGTAAATATTCCATCCAACACACACAAAAATGCTGTTATTGTTAGAACACACATTAAGGTGATTTTTATGCATAATAGATTAGTGACTGATACCTTCTGCTTGTTATGAAATAAAAAAAGCAGCAGAAATACGCAACCACCTTCATAATATGTTGTTGTGCTGGGTTACGAGAAAGGAACCAGAAAAACCCAGGATGTACTAGGTTATGCTGTCTTTCCCCAACAAGCCACCCCTTTACAATGTCAAATTTAATCTGTCATGTATGGCCTTTGAATTTTACATCTTTTAAAAACTCCTTATATAAAGATTATGCAAATTTTTTCTGAGTGTCAAATTATAGCAACACAATTTGAGATTTATTATAAATTATTCAATAATTTTTATTACCTTCTACACATACATAGCTTGATTCCCCCAGCCTGTGGAGGGCAGATCTTTTAGTCTGTTGCTTGGATCAATTCTTTATTTATAAAGCAAAATAAAAAAATACTTAATTCATTTCCTTATAATCTAAACAGTCTTATATATGGACTTGTTTCCTTGACATTTTCCACTCAATAAAAGAACATCAAAAGTAAAGAATCATCATCTCAAAATTCTTAAAGAATTTATTAAAATTTGCAGAAATTTATAAGAGAATAATGACCTTAAGTAAAAGTCTACCTAGAAATCAAAACAATTAATTACTTAGGTTACTGAACTAATTTATAGCTATGAATCTGTTCCCAAATAAAAATGATCATGTTTCGAAATTATCACAGAAAACAGCCTAGAAAGAGACTGCAAACTTGTAACCGCCAGGCAGTGGTGGTGCCATGCCTTTGGTTTCAGGACTTAGGAGGCAAAGACAGGTGGATCTCTGTGAGTTCAGGCCGAGCCTAGTCTACAAGTGAATTCCAGGACAGCCAGGCTGTTGCACAGAGAAACCCTGTCTTGAAAAACCAGAAGAAGAAAAAATCCAAAAACCAACCCAAAACAAAAAAGAGGCAACAGGCTCTACCCAGCCAGCACCACAGATAACAGAACCAGGACTGTTATACAGAGAAACCCTATCTCAAAGCAACAACAAACAGGCAAAAACTCCAACTAAAACCATAAAAGCCTCAGTGCTTTTGTATCACAGTGTTATCTTTTGATTAGTAAAATCCCTTAGTTTTGATCAAGTCTAACTGAATTTATTTCTCTTGGTTTTATCCTTGCTTACCATCACATTGGTGAGGAATCATCACTTTTGGTGTTTAGTGTAAAGAAAGAATGATGCTCATATTTGCCCATATAGATATGCACATATTTTCTTTGGAAAAATACAACTGTCAAAAGATCAGTCAAATGTTTATAAGTTCTGAGCTCTATTGTGCTGGACATCTTGGCCTGGCTAATGGGTTTCTAATCATGCTAGTGTCATGCGGCTTAGTTACCATAGCTTGTTTTTTCACTAAGTCATATAGTTTATAAATTCTTCGACTTTGCTCAACTCAAAAAAACAAAACAAAAAAACCCCCAAAACCAGTGCTTGTCATATTCCAGGCCGTTCGTATTTCTAAAGTTTTTATATTGAGTTGTTAATTCTCACACAAAGTAATCCCTGACAGGACAATAACTGAGGTTGCCTTAAAACCTTTAGATCCATTTGGAAAGAACTTATAATATCAGAATATAATCAAGATGGGATATTGCTGAGATAACCTACATTTTGAAGCACTGGCTAGTTTTCAGTGGAGGTTATTTTTGGTTGCTGTTAAAATTTATTCCTTACTTATGGGGCTGGAGAGATGGTTCAGTGGTTAAGAGCACTGGCTACTCTCCTAGAGGACCTGGATTCAATTCCCAGCGCCCACATGGCAGCTCACAACTGTCTACAACTCCTATTTCAGGGGATCTGACACCCTCATATAGACATACATGTAGGCAAAACATCAATGTACATAAAATACAAATAAATTATTAAATTATTTCTTACTACTTTAGTTTTAGAAGCTATAATAAATATCCTCCCTCCTCAAACATATTAGACAGTGTCTCATTCAGGCATGAACTCACAATTCACAAAATATTTGAAGCAGGACTTGAACTCCTAACCCTTTTGATTTCACCTCCCAAGTCTGGGGATTATAGATAATTTCACCACCCTCAGTTCCACTTTAATTTTTTTAAATGCATATATTCTTTTCGTTGTTGTTTTTTGGTTTTCAAGACAGGGTTTCTCTAGGTAGCCTTGGCTGAACTGGAACTCACTCTGTAAACCAGGCTGGTCTCAAACTCAGAAATCCACTTGCCTCTGCCTCCCAAGTACTGGGATTAAAGACGTGCGCCAGCACCACCCAGCTTCGAAGCATTTTATTTATGTGCAATAAAATGTTTGAGCATTCAGTTTATACATCAGTTTTAATGAATACATATTAAGACATCCATCATTCCCACGCTCTACCCAGTAAAACATTACTCCCAGAGGTAACCAGAGATTAAGTTATCAAAAGACAGGTTTGCCATTTTATAGATGTTTGAATATAAACTCATACATAAAGTATTTCAAGATCTGCTCACTCTTACAAGCCGTACTGAGATTCAAATGTCCCTCCACCTATGTCATCAACTCATTACATTTTTTGAGCAATATTCAATGGATGAACACAGAACAAGATTTTTTATCCATTATGTTACTGAACATCTTGGTTGCTTCCAGTTTTAAGATGTATACAACTGCTATGCACCTTTTTTACTTAATCTTTTTTATGAATAATTTCATCTTCCTTTGAAAAATATTCATGAATAATATTGTAGGATATAATGTAGTTGAATATTTAAGTTTAAAAAACAATTAGTAATAGTCCTCTGAAGTCACTGTGTCATATAATAGTCCCACTATCAACATGAAAGGCTGAGGTTGCTCCATATTTGATGTTGTTCATTATCTTAAATCTAGTTATTTGGGTGGATATGTAGTGATGTGCCAAGACAATTTTAATTCATATGTACCAGATAGCTATAATGTGTTCACATGTGAACCAACCTACTATATTTCTTCTTTTATAAAATATTTGTTCAAGTGCTCAAGTCCATTTAAAAAATTGGGTTAACTTTTCATACTACAATATCATGAACTTTCATATACTTTATACACAAGATCTATTAGATATATGTGCTATATATCTTATTTATAAATTTAAATTTAGAAGATAAATTATAATTTTAGAAAATATATATGATATGTTCTAAATTTCGGCTTCTCTTTGTTTAGAGGAAACAAAAACAAAAACCCCATCTAGGTAACCGCAGGTGCTGAGTTTATTCATACACCTCATATTGGAGTCCTTACAGCATTCCTCTACCATAGTCCCTAGAAGAAGTGATAGAGATGTCTTGCTTAGGGGCTAAACACTCAGCAGTCATTTTTCTCTCCAAACTTTGACTAGTTAAAAAGAGTTTCTGCATTATCTGCACCCACCACTAAAACAAGTTTCCTAAGGAAGGCTCACAATAGCTGTGGTTACTCACACAAGATTAGGCCTGTCAATATTCCATCAAGAATGGAAGAGAGTCTCACAGGAGTCCCATTCCTCCCCAAGTAGGTAAAGATAGGAAATCACTTTCTTCAACGTTGTACCTACTTGTAAGTGGCCCATGACATAGTAACTCACTCCTATCTACCCTCATGCAACCAGACTAATTAAACTCAGCAGACTTTCTATCTTTCTTTCTTCCTTCCTTCTGCCCTCCCTCCCTCCCTTCCTTCTTTTTTGGTGGTGGTGGGGGAATAGGCATGAAAATAGAAAAAAAATATGTTAGGAAGGAGTTCTGCAAGAGAGGAAAAGAGAGTAATGGGGTGTATGATTAGAATAGATTATATATGTATGTTCGTTCACTCCCTCCCTCATCATGGAGATGGGATTTGGCTGTGTTGCACAGGGTTAGCCTCAATCTCCTGGACTCATATGACTTATGAGTGGTTCTGCTTCAGGCTCCTGAGTATCTGGGATTACAGGCCTACGCCAGTCACTGTGCTACCTTTATTTTTTCTTGATGGTGTTCTTTTGGGGAAGCTGGTATATGATTCATATCTTCTGTCTGTAATAACATGTGTCCTTGAAAGAAACATTCTTCCACTGTGGGATGTAGAGATTGGTAAGTACCAATAAGGCCAAGTTGTTGAGAGTTAAATCAGCTCTATTATTAAGATTTTGTATGGTTATTGAGACAATTACTGAGAAAAAGATCTTCAAATCTTGTTTTCTCTCTCTCTCTCTCTTAATATGCATCAGGTATTCATCTGCACAGATATCTGTGTAATAGTTGAGTGCCTGGTGACCACGGAGGCCAGAAGAGGGTGTTGGATATGAGTTGCTGTGTAAGTCCTGGGGATCAAGCCAGTCATTTCTGGAGGAGCAGACACTGCCTTTAATGGCTGAGCTATCTCTCTAGCACCAAGTATTTTCAAATTTTCATTTATATAAATTTATTTCTAACTTTACACACTATTTTGCTTTACTTATTTTTAAGTTCTCAACAGGTGTAAACACATGTCACTTACATTTTCCTTTGTTTTCTTTTTAAAAAAATTATTTATTTATTTTTTATAGAGTATTCTGCTTGTACGTCTGCCTGCAGGCACCAGATCTCAATATGGATGGTTGTTAGCCACTATATGGTTGCTGAGAATTGAACTTACAACCTCTGGAAGAGCAGCAGGCTCTTAATTACTGAGCCATTTCTCCAGCCCCTACATTTTCTTAATAATTTCACTCATAATTTTCAATACAAATGCACACACACACACACACACACACACACACACACACACACGAGTTAACTGAATTTTTAAAGTTCTTGTTCCTAAGGAAGGGCTTAATAATGAACTTAGATAAAACTAAACTTCTGGGGGAAAAACTAACACTGCTAACTTTTCATGTTCTGAATAATTTATTTAAGCTGTGCAAACAAATATCTGTATAAGTATCAAGAGAAAAACTATCATAATGACGAAAGAATGCTCAAATTACTAGGTAGTTTAAAAGTTACTGTGCCTATTATTAATTAAAAATGGTGTAACTATCCTCTGTGCAGGATCAATTAAAAACTCAATTGCACAATAATCTATCAGTGCTTCCAGTAAATACTATACCCCTTCCATTTAATGGCCTATCAGTTCTACAATTGAAGGTAATGTAAGAAGACTCATTTAGCAATGTATTGTTATATCATCTTAACCTGAAGTAAGGCCCATCAAGCATTATTAAATTATCCTGAATCCTGCAGAATGTCAGCAGCATTTTATATGTATTAGCAGCAGAGTTAGTGTTCCTTGAGGGATGCTACTGAAGAAAAATAGTAAGGGGGGGGGGCTTTAGATATAATTCTGTAGTTGCCATTTATATATTCGCTTGTATATTTGTCATTTGTGAATATATATGACAATGTTTCAGTTAGTTTAGCATAGTTTTGCTAATCCATTAAAATACGTGTTATCTAGAATATAGGTTTTTCTTTGAACGAAAGTTAATATGCTTTGGTTTTTGCTTATCATGACTACCAACATCATTATTATCAGACAGGGTCTTGTATGCAGCCCTTAGAACTTGAGGGCCTTCCTGTTTCAGGCTCTGGAGTGCCACAACTACAGGGGAGCACCACCATGCCTACAACACCTTTACTTTTTCTAACTCTTGAATTTCCCAAGATATGCTCAGGACCCAGGCCAGTAGAACCAGGTCAAAGCCAGCTGAGGCCTGAAACACTTGGTAGCTGTACAATGGAAATGAAAAGCACTTCTCATAACCACAACGAAGTCACCAGTACAGCACATTAAAGTAAACATATGCTAAATCACAAGCTCTTTGCTGTATGCACCAACGATTTGCTTTTCCTAAGGTGAATTCTGGAAAAAATAATCATTTCCAGATGTGAGATGTATTTTAGAAAGCAGTAGAAAATTTGTCTACTTTGTCTCCACTTAAACAGAAGCTAAAAAATATAAATTGGGGAAAGAAAACCATTTTAAGAGGAGGACAATGGAAAAGAAGGTATGTTAAATTGCTAAAAACAAAACAACCTCACTACATGAAGTCAAAAGATTATATGAATATACAATTGTGAAATTATGTGGATAAATTTCTATCTTCTCTATCATTCTGTACATATAAGTCTTACTAAACTTACCTGACAGCCTGATAAACCGGAGTCTCTGCTGTACAGGGAAAATGAGCCTCTTTCTGATGTTTTTCCTATAAAACCAAGAAAACAACTTTGTGTTAAAAATTTCATTGACGGATTATCAGTTCAGCTTCAAAACTATTCAATTTAGACTCAATAAATATTTGACACCTAAATAGTTAACAACATGACTCAGAATATTTATACATATTTGTTTCAAACTGGACATTTTTTTCTTTCAAAAATGAAAACAGCCGGGCGATGGTGGCGCACGCCTTTAATCCCAGTACTTGGGAGGCAGAGGCAGGTGGATCTCTGTGAGTTCAAGATCAGCCTGGTCTACAGAGCTAGTTCCAGGGCAGGCTCCAAAGCCACAGAGAAACCCTGTCTCGAAAAACCAAAAAAAAGAAAAAAAAAATGAAAACAGTACAGACAAAGCTGAATGAGCATGCATGCATGCAGTTCTATTAGAAAGCTGTTTCCTGTGAGGCTCATGTACAGTTTGTGAATGAGTGTACATTCATGCACTCAAACAATACATAGAACAGTTTGAATGCATTGGAAAAAATGGAATTATATGGTATATACCCTTTTGAAATTTGCATTTTATATAATATTGTATATTTAAGATAAACTGATAACTAGTTTGCTAAGTTCTATTGCTGTCTCATTATGGACATAAAAGCACAGTTTATCTGCTTGTCTGCTGAAAGTTTCCAATTTTATACGCAGAGAGCCACAAGCAAATATCTTGAATGTATTGATAATGCAGCTTTTTCCAGGTTGTACACATGGCAGGTGGCTAGTTACAGGTCACACTTAGTTCCAAAAGCATTGCCTTACTCCTTGCTGCAGTCTCTAGTAATACTGACTCTCCTTTAGAATTCCTCAAAATGTCCCATAGTCACAGTTCAGAAGTTAGCCAGCCAAGCCTAGGACAGTTCTGGCAGTTGTTGAGGGGATGGACAGGAGGTAGCTCACAGGACCAGCAACTGACAACAGCAATTTTTATGTCTATGTGTACACATAATTTGAGTGTGAATGTGTGCTTATGCTTATGGTATATACATGAGTGCACCTATGTGTGTGGGTGAATCCATCTGTCTGTACAAGTATGTGACCAGAGGTCAATGCCAGATATCGTCTGTTCTCCAGCTAACTTTCTGAGTCTTTCACTGAACATGGACCTTTCTGTTTTGGATAGGCTGGCTACCCAATAATCCTGAGATGTTCTTGTCTCTTACCCCACCCCTACTGCATTACAAGCATGTCCAGCTTTGATGTGGATACTGGAGATAGAATTCACAGACATCTCACCCACTGATCATCTCTCCAGCCACTGTACTAATTTGTAAACAGAACATTCAGACAATCTTTATTTTTCTTACAATATCTTCAATTTCATTTTATTTTATGTATTCTACGAAGATTTTGCCTACATGTATATCTGTGCACCACACGAGTGCCTGGTGTTCACAAAAATCAGAAGAGGACATTGGATCCCCAAGAACTGGAGTTAAAAGACAATTGTGATACTCCACATGGCTACAAATCAAAGCCTGGTCCTCTGGAAGAGCAGCTATGCACTCAACCTCTGGCTCATCTCTCTAGCACCCACTCATTTGTTTCTAATAGTCTAAGTATATTCAGTAAAATAAGCTTGCAAATACAATCTAGTTCATTACAACAACATACTGCTTATGACTTCAGCAAAGATAACACCACTTGATGACGACGACATGAAAAATGGGAGAAAAACAATGCCAAGATATTTTCCTCCATTTCAAGATAAAAAAATAATCATGTAATTAAATATGATGAAAATTCATCCAAATTATTTGGAAATTATGTGAACATTATTACAATTACATGTTATACTTTGAGTTGTTAGATTGTAGCTGAATAAAATGGACAATCTGTTAATTTTAAAAGTTTACACACAGATCAGATGCACAAGTGGTTCACGCTGGAAAACTTTAAACCTACCATCAACTAACACCATAGATACAGAGGAGTCTAGCTATTACCAAACAGCCAAGGATAGTATCTCTGAGCCTGTTGGCTACTGGGACACAATACATATTTCTGGTGAAGTAGAGGCAACACACAAAAACAAATTTAGAATAGAAAAAAAAGACTGATAATAAATGTGGTCTATTTGTTTCACATTCTCATCCTGTCTTCTTTTTCCTTTTCTTTTTTGAGATGGGGTTTTGCTAGAGAGCCCAGGCTAGCCTCAGATTCATGGTAATTCCTCTGGCTCAGTCTCCCAATCATGACTTGACTACAGGCATGCACTACAACTCACAGTTCCATTCTTCTCTGCGTAGTCCTGGCTTTCCTGGAGCTCACTGACTAGCCTCAAACTCAGAGAGCCTCCTGCCTTTGCTTCCTGAGTATTGGAACTAAAGGTGTGTACCACCACATGCAGCCACAGCTCCATTATTACGATATTTTTTTTTTCACATAAAGAATGACCTGTAGAGTTCAGGGGGGGGGGGGGATATAAAAGGTTCACATCTACATTTACAGGCATTCTTTTTTAAAAAAAAAAAACCCAAGATAAGTTAGTTTGTGAAATATTAAAAATCTTCCATAGGTCAGGCACTGATGGTACGTGCCTTTAATCCTAGCACTTGGAAGCAGATCTCTGTGAGTTTGAGGATAACCTGATCTACAGAGCGAGTTCCAGGACAGGCTCTGAAGCTACAGATAAACCCTATCTCAAACACACACACACACACACACACACGAAAACTTTCATAGTTACTATCTTTAAGAAATGGCTGTCAATGTAAACAAGCTCAGACCTCATATATTTAGCAGAAAGAATTGGGAGACTATGTTAGCACTGTAAACAGACACTACATCTGTGCAGTCACGTAAAACAGTATAATATCAACTTCATTGCTGAAATACTCACCAAGCCCTTTGTACCCCAGAAATTTCTCATCATCAAATATCAGTTATCAGTAGACAAAACTGATACAATCATTTACAAAACATATTACATTACAAGCCATAAATACAATTACTTGTCAATTAAAAACAAGCTTTGAAAGACTTCAAAGTGAACCAACAACCTAAACTGTATTGTACTCAGACTCAAATATACTAATAAGAAATTAAAAAGTCAAGGTAAAAAGGAAACAATATAACATGTGGATATTAACTTGAGCATCAACAAAGCCCTTTAAACTGTTAGTGATTTGTACAGAAGCTGAATTTGAGATAAAACTGATCTTGCGGATGGCTTAGCATGGAAGCCTAATGACCTGAGTGTGATGCCCAGTACCCAGGTAAGAGGGATGGAGACATCCAAGTCCACCAAGTTGTCCTCTGACCTCCATATGTGTAATGGTGGCATAGGCGCATCCATCCCCACAATAATAACAAAAAAATTCAAATATTTTAACTTCTAAAACCCTGTCTATAAGTATTTCTAAACTATCTTCCTTTTACAGATATATTCAGCTCAGAGGGGATGAAAATTAACAAGATTAAGTATTACACATTATAAGTCTCATTTAATACAATAAATGGCTTGTTATAAAAATATTTATTCAAATGATATTTTGAAATATAAGTATGATTTCATTTCATTTTTCACCATGTGGAACTAGTTATTTTTCCAAGAACTTAAAGTTTGGAGCTGGGGGTTGGAGAGATGGCTTAGGGGTCAAGAGCACTTGTTGCTCTTCCAGAGGGCTTGAGATCAATTCCCAGCACCCACATTGCAGCTCACAACTGTCTGTAACTCGAGTCCCAGGAAGCCAACACACACATAATGTACAGACAGACACACATATAGGCAGAACATCTATTCACATAAAAATAGAAGATTAATAAACTTGTCTTTCCATAAAAAAAAAGTTTGGAGCTGGGTGTGGTAGTGTATGCTCTAGCCCCATCCCTCAAGATGTAGATATAGGTGGATCTCTGGGAGTAGAGTGATATAGCTCTATTGCAAATTCTCTGGATAGAGGAGCCTGAGTCTGTACTGTAGTTACTGTTCTTGTTGCTGTGACAAATTACTGACTTGAGAAACATCAGGGAGGAAAGATCATTCTGGCATCCAATTTCTGTAAATGCAGTGCAGTATGGAGAGGAAGGCAAGGAAGCTGGGGCTGCTCTTTCAGCAGTGGTTGAAGTGTAGGGCATGGATTCGTGTCTTAGCTCCTGACAGATCCATAAACAGATGCCAGTGACCTTCCTCCATCAACCTAGGGTGATTTATCCTTCAAGGCTTTACTACTGGCAGCTTCTTTCTGCTAGGATAGCTCTATATCCTAAAGAGTTCACAGCCTCCCAAAACATTGTCACTATCTGAGCACCAAGATTCTAAACACAAGAGTCTGTAAAGGACACTATCCCTTGAAATTGTACTAGCTGGATTCCTCCAAACATTTATGAGATAGTGACTCTGAGAAACAGTGGAAAATGAGATTCTTAATGCCAGCTTACAGAAAATGCTACAACTCACTGAAAAATGAGAAACAGAAAAATGAGATTCTTAGTGCTAACTTACAAAAAATGATACAATTCACTGGGGGAAGTGATAAATCATGTAAGTACTGCTGTTTTCATTGGATACAGTTTAGTGTTTACATAACATTTTTTTTTTTTGATTTTTCGAGACAGGGTTTCTCCGTAGCTTTTTGGTTCCTGTCCTGGAACTAGCTCTTGTAGACCAGGCTGGCCTCGAACTCACAGAGATCCGCCTGCCTCTGCCTCCCAAGTGCTGGGATTAAAGGCCTGTGTCACCACCGCCCGGCTACATAACATTTTTTTAAACACCACAAGTTAAATAAAGCCAGTCTGCATCCCAAATATAGCAATTATCTTTACTTTCAATTCACAAAAGTGGTTGGAAGCAACTTTGCAGGGAGACAGGCACTGTAGGTGATTAGGAGCCATGTGGCCAGCCTTCAAATGAACTATGAGTGGTGTGAGAGGAGACAGGGGAACCTAGAGCTGCAGACTCCACTCCCACCAGAATATGAAGATGAAACACCGAAGGCACTTTGGGGTAGGTATTTTGAGAACAATACAGCCCTTTGGGCAAGCACTAACAAATGTAGTCTTGCAAATTTAAGCTGTACTCTGACAAACACATAGTTCTAGAATCATCAAGCTGGCTTCCATTTAGATACTGATTAATGTTGTCTAACCCTTAAGAATAAGTGTTCTTAAGGATAAAAGGGAAACACTGTCATACAAGCCAATCAAACACCTAAGTAAAATGCAAGACTAGAGCTATACAGGGAGAATCCAGCAGGTCCTGGAGATTCAGACATTCCCATCTCTTATTGTATGGAAAGAGCTGAGCTTGTTTTTTGTTTGTTTGCTTTTTAAAGAAAGTAATCAGGTGACTTCATCAACACTTAAGAAAAACAAGGTGATAAAAGAACACTGACTTTAGAGGCTACCTAGTCAAAATTTCTCAGCAAAAGGAGCCAATGGTGATTTTCTGTTCATTATCTTCCAAATCATAAGAACCCTGTTGAAGTCAAAAGACAGCAAAGCAAGCAAAGAATCTGAAATCCAGATCAAAATTTGAGTATCTCTGCCTATAAA
The DNA here is from genome assembly GCF_000317375.1 of Microtus ochrogaster. Classification (NCBI taxonomy): domain Eukaryota; kingdom Metazoa; phylum Chordata; class Mammalia; order Rodentia; family Cricetidae; genus Microtus; species Microtus ochrogaster. Next base: position 67,553,601 of record NC_022012.1, on the reverse strand, counting down.
GGAGACATGACTAGAGTGTTGTGTCTGTGCTTTAAAACTTATAGAGCTATCATATAACAAGGAATCAGAAGGAGGGCTAGTTTTCTTGAAGATAACCTGCAATAAAGGATTGTGTGTGTGTGTGTGTGTGTGTGTAGAGACAGAGAGATGGTGCTTTTGCTTCCCAGTTGCCCAGATCCAAATAATTACACAGAAATTATGTTAATTACTACACTGTTTGGCCAATGGATCAGGTGTATTCCTAGCTAGCGCTTACATTTTAAATTAACACATTTTATTAATCTGTATATGGCCACAAGGCTGTGGTTTACCAGTAATGTTCTAGCATATTTCTCCTTTGGCAGCTACATGGTATCTGCCTAACTTCACTTTCTGTCTCCCTGCACTTAGTTTAATTTTCCTCCCTAGCTATATTCTACCCTGCCATAGGCCAAAGCAGTTTATTAACCAATGATAATAAAACATATCGACAGCATACAGAGGGGAATCACATACAAGGAAGAAAGCACTGAAGAAAAAGAATTTCCAATGGTAAAATAAGGCAACCTGTCCAGAAAACTGTATAAAGTTTTAGGTGAGCTTATTAACAAGAAGCAAAGGGGCAGCATTTTTATTTTGTTATGCATACAGTTTAAGAGATCTCTACCTAGTCCATAGCTGATGGAGGAAGGTCATTGGTTAATTAAATAAAGAAGCTGCTTGCCCTGATAGGTTAAAACATAGGTGGGAGGAGTAAACAGAACAGAACGCTGGGAGGAAGAGGAAGTGAGCTCAGAGACTCCACAGCTCTCCTCTGGGGGGCAGATGCCTCGCTCCACTCTTGCGGGCAGAGGCGAGAGATCTGCTCTCTGAGGCACATGCAATGAAGCTCCGACCCAGGATGGACGTAGGCTAGAATCTTCCTGGTAAGACCGGTGCTCACAGATTATTAGAGATGGGTTGATCGGGATATCAGAATTAGCCAGTAAGGGCTAGAGCTAAAGGGCCAAGCAGTGTTTAAAAGAATACAGTGTCTGTGTAATTATTTCGGGGCATAAGCTAGCCAAGCAGCTGGGGTGCTGGGGACGCAGCCCCACCGCTCATATTACTACACATAGCTATAAATCTTCACAGAAACCTTTACTGTTTTATTTTTCACATTAAAACCAGAATTTGGCTTTTATGTGTTTGGTTGAGGATGCTGGCACATCTTTTTATGTATAGAGAAAACTACCTGACTTTAGCAGTTTGTGAAAAATTAATTAATAATTAATATGACAGTCCATATCTTAAAAATGCTATAACTCAGCAGGGACGTTGTGGATATGGTGGCTGATGCTTTTAATCCCAGCACTCCGGAGGCAGAGGCAGGCAGATCTCTGTGAGTTCAAGGCCAACCTGGAATACAGAATGAGTTTCAGGACACAAAGAGACTCTGTCTCAAAAAAATAAAATAAAAATACAGTGATTCCTATGTTAAGAAATAAGCACAGCTAGGTCAATTAAAAGACTACTAAAATAATCTAGATCAGTGGTTCTTAATCTTCCTAATGTGACCCCATAATACAGTTCCTCATACTGTGGTGACCCCACCCATAAAATTATTTCATTGCTACTTCATAATTATAATTTTGCTACTGTTATGAGTAATAATGTAAATATCTGATATATGGAATATCTGATATGTGATCTCCCCCAAAGGGGTTACAACCCACAGATTGGCTTTATTCTGTGACACATGTATCATGTGTTAAAGAGAAATTCACTGATAAGTAGAGACAGTTTTCTTAAGGTCATAATTTAGTAGCAAAATTCTCTGTTTGTGTTCACACATGCATTGGGGATTACTCAGGACCTCAAACACACTAAGCACCTGTTTTAGCAATTGACAGCAAAATCTAAAGAACCCAAGGTTTCTCTGTGTGTCATGGTTTAAACATCATGAGGGCTTGGTCCTCACAAGCAATTGACAGCAAAATCTAAAGAACCCAAGGTTTCTCTGTGTGTCATGGTTTGAACATCATGAGGGCTTGGTCCTCACAAGAAGCAGAATTTGGAGGGAGACATTCTAGAATTATCCTGTCATGAAGGTTTTACCTTTATCAACAGATTAATTCACTAATGAATTTAGAAGACTATTGGGGTTGAAACAATGGAAGGAGGGGCCCACTGTTATATGGGGGTCCCTTGACACACTCTAATCCAAACATTTGGAGACACCTCTAATTTTGATAACAGCCTTCTGAGCAAACCACCCTTTGGGTACGTATAAAATGTCATTTACCTAACACTTGTGCATGGATAGGCTGCTCCTCCACTCCTATGGATAAACCCTATTGCCAATTCCATGTAATATGCTCTTATTAACTATCTGACGAAACATAAGCTGCTGTCTTAAAGTAAGCAATCGTACAATACAGGCAATAGTGACTTAATAGTCTGTTCATTTTAATACAAGACATTTGTGAGAAAATTACTGGTAATGATTTGATAGGAATAGAGTTAGTCTGTGAGAGGAGGGGGTTATGCAAGTGTGTAGCTACCAAGATACACTAATGTCAGAAAGGAAACAAAGTGCCAAAAGGAGATACATTTGAGAATTTGTAAAGTAAAATAAAAACAAAGCAAAACATATTGTCAACAGTACTAGGGATTTTATCAGACGGCTCTAAAATTGCTAGGTAAGTGCTCTATCACTGAGTCACACACCCAGTATGAGACTTGGGAAATTTGATTACTAAATTTATCTCTTAACTCTTGCTTCTCTTTTACTAAGTGAACTAAGATATAAGTCATTTACCATCAATGACATTACTCATTCCACTAGGATAATCAACTCAGTAACACTTCACATAGGCATGCTCAGTTTAATTGACATTTATAAAGTATCTGGAATTTCTTGTCTGAAAGAACCTAAAGCCAATGTTATCTACCATCAAAACTTCATTTGGGTAATAACTTGCTCAAATTTAAGGAGAAAATGGTTTTTATCAAACAGTTTCTTTAAAAAAACTGAGGAGGGTTTTCAAATAAATGTCTACATATTTTCTTCACAACAATTTGTTTCAAGTATTACTGGTGAGTATTTGTGCCAGGCACACCACTGGCTATACTTAAGATACTTAAATACCTAGTGCCAACAGCACAGCTGCTGGACTCTGTGTCGTCCTGTTTGTCCACTCCATGTCAAATTACAAAGCTAGTAAAGAGGAGGCCTGCAGCAAAGCAAATGGTTATGTCAAATGAGTTCAGATACACAACGAGGATCCCTACAAAGGCCAGCGATTAACAAAGACCCAGGTGTAGTTTTAACTGTTTTAACCAGCTCATACCAACTTGCTGTTAGAGGCATCAGAGCTACAAAAAGCTTCTTAGCCAGAGTTCAGCAGAACTGCCAAGGCAGAATAATTTGAAAGTTCCTTAGACATGGCTTCTTATGACATTTAACCCCAAGATGAAGTCATCCAGGAGGCCCTGGTTCTATTATTCATGCTCTCTCTAATCCCACATCAGATTTATGAATTCAGTATAATCAAACAGTTAAGGAGGAACAGATTTATACAGAACAATTTGTCTTTAGTCACAGACAGAAAGGTGAGGTGGGCAGACAATAAGAAATTAGCACTGAGACAAACTAGCAATTTTTGTTATTAACAAAATTGTGGGCTATCTTATGTTCCAATGTCTCATGTACAAAACAGATAACAAAGCCGGGCAGTGGTGGCGCACGCCTTTAATCCCAGCACTTGGGAGGCAGAGTCAGGTGGATCTCTGTGAGTTCGAGACCAGCCTGGTCTACAAAGGCTAGTTCCAGGACAGGCTCCAAAACCACAGAGAAACCCTGTCTCGAAAAACCAAAAAAAAAAAACAAAAACAAAAAAACAAAAAAAAAACAAAAACAAAAAACAAAAACAAAAAAACAGGTAACAAGGTGCTCATTATATGTGGAGCAGAACTTAAACTTCATTTCCCTAAAATGTTTTACTGAATAACTGCATTTTCTGCTTACCCTCACTCCTCATTCTACCATGGAGCTATCACCCCAACTCAATAACTGTAATCCTTAAGCTTTCTTTAAAAACACTCCAGTCAATTATGCACTGCTAATGTTGCACTGTCACTGTCCCTTTAGTAGAACGCCTGTGTGCTTTCTGACTTGATGTCTCTGTACTTGTTCAACCACATGTTTAATTTACTTTAGAAAATACAGTTTCATCTTTATAGCAATCCAACAGATTAGAGGATTAAGACTTTGTCTTTTGGCTACATTTCAGGAGAAAATGTCATAGATGTGTAATCTGTTAAAATAATAATAACATTTGTATCTTAAAGTATTTTAAAATTAGTGGCTTCCAAGTGATTAAGTAAATCAAAGTTATCCAGCATCTTACCCATATCCACAAGAAAATAAATACAGGGCTGGAGAGAGGGTTAGGCTCACAACCCACAAATCAAGAAAGTAATACAAAATAAACTAACACTTCATCAACAAATAACCTAGCTGGAGGCTGAAGACAGCAAATTCTCAAATGCATCTACTCTTGGCACTGCGTTTCCTTTCTGGCATTAGCATATTTTGGTAGCCACACACTTACATAACCTCTCGTCACAGACTGACTTTGTTCCTACCAAGTCATTACCAATAATCTTCTTGGAAATGTCTTGTATTATAAAAATGAGCAGAATATTAAGTCAGTATTGTCTGTTCAATAATATTCTCATTTTCTGTATTCTGGTGCTTTAATTAGGCAAGGTCAGTGTGGAAGTCTGATTTTTATGGCACCCTAGAGCCAGAAGGCAGATGCCACTTGTTCAGGGAACACTGGTCTTGAATTCTAGACTTTTGTGTGCCAGTATTCCAACGCTTTTAACTAAATTATATAGTCACATGGAAACAAAACAGCATAAAGAATTATATTGTAGGCCGGGCGATGGTAGCGCACGCCTTTAATCCCAGCACTCGGGAGGCAGAGGCAGGCGGATCTCTGTGAGTTCGAGACCAGCCTGGTCTACAGAGCTAGATCCAGGACAGGCTCCAAAGCCACAGAGAAACCCTGTCTCGAAAAACAAAAACAAAAACAGAATTATATTGTAAAAGAGTGGCCAATAAATGATTGCTAATTAGCAAATTCTCTTGACAGTGAGAATTGAAGTAGAAGACAACTCAATAGAACTGTTACTATAGTCATCATTTATCTGGTCATAGTGAGAGTAAAATCTCTGCTGCATTAGCTGTGGTGCCACAAGCAAGTAATTGAACCTCTCTAACCCTCAGTTTCTCTTCCTGCTTAATACAGCAAATTTGAACTACAATGGTTTCTATTTAATTGCACCTAAAATTAATAACCCTATCAACTATGAGTCTTCTGAGATGTAAACTTAGGTACAGCATGCAGTAGAAGGGAAGAACAAGATGTAATGAAACAAAGGGACTTGGATGATATGCAGTAACAAAAACGGAGCATGTAAACAGAGAGCATCAACTGCCTATTCTACATATCCTGTGATATCTGCAAATATGGCTAACTCTGTGTCAATATAGCCCAAACCACGAGGCCTGGAGAGATTGCTCAGCAGGTAGGTAAGAGCACACTGGCTGAGCTTGTAGAGGACCTAGGTTCAATTTACAGTGCATACATGGCAATGCATACCTTCCTATAACTCCAGTTCTGGGGAATCAGCAATGCCCACCCATTAATAAATTACTTTCAAAAAATTAACTGAAATCACCAAGGCTTTACTGTGCTCAAGAGGAAAAGCTCTGCATGTTCATGTTGTTATGGTTTGCAAGCCACGCCCACTCCCGTCCACCCCTGCCCTTCCCCTGCCATCTTAGATTCTGTCTATTCCCTCTTGGTGCCCTTCTCTCGGGCCCTTCTCTGTCTCTCTCCTCTTCTTCTTCCCCAACACTCCCTCTTTCCCCTAAGTAATAAATATCCAATTCTATTCTGTACAATGTGTCTGCCCATATACCTTCCTTCTACCTGCTGCCTGCTCACACCCACCTGTATGGCGGGACCAGCCTGCCCGGCCATTCTCCTTGCTGAGACCAGCAACCACTCTGGCAGCCTTCTCTGCCTGGGACTAGCTGCTCTGCGGGCCCACCAGGGATCTTGCAGCATTTCTAAAATATGTATTTTCTCATTTGGGTTTAACACCCTCTGTCTATTTAATATATCCTCCACCAATACAATGTACTTTGAATAGAAAAACAGATATAGAACCATCAAAAGCAGACCATCCCATTCTTTTGAAACAGATGGTGAAAGCCCAGAATAAAGCATTAAATCCCTTTTACGGTCTGCTAAACATTAGTTAGAGGTGCTGCTACAGGACAAGTACTCTGAGGATAACTTATGCCACATGTTATTCTCACCAAGCATTGCAACTTACTGTCATACTAACTGTGCAAACTGAAAATGAGTAAAAAAAACAACTAGTTTCAATTTCTCAATGGATCAAAATTCAAAGCTCAAGACATTTGACAAAATAAACGTTTAAATACTAATCGAAATGGCTAAATAAAAGAGTGTGGTAAAGAGCTGGAAAAAATGATTGAAAGTTTAGCGTCTCCTGGTGTGTGTGCATGCTCACACACTCATACACACACACACACACAGACAGAGACAGAGATACAAAGACATACACAGAGATATAAAAGGTGTGGTGGTAGCTGGTGGTACCTTTAATCCCAGCACTCTGGAGGCAGAGCCAAAGGCAGCTATCTCTGAGTTTGAGGCCAGCCTTGTCTACAAAGTCAGTTACAGGATAGCCAGGGCTAAACACTCTCTCTCCTCTCTCTCTCTCTCTCTCTCTCTCTCTCTCTCTCTCTCTCTCTCCACCAAACAAAACAAGAAGATGTAGTGGTACCTGTATGTAATTCCAGCACTGGACAAGTAGATATAAGAGGATCATGCATTTGAGGCCTTGCTGGGCAAAATATAAAACAGGTGAAGAAAAAGACATATAAATGGCTTTTCAAGTGAAAATGGTATACCTGAGTATATTAGTTTTCGAAGGATAGGAAGAAAGGCAGAAAGGGAAAGAAAAGAAACTGATAATGAGACATACAATGCTCAGAAGGGACACTGGATGTAGACTACCTTCATTTTACATTGTAACTCTGTAGCAGATCATTTGTAGGATGGAACCTGTCTATTCCTCAGCTGCTGCAACTGAGAACTGGGAATAAAGACAGTTTCCTTACTGGTTTTGCAAGGATAAAATGCACTGAAATATAAAATGCTTAGAACAATGGTTTTAAAAAAAGGTACTCAAATATCACTACTTTTCTGACATGGTTTTATGCAGACTAAAATGGCCTTAAACTTTGGATCCTCTGGTCCCAAGCTCCTGAATGCTTGATCGTAAGTGGGCATTACCACCCATGTATATGGTGTTGGGAATCAAATCTAGAGCCTGATGCATGCAGGTTAGATGAGTGAACACCATATCAATGGGGCGGCTATAGACCAAACCCCTTAATTACTTTTCAACAAAATCCACTGACTAGAAAAAAAAAGAAATAAGTACCATGAATATTAGTATCTGAGAAAAAGGCAATTACAGAAGAAAAATAAATTGTATGAAAAGAATTTAAAGGGAATTTCTGGGTACTTCTTTCCAAAAGTTTTAAGATTTTTTTTTTGTTTTGTTTTGACATGGTCTCATTATGTAGCTTGGCTGGTCTGGAACTAGCTCGGGCTGGTCTCGAGCACGTAAGAGATCCACCTACCTCTGCCTTTGAAATGCTGGAACTAAAGCAGTGTACCACCACATCTGGCAAATGTGGTGATTCATTATGCCTTTCATTTCACAAAAATTCATTAAAACCTAAAAGCTTCTGAATTCCTTAGCACTGACAAACAGGTACATGCACACCCTGTGGTAATTTGAACGCAACTGGCCTTCATGATCTCATCAGGAGTGGTACTATTAGGAGGTGTGGCTTTGTTGGAGTGGATATGAACTTGTTGGAAGTATATCACTGTGGGGGCGGGCTCTGAGGTTTCCTATGCTCAGGATACTGCCAGTGTCTCAGTCGACTTCCTATTGTATCCAAGATGTAGGACTCTCAGCTATTTATCCAGTAGTACCATGTCAGCCTGCAGCTGCCATGTCCCACCATGATGATAATGGACCGAACCACTGAAACTAAAAGCTGCCGCCTCAATAAATGTTTTCTTTTTTAATAGTTACTAGGGTCATGATGTCCCCTCACAGCAATAAAAACCCTAAGACATAACTATCTGCCACACAGCACCATTTTGTGTATATATAACCACAAGTAGCTTTAGTTCAGAAACTAGAATGAGTAGAAAGATTAAAAGAAAAGTACACAATGTGGCAGAATTATCTGAAAAGAAGAAGAGACATAAAAGAAAGTATAAAAAACATTTTTTATAGAGTTTCAGACTTTGCAATGTAAGACAAGAAAGTAGGTAGACTTGAACACAAACTTTCTTATTCTCCTTTTTCTAAATAAGTAGGAAAAATGTTGCAGGAGATCACCTGGGACTTTTGTTCCAAATAATTTCAGTATAGTCTGACTGATGTCTATAGTTTATAAGAAAAAGATGTGCAGACCACCCTCATCAGATACAAAAGAGGACTGATGTTAGTGAACAGTGTATAGAGAGATGCAATATTAACTTTGTTTTCATCTTAGGGAAGAAGCTATTCTTAAAATGTGTATATGACGCATAGAAAAAAAGAATAACAAGCTCCGTCCTTCCAATTCTTGGTTTCAACCTGAGTATTATTTAGGTAACTTACAATTAATGTTGTGTTACTGATCAGGGTAATAGAGGTCTACCATTTTGAGATCTTTTTATTTGTCTCTCTTCCACCTAGGTTTTTGTTTGTTTGGGTTTGAGACAGGGTCTCACTTTATAACCCAAGCTGGCTGTGAACTTACTATTTAGGAGTCCAGACTCATCTCAAACTAATGGCAATTCTGCTGGTTTGACCCCCTGAGCTCTAAGATTGTAGGTACAAGGCTCCAAATACTAATCACTATCCTGTAGCTGTTCCTTTTCTAACCTTATTTTTCTTTGTGCTATAGTGTAGATAATTCTCACCAGCCTATATTCAGGTTTATATTGCTGTAGCAACTGTATTACCTACTAAAGATCCTGATGGAATTGTTCACTTTTGATATCATGCTCCTTGTTTCCAGCTGATTCTTCATTATTTCTGTCTGCTAAAAACCTCACTTATAAATGCATGATGTATATGTTTGCCACTAGATCCTTCGGTTACTTTTAAATCTGTCTACTAGTTCTAATGCCAGAGTTGCCAAGAGTCTTGTTCTACTATCTTGTCTTCTGACAATGTTTGTTTCTTAATTCATGTATTTGGCTTATAATTTTGATTAAATTCAAGATATTGTGTTTAGAAAAGAAAGCCCAGTCCAAGAAATGGGCATGCCTCTTCTTATACAAGGCATTAAATGTAGGCAGTGAGTTCTCCTTCCATTCTCTTGTACTGCCCAAGTCACACTCTGTTCTTTATACTTTTTAGGCTTCTGCTGGGGTACATCTCTCCTGTTTTGGTTTAGGCTCAACTACCTATACATCCTTGTCTTAGCTAACTTGTCCTGTTGTGGCTAAATACCTGACAAGACAAAAACTTGAGAGAAAGCCAGCCATGGCAGCATATACCTTTAATCCCATAACTTGGGATGCAGAAGCAGAGGGATCCCTGTGAGTTTGAGGCCAGCCTGATCTATGAGTTCCAGGACACTCAAGGATACACAGAGAGACTCTGTCTAAAAGAACAACAAAAAACCTTAAGAGAAGAAGGGTTTAATTTTGTTCACAGTTTAAGGATACAATCCATTGCAGTGGGAAAGCCCTGGTGGCAAGAGTTCAAGGCAGCTAGTTACATCACATTCTCAGTCAGGAAGCAGGGAGGTACAAATACTTGTGTTCAACTTTTTTCCTTTTTATATAATCCAGAACCCAAACTGAGAAAATGGTGCTACCTACTTTTAATGTGGATCTTTCTTTCCATTGATAGAACCTAATCAACATAATCCCTTCCTCTCAGGCATGCTTAGAGACTAAGTAATCCCACAAATGTATTCTGGACCCTATCTATAAAAGTTGAAAATCAGCACTAAACATCACAGTCCTGTAACACCCTGCTTCTTTACCTACATGGGTTTTTGGGAATGGTGTGTCGCTTGTTCTTTCTAGCCTGTCACTGTTAAGATAGTTTTTGTATCATGTCCATGTGCCCTTGGGTTGGGGTGTGCATGTGTGTGTTTTGAGACATAGTTTTACTTTGTAACCTAAACTGGCCTCAAACTTGTAGCAATTCTGTCTCAGCTTCCTGAATACTGAGATCATAAATAGGCATTTGCTACCAAATTTATCTTCTCCTTGGTGTTTTAAGTCATATGACTACAACTCAGATCTTTTTTTTTTTTGGTTTTTTTCGAGACAGGGTTTCTCTGTGGTTTTGGAGCCTGTCCTGGGACTAGCTCTTGTAGACCAGGCTGGTCTCGAACTCACAGAGATCCGCCTACCTCTGCTGGGATTAAAGGCGTGTGCCACCACCGCCCAGCTACAACTCAGATCTTAACAACTTTTGTTGCTTCAAGTATCAGGTCGTCAATCTCACACTCCACATTTCATTCCAGGTAATATACTTATTCACTCAGAATTCCAGGAGCTCTCTCTCCTTTTGTAATTTCATTTTACTCTACATTATACTCTCCCATCTCTTGTACACACACACACCTGAGCTTGTAAGCACATTTCTAACAGATACTTCAATATCCTTCTTTGCTGATCCCATATCCCCATAATTTCTGGGTTTACCATTCTACCAATGAATGTTTCTCCAAGTTACTGCCGCTAGGGAATTTTCTTGCTCCATTTCATGTCCTAGTGTTGAATAAGTCAAAGCCAGATATTAGAAAATCTATATTTTGGGGGGGTGCTAGGTTTTCCTGTATTCATTTAAAAATGCCAAGGCATTGCTCTGGCAATAGTCAAGCACTTGGAATTAGTTTAGTCCTTCCAAGGTTTGCCGTTAAGTCTGTAGCAGTGCATCCAGAACACTACTAATTTACTAAGGGCTCTAAAAACACTTGCTAAATAGGAGCTTTTTCTATTTGGAAAAATCATTTTCAGCTTCATCTGAGTTGTAGGAATTAGTCTATTCCTTTTGGGGAATCTTTCTCTGGTCTCAAGTTAAACTGCTTCCCATGCACACATAGAACAGTACTCAGGAAACAATGTAAATACTGAGTTCCCTCCTCTGTCTTTCCCTTCCTCACCTGCAGTCTTCCAAATCCTAGCTACCTGTTTGTCCTGAATTCTGGTCTTCAACTCTTTACTTCAGGGAAGACTGTCAAGTTATGTTTGACTATCTCCTCTTCGACATAGTGCTGCTTGAAATCTTGGTAGAGTGTTAGGGCAGCTGTAGTACTCCATCTGTTTTTGTTTCTCTCCTCTGAAAGACTGCCAACTGCTCGTCACTCAAGAATCCAGGACTGTTATGAAATTCCTGTACTGTTTCTTTCTCTTTACAATTGTTCCACACAAAGCCCAAAGCAGGGTATGGCAGAGAAGATAGAAACAGTTTTCCTCTGGACTTTCTTTAGTGAACCCATTTGTACAGAGAAATTATCTAGAATATGGTAAAATTTGAATCTTGTAGATCACCCTCTGATAAAGAAAACACTAGAAAATAACCTAAAACGCCATGTTCAAAATTTGTTAACACCATTACATTTTGAAATGATCTAAATAAAAAGCAACCTATTCAGCTATATTTTATCATAATTCATAGTGGATGCCAAAAAACACACAAGCAAACAAACCCTCTTGAAAAATCTAAAATTTAGCCGCTTCTACAAGGTGGTAGAGAGTGCCTTGTTTCTAACATGAGACACTTTATAAAGCACCTTAAGTTTCACAGCAACAAACTGCTTTGAGTATTATCTCCTGCGAACCATGTAGTTATTTATCAAAGGTTACAAAGCTGGAGACAGTCCAGCTCTCTCCCATCATTTCAGTCACAGAATATAACGTCCAGTTCTTAGTTCTCTGCCATCAGCTGTTAGCTAGTTAACTTCAATGTCATATGGTTGTGTAAGCTTTAAAAATTTTTGGCATAAGTATTTGTATAAACTGTTATTAAGTTATACTATTTAGAAGTCATTATTTCTCAGAACATCTGTCTCCATATTAAATCAGAATTACACTTGATTTTAAAATTTTAAATCAGACTATATATAATCAACAAAATGACTAATCTCTGTAAAATAGTTTTTTAAAATCAACACTAAAACTAATATTTAAGATGTTGCAGAGCTGGCTTAGTGGATAAGAGTACAATATTGCTCTTGTAGAGAACTTGAGTTCAATTTCCAGCACTCATATTGAATTACTCACAACTGCCTATAACTCTAGCTCCAGAAGGGTCTGAGGCTGCTGGGCTCTAAAAACACCTGAACTCACATTCAATTACCCCACGCAACTACTTCACCCACATAAACATACACATTAAAAAAAAAACCCTTATATTTAAAAAAATTAATCTTAGAGACAGTCTGAACCAATATACTTGTGATCCTCTTCACCCAAAGACTGAGGCCCCACTGGGAGTCTGAGATAGCCCTCTGTGCTAGAATGACTGGCCAGTGAACCCCAGGAACCTTTTGTCTTTGCCTCCCCAGGTTTGGAGTTACAAGCACTTGCCACTCAAGTTCTCATGCCTATAATACAAGTACTTTTTCAACCGAACCACCTCTCCTGTCCTTCAATTTGAACATTTTTCTAGACTGTATTCTGTCATTTTTCCCCCCATTCAAAATTTCAAATTCTACAAAAGCCTACTGGGCTCAATAGCCCTTTGGTACAAACTATTCTTTGGAAGAGCATTGTGGTCCCTGTTCAAATGGCACTTCCTCTTAGAGATGACCATTGATTCCCCTATGTAAAGCACTCTGATTTTTCTTTCTGTCATTTTTTTTTTTACTTTGTAGAAAGCCTCACCAGTAACTTTCAATAAACTATCATAACATATATCCCCTTTCTTAATACAAGTCTGAGAATTCTTTTTAACTCATATTCCCACATTATCTACATCTTACTATCATTTACTAACATTTGTATTTTCTTTTTTTAAAATATTTATTTATTTATTTATTATGTATACACTATTCCGTCTGTGTGTACTTCTGCAGGCCAGAAGAGGGTACCAGACCTCATTACAGATGGTTGTGAGCCACCATGTGGTTGCCGGGAATTGAACTCAGGACCTTTGGAAGAGCAGGCAATGCTCTTAACCTCTGAGCCATCTCTCCAGCCCCTACATTTGTATTTTCTAAATCACATTTATTTTAACTGAAATTAGAACTCCTGTGGACTACAAAGAAAACGGCTCCATGATTATTACTTTCCAATCACAACTCTATAAAACTAGGTATAAGGACACACTATACCTTCTTACTTCACTGTTAAATTTGTCCTTTATTTTTATTCCCAAACCAAACAATAATTTCTAGTAGCGTTTCTTCATTTTGGGTAAAGATTCTTAAAAAAAAATTTTTTTAAATGACGTAGTATATTTGAGTGGAAGATTTTAACAGATAAGGAGGTTGAAGGTATGAAGTTAAAGTGTTGTTTGGGGATTATGAGCACTTGTTTTATAGTACATATGCTCAGAATTACCAACAGATCTTAATATCAGGAAGAAATGCCTAGATATAGGATTGCAATTACATTGGTTTTAAATAAATGCCATGCTTTTCAACTTTCTAATAGAAAGTAATGAGGTTAATGGAATTGTCCTGTTAATTCTGATCAGAGATAACTGCTTTCTTCAACTCTTCCTCAAATTTTTGGATCATACTCAGACAATATCTATTTTAGGAACTGCTCTGGAAGGCCCTATGTTTTATGCAAGGAACTGCTATTTTCCCAAATGAATAGAATATCCATCTACAGATCCAAGTTTCCATGACAATAAAAACAAAACAGTCATCAGGACCAACTTGATACTTGATGGAAAACGCAGCTGCAGTTCAGAACAGTTCAGTCTTTATCCTGCTCCTCTCTGGAAGCACAGGCACTCTATTTCCCCAGAGCAACCCAACTGCTTCTCCAGTGGTCCGTGCCCAAACCCAAACAGCAACAGCTGAGCATGCTAACTACCTCCACTCTTTTAAAAAAATCACCTGCCTTTCCCAAATTCATGTATATAGAAAAGGTTCACCATTTTGCTATAGTCTTGGTTGATTTTAAACTAGAAAAGCTATATATATTGTAGCTTTAGATAAACACTCAATATTTTAGCTTACATGATTATCAAGAAGACAAAATTTGGGAAAGAACATTTACAGTGAGCAGAAAGCTAGGTAAAATTCATTCAGATTATTGGAGGACAGTGCCCCCTTGTGTCTTGGTACGTCTTCCTCAATTAAACTCTGTATTACTTAGGCTCTAAACTTTGACTTAAAAATTTTTTTAATATCATATAAATTAAGAGAACTTGATAATCAGCTTTAGGAACTCTAAGTTAAAATACCAGCGTATTAAATACGTTATAAGTACAGTAGCTATAAGTATGTGGTTTTAAAAAGAGTTCTCTGTAATATTAATATTATGCAATAAATCTACAGATTCAGTAGTGAATTTTATTTAAATTTCATTTAATAGTAAGACACACTAACTAAGCTTTAAGAATGAAAAGGGAAAACTAAAACTACAGCTACATTCTCCTTTGGTACTCGTTTTTCTGTAACTGTGTCACACTATATACAGGTTTTCTTCACTGTAACATATGGGCAACAAAAAGCTTCACACTTTACTTTCAGGGAGAACAATTCATACCAAGTGTAGGATAAAAATGTAAGAATTACCCATAATAACAAATAATTCTTTAAGTTACAAATAGTTTTAGAAATTACAGAAAGGTATTCTCATGTTTCAAAGAGTAACACTCATACTAAAGTTTGTGAAACTACCAGAATACCAGTGCTATTTCAGAAGATCTAAATTAGAACTGCAATTTCTTAGATGTTTTGTGATCATTAAAGTCAGAACTGTTATACAGAGAAACCCTGTCTCAAAAAACCAAAATACAAACAAACAAAAACTGGAGAAGCAGTCCTCTGAACTCAGTGACCTCATGGTGCACACCATACATCAGACAGGATGGAGCCAGAGAAGGGGTCTAAGCACATCAGTCACTACTGCTACTGCTATTACCATCATCCCCATTCCCGGTCTCGCACATGCTAGGTAAGTACCCTAAACTGAGCTATATCCACAGATTTCTTTTTACTGTTTTAAGAAAGGGCATTATTAACCTGCCCAGGCCAACTCACTCCGCACCACAGACAGTCCTTAAGCCTGTGGTTCTCCTGCCTCAGTTCCCCAAGTATTAAAGAATACCCATAGCTTTGGGAAGTATCTCTGAACTGATCTCTTGTTACTATGTAAGCCCTACCCTATTCCAAATCTTTTTATCCTATCTCTGAAATAATCACTAAAATTTTGCCATTTTGATAATCAAGAAACTTTTTAAAATACAAACATTTTGAAGCCTACATAGATACGTACTTAGCACACATTCAATTCATATTTAACATATACATTATTTCAACTAATACCAGTTTCACTAAACTCATTTTGAAAATAAAATTACTATGCCAGGTGTGGTGGCACACCTCTTTAATCCCACTACTAGGAGGCAGAGACAGGCAGATCTCTATGTGTTTAAGGCTAGCCTGGTCTACTCACCAAGTTCTGGGATATCCAGGACTCATAAAGAGAGCCTGTCTCAAAGGAAAAGGGGTAAAGAAGAAAAAAAAAAAAAACAGAAAAGGAAGTGACTAAGAATCATTTAGGTCACTAAATGACCCAGCTTCCCATGGGTTGCAGAGGCTGAGCAGATGACTAATACTGGGGTATTGATTCCTTGCACTGTACCCCACGTCCCACTGCTCATTTCTGTAGTGGCACTCTTGGGAAACTGAGGCTAATTCACTGGAAAAACAACTGGAGAAAAAGCTAAGTACAGAGGGAACAAGCTGGGATACACTTAGTGCAGCATGGCCAGAAGGGGCACTTAAAAACTGCTTACAGGACAGACGGGGCTACAGATACTAGGGCAGGGAGGTTCCAAAGACAAACTCTACTTATTGCTGACTGGGTGAGGCAAAAGACAACAAATCCTTCCTTCTGAGTACTTTTCCTTTTGGCCCTGTATTGTAACACTCCTCCTGCTGGACTTAAATTCATATCTATTATGTGTCACATGTTAACCAGTTCTGACTATTTACTACCTCTAACAGGGCAATTCACAGGGGCAAATGTACAAGCTTCCAACGACCAGCAAACTGCTTTAAGAACACACATGCTCACATGCCAGTTCATACGTCCACATGAAGTAACAAATCTCCTTGTCAATCAGAGAAAATCAGTATGAGGAATGGGTGATACATGGTTAAAACACTGAACAAATAGTCAGACTTTCTTCTTTTCCTTTTTTTTTTTTTTTGGTTTTTCGAGACAGGGTTTCTCTGTAGCTTTGGAGCCTGTCCTGGAACTCCCTTGGTAGACCAGGCTGGCCTCGAACTCACAGAGATCCGCCTGCCTCTGCCTCCCGAGTGCTGGGATTACAGGCGTGCGCCACCACCGCCCGGCCAGACTTTCAAATGAAGAAGTGATAGACTCAGAATGAAACAGACACAGGCTAAAATCCAACTCCATTGTGTGGTATCTCTTATCTCTAAACTTTGAATGTTGAAAAGTAAGGAACAGTCTATCTTTGGTGATACTACAGAAATGTTATTTTCTTTTAAATCATTTATATTTTGATGTTTTATACGTAATATAGAAAAGGCAATTTTTAAAACACACAATATATCCCTTAAAGATATGCCAAATCATCATTACAATACAAAACAGACACCATAAGAGCATCTATGGTAAAGAGTTTCAGTTCCCTGTGTAGTTGGTATCATTTGTTTACAGAATAAGCATATGGATCAGTCAGGCAAACAATAATGCACAGAGCACACGCTAAATCCTCTCTTTTCAAATAAATATATATGTTAAAAAATGAAGTAGAATTATGTCATTATCTGCAAATAAGCTCAGGAACACAAATAACACTGAGTTATTGAATCTGAGTAGTATCTGAACCAAATACTACTCACTTACTCCTGTAGTTTACACTTAGATATTTACATACCCAAAAGACAACCCTTAGGGCATGTATCATATCCCATCCCTTCCTTTTCACCAACAACTGCCACTACCTCAGTCTGATTTGGTCCCAGCATGTAAGCTATCACCTAGTCTCTGACAGTAACTATCCATTCAGACAATTCCATGATTCTGAGAGCACCATCACCACTATAGTCAACTGTTCAGATTGAAAGTGGACTGGAATACAGCACCAAAGCAGGTCATAAGAATTCTATTTTACTGGGGAAGGATGCACACGTGTAACCCTAGCACTTGAGAAGTTGAAGCAGGGATTTAGTGTTTGAGGTCAGCCTGGGTTATACAGTGATATTCTGTCACAATCATTTTGTGCTGAAAGTATGAGTTCTTAAAATCCTTTTATCTGTTTAAAAGCAAATTCTCTCAAAAAACAATCTCTATAGAAAAAAATCCCAATCTCTTCTCACAGACAGGATTCAGCACCACACCCAGATAAATTCTGTCACTAAAAAAGTCATCTTCCCTAAGTGTCTTTTCTTCCCTTCAGAAAGTCAGCTCCAGTCATCCCTTTGAATTACTGGTCTCAGGATGCACACATGGTGGTGATACACAGCAGTAAACTTGTGTTTCTCTTGTTATTCTGAATTTAGCTAGGCTCTAGCAGAAGAATCTAACATAGGTGAATGTTGCGGGAGGTCCTTCCGCTCCTCCAGCCTACAGCCGCTGAGATACCAGTCCATTGGGGCGTGGTCTCTCCCTTTAAAAAAGCGGCCACTTCCCTCTCCTCTCTCTCTTCACTTCTTGCTCCGCCGGCGACTAGACTCCCTTCCTGGTTGCGCAGAGGGCTGTTGTCTAGGACGGTGATCTGTAAGGTTTTTTCCCTTTAAATAAATACCACCCTATTAATCATAATTCCAAACTGGTGTGGCATTGTTTGTGACTTACGCCTTCAGGTGAAGAGGATACAAAGTTGGTTTTTTATTAAATTTGTTAATTATTTTATGGTGTCTGTGTGTTATATACAAATGTGTGTATTATGTGTATGGAGGCCAAAGTTCATGCCAGGTATCTTCCCTTATCACCTTCCATCTTATTTTCTGAGATAAGAACACAGAAAGAAATATGGAGGTCACAAAGCAGCTACATTGGCAAGACAGTGAGCTGAAGAGATCCTCCTACCTCCAAGTGCTAAGGTGACCTCCACCACATACTACTACACGAAGATTTTCTATTGGTCCTAGGGATCTGCACTTAGTCATCATGTTTGTGGGCTAGCTCTTAATTTCTCCAGTTCACAACATCTATCTTAAAAACCCAAAGATTTCCACATTCAGGTTCTAAACAATCTTTTTGGATGCTGTTTTAATTTTGGAAAGTCCTAACAACTTACAAAAAAGGTTACAATTAAAGGGAAGTTTTTCTTTTGGGACTATTTAAAGTCAGCTATAGACTACATTTTACTATGTTCAAATACCTACTATGTACATAACAGACCAAAATGGCCTAGTTAATCTTTACACATTTATTATTTTCATCAGCACTGTCTGGATAACTCTTTAGGAAACAGTATGTTCTACAGTATACATCCTCTTTAGACTCTTAGCTTTCTTAACTGTTAGGTCCTTGCTGTCACAGGCCACAACAGCTCTTAATTTGTCAGGAGCTCTGTCTCAGGCTATGCATATTTGAGGTGCGTCACAAGTGATGTGACTGCTCCACTGATTTTGTCAGGTGGCATATGAATTTGAATTATCAGCAGCCATTTCATCAAGATGGTATTTGCAGTACTTCTCAAATGAAAAACTACCTTATCCAATTATAACTTCAAAGTATTTCATAGTAAGGTAAGAATCCTGTTTCCCATAAAGCTCCGAATTTACATCAACATGAGTTAGCTATTTTATACAAGGGATTATATAACTTTATAGCTACTATTACTTATTTTGCCTCAAAAGTGTTTGAAAATTAGGCCAGTGACTTCCCCGGCTTTCTAATAAGCTGCCATCATTCTTTAGTAACACCCTTACCTCACAGCAAAGGGTGCTCCTTACTCACCTTGTACTCTTCTGCAATAGCCCTAGAACTAGGCCTCTCTGAGGAGTGCTGGTGGTTCCTAATGAGTGCTGGTACGCAGAAGCCAAAATCTAGAAACAATGATACTGGGGTTCTACTGCTCGGAGGAATGAGCAGAGAGTGTGGGTGGCATATGGCACATATATGTATATGTATATGTATATATATACATACAAGCCACATTTATATCTGTATTACTGTTTCTTACAACTATGAATTCAAACCAATATTGTCACCCAACACTGTAAGAGTTCTTCTAGTTTTCTTTCTTCCATATTCATAATTTTCTTCTTCAAAGTAAATTACCGACGATCTAGCTGTAATATGTTTTACTTACTTGATCAACCCCCTTGCATATAATCAATTGTTAGTTGCTACGCTCATTCTGAGGATGTTCAATCTTCACTTTCTAAGATTGAAAATACAGGAGGGCCACCATGTCCTGCATTTATGTGGCTTCTGGAATCTGAAAACTAATCTTAACATGTAAGCATCTTTAATGGCTAAACAACTCCCCAACCACTTTCTATCTTGAGAAAGCACAGCATTTTTGGGGATCACAGCGCATGCGAGCACACACACATACACCCCAAAAACCTATGAGCAACCTAAACTTTATCAGCCGTGACTGAGTCATTAAAGATGTTAGAAACATCTAAAAATAATGGGATGTATCTACCAGTGAAGATTTGGTGGTGGTGGGGATGTCGACAGTTTCAATACCTTAGATATGTATATGTGTGTGTGTGTGTGTGTGTGTGTGTGTGTGTGTGTGTGTGAGAGAGAGAGAGAGAGAGAGAGAGAGAGACAGAGACAGAGACAGAGATCTAAATTATTTAGGCAGAAATAGGAAAACTCTAGGGGGAAAGACTTTTTTCTTAAAAAAAAAAGGAAAAAGCCTATCATAAAAAACATTCCAGCAGAGATAACCACAGGCTGAATAGTTTCCACAAAAGAGAAAAGCCACTTCTGAGCACAGCACAGACAGACACATTACATATAGGTACAGAGAAGAACAAAGAGGAAAATACTGGACTTGGAGTCAGAAGTCACAAAATACTGACTTAAATTACAATGAAGAACCACACAAAATGGAGAGTTAGGATGTAAACTGTTCAGTTCTGTGTAAATTCATTACTTCAGCCTTAGATGCCTAAACTAAAATGAAAACAAGTCTATATCACTGAACTGTGTAAACGTAGTATATACAAGACAGATATTTGTCTTTAAAATATGACTAATATATGCTGTTATAGTTAGGTATCACAGTGAGATAAGCAAGTCCAAAATAATGGACACAGCTGGTATTAGACATTCCATATATGCATACAAAAACTTATCCAATCCACTTTATCCCCTTTCGGGCCCTAGTCCTTAACGTACTACACATGATGTATAAATACTTATTGAATAAAAGATTAAAATACCGGTTCATACCTTTAATTCCAACACTCAGGAAACAGAGGCAGTTGAATATCTGTGATTTCAAAGCCAGTCTGGCCTACAGAGCGAGTTCCAGGACAGCCAAGGCTACACAAAGAAACCCTGTCTCAAAAAGCCATGAGAAGAAAAAGGGAGAAAAGGAAGGAAGGAATAAAGTGTAGTAACATTTCAATAAATGTGTAATAAAGCCTGGAGGTATAGGGAAAGTAAAAGAGCCACACTGGTCAGTCTTACAGACCAGGCAATGGTAACACACACACACACCTTTAATCCCAGTAGCTCCAATAATTGCCACAGAAACTGGGCAGTGCATGCCTAAAGAAACCAGGCGGTGCACACTTTAATCCCAGCCCTAGAGAGGATTATAAAAGGGGAGAACATCAGCTCTCAGACACAGTCTCATTCTGAGATTCCTGGAGGCAAGATCATGATTTGGGACTTGAGGTAGAGGCACGAGCCAGTGGCTGACTGTTCAGTGTTTCTGATCTTCAGGTTGTACTCCCATTTTCTGTCAATGAGCTTTGATTAATTGTGTGGAATCAAGAAAAGGAGGGAAGAGTGGGAGCGGAGAAGGGGATTAAAATACCACAGGATTGCTAGATGGTGAGTCTTAAAAGAATGTTACTTCCAAATCTTGGCGTGGATTTCCATAATCTCTGGTGATTTCCTTTTTGGTTCATGTAAAATGCTTACTTGTTGATAAGGCTAACAATTTACCTCCAATCTAGTTAGCAAAACGAGGAAACATGACACAATGCATGTAACAACAGAGAAAAAAAGCTCCATGAAATTATGACAATGTGTTCTGTTTAGGGCTGTTTCTGGGTATGTAAAACTGTTCAAAATTTTTAAAGTAATTTGAAAAGCAAAAGCTGGTAGACAAAGGCTACATATGGCACTTCCTAAGAGGCAGGAAAAAGTTGGGAAGTAGACAGGTTTGCAGAAAATGCTGCATGAATAAGATAGACCACTGAAGAAGGTACAAAGAACAGGGCAGTGGTGGTGCGTGCCTTTAATCCTAGCACTCTGGAGGCAGAGGCAGGGAAGTCTCTGTTGAGTTCAAGGCCAGCCTGGTTTACAGAGTAAGTTCCAGGGCTGGTTTCATAGCTACTGAGAAACCCTGTCTCGAAAAACAATAGCAACAACAACAAAGAAGGTACAGAAGATATTGAGTGTCAGGACTCAAAACAGACAGCACTATATCTGTTCAAAATGTATAAGCTTAGAATCCACTGCATATGTTAGGCACTGAGTACTTCCCAAACCCATTTCCTAGGAGAAAATAATGAATAATATTATGTGTCAGAATCAATAAATACCACTGTACATATTAGGGAATCTTAAAAACCCGCTGGATTCATTGATGCTCTCTGTTCTCTCTGGAAAAGACAGCAAGCTATCTTCACAGGAACTCCAAGTTCATAGGTGAGAAGCTGTTTTCTTAATGCTTGTACCCCCTAACTGAAGTACAGAAGATAATTTTATAAGCTCCAAAATCTGCTTTGCACTATTGTACTTCTGCACTAACTGTATAATTACAAAACCACAAAAAACAAACTAAGGAAATGTAAATGTGAAAAGAAAGGTAGTTATGTCAATGAAAAGTAAGCTGAGTAGGTCAAGGACTTACACTCACAGCATCATCCAATGGCTGGACAAATTCTGAAGTCAGGTGATGGGCTGTGATAAAAGTACACGACTGGTCCACAGGGGTTTAGGTTTTGCTGTGCCTTTACAGACTATGGTTTTGTTTAATCTGTAATTGTAATTTGCCACTGTGAGTTTTAGATAGTACAAAGAACTAATCAAGAAAGGCAAACTGGAACTCAAACTATCCCTACATTAAAGACATCCTTGATCCAATTACCAAATACTCATGTGCTGAAGAGATGGTTCAGCAGTTAAAGGTGTTTTCCTTCAAGTCTGATAACTGGAGTACAATTTCTCAAACCCAGGTGGTGAAAGGAAAGAACCAATTCTCAAAAGTTATCTTCTGATTCCCAAACACAGCCAGTAGCACCTATACCAACACATACACAGCATATACACTAAATATTAAAGACATAAATAACTGCTGGTTACAATATCCTTGCTTCACCAAATATTCTCAGTATGTGCAGCACAAATATGACAAGGATCCTAACCATTTTGAAAAATTAAAAGTTTTGACAATGTTAAATAATCAACCTCAGAGCCTGCTTCCTAAAAAAACTACCTATCAAATAACTCCCGAATTTTCTTCTCTAACTCAGCCCTTATCCCCAAACAACCACTATACTTCCTACCTCTCTGGAGACGAGCATCCTTACACATGGAACTTCAAAGAATCTATCTTGTAATACCTGGTTTGTTTCAAGCATACGCGTTCAGTCAGCACAAGGTCCTTCCATACTGAAGCAGATGTAAGGCACACAAACATTCCTTTGCATGAATGTTTCACTTTATGTGTATTTACCATCAGTGAATGCTTGTTCAATCACTTGGTTAGTTATGAATAGCAATTTTATTACAGCCATGAAAAATACCAAGAATTTCAGACTATGTAAGTTTATTCCTGGCCCTGTGTAACTCAAGTATAAGGTACAACTGATGAACAACATGACAATTTTGTTCAACCTTTGGAGGGATGAACTGCTTTTAGTTAAATGACAGACGACTTGCTCTATTTCTGTGGGGACTTGGTTTCCTCTATGCAGGTGACCCTATGTCCTGGCTCCAACACCACCCAGGGAAACCAAAAGATACAGTGCCTTATAAACCTCAGTACAGTATTTACAAAGACTTGACCCACATCGGCCTATATTTAAATAATAATTTCTAGACTCCTTATATTACCAAATAATATGTAAGTACTATAAAAATAGTTGTTATATTGTTTAACTATAATTTTCAGAGTATTTTTAAGTGTACAGCTGATTGAATCCAAAGACACAGGCCCTGTTGAAATGTTCCTGTGACTGTTACTGCTGTGATTTGATGATGGGTGAATAAAGTGTACAGTCTCCATTTGGTTTACTGGAATCTGCAGTTTCTACAGTAAACATTACTAAGGTACTCAATGAAAACAAATTAAAAACAGCACTCTTGGATGGCATCACTTGATCCTTGTCAGTGAGCCTCAGCAAAGTCTTTTAAATATCTATCCTCTGAATGCAGATAAAAACTTCAAACCATTATTTTCTTTTCAAGTTTTTTTAAAGCAATTATACACATGAATAAAATATATTATGATTATCATATCTATCCTCTCTTCCTTCTCCCACACTCTTTTCTAAATCTACCTAGTCCTCTATCCGAAGTCTGTAAATCAATTATTTGACAGGAAGTCATTTCTAAAAGAAGATGATGGATGCCCTTGTCCTACAACTGGCTGTGGAAATAGTTACGTAAAACAACAAAGCTTCTGAAGCAGATGTAAACAGACCTGGTTAACAGAGAGGCCCAAGTGCAAAGTAGACTCCCAGGCAATCCTGCTTGCACTACCTTTCAAAGGCTTTTTTAAAGTAGAAAAGGTTAGAAAATGGACGGTTCGTTCCAAGTTAAGGAAAGATCCTTGCTGGATCTGATTTAAAGAGCCAGCTCTGACTGCAGAGAAGCAGTGTCACAACAGCCATGAAAGGCCAAGCTCTTCAGATCATATTCGCCTCACTCTGACATACAGACAGCAAAGCCAAATCTTAAGAAAAAGTTTCACAACACTCTGATGCTAAAAGTAAAAAGAAAACAGAAAAGTTCTAAATTCTCTTTATCCATTTGTGTTATCTTTGATAAAGGCCTATAAAGGAGAGTGCTGACAAAAGCCAGGTCAGAAAAAGGGAAGAAAAATCAGAACAGATGGTATTATCTTTAAGACAGAACTTCCATATCATGGGAGAAACAGTGTCTCAGAACTACAAGCTTTGCCAATAAAACACAAACAAAGAAACAAAAAAAAAACTTTCACAGGATTTTGTACACTACACTTCCAAACAATACAAGCCCTTTATATCTAAGTTATCAAATGTTTCCCCCAAGAAAGGGTTTCTCTGTGTCCTGGAACTTGATCTGTAGACCAGAGATCCACCTGCCTCTGCTTCCCAAGTGCAGAGATTAAAGATGTGCACCACTACTTTTGTTTAGTACCAAACTTTTATAACAGTAGAAAAACCATTATCTTATTATTCAGTCATACATTATGAAAATTACAGTATTTAAAAAATATGGGCCAGCAAGATGGCTCAGTGGATAAGAGCACTTACTGTGAAAAAATGATGACCTGGAACCCACGAAAAGGAAAAAGAAGAGAACTGGCACCATAAAGTTGTTCTCTGGTCTCCATACATGTACTGTGGTCTATGTATGTGCGCAAACATGCAAATACACACACGCATGCATGCAAACATGCACACATGTAAATGTATGCACATAAGCACTAAAAACCACAAAGATCATTGTGTTGCTGAGGACACGCTAGGACTATAGAAAGTTCTATAAAATTAAGAAACTGAATATAAAAATCATGTCTGGAAATGTTACTGTTTCTTTGAGGGCCAGTTCTGTATCATATTTTTATATATTAGTGAGGTAGTACATAGGAAACCATGATTGATTTATACTTTGAATCCAAAAAATATGAGTAAATGTTTACAGGTATGTCCTAAATATGCCCTAAGGGCATTGCAGTCTATGAAGTCACTATGACTTCATAAGAGACCAAAAAAAAAAAAAATGCTACAAAAAACAAGAAAGAGAAGAGGCAAAGTGTGGATTTTCACACAGCTCACAGGCCAGTTTCCTATGAGGTCCCAGTGTCTATGGCATGGCCTCTGACTTCAGAGAATGTCTCAGGAATTTAAAGTAGAACTTTAAAAACAGCAGTGATTTGAAAGCTAAAGTTTAGTAAGATAATGGAAGAAGATTAACTTTGTATCAAAAAATTCGGATACAAAATCAGTAATACATGTAGGCACATAACTGAAATTTCAGCACTTAATAAGCTAAAGCAAAAGAATTATGAGCACAACGTTCTGTCTCCAAAAACCAAGGTTGGGGCTCACTGACAGAGTAGATTACTTGGCTAAAGCACGAAAAGCCTATGTTCAACCTACAACACTGAAAATGAAAGCGCACACACATAAATAGCATCAAGATGGAATTCACATAGGGAGTGTAATAGATAATGTCAGTTCTACATCTCACCTAAAGTTTACAGTTTCTTAGCAGATGAGCATACCATGAAGAATACGTTCTGCATTTCTTTCCCTGACCTAAACTCAGTATTCCTAGTAGCCCAGTAATTAACATGTGGTTACATTTATTGTTTTCTGGAGTTGCTTTTGGTTTTCCTATTCTCATTAGATAAATTAAAGTGACTCTTATAGGCATACAGAAAAGAACCAAGGAGCCAATAGTTAGCAATTCTGTTCTAATACTGTTAACAAAACCAATAAACTTTGTTAGCATTTTTAAAATATCAGTATAAAAAAAGGAGAGAATTTCTAAAGACTTACAAACCCACATCATTTTAGGAAAACCATTGCTAAAGAACGTCAGAAAAGACGCTGATTCTCGTGTTCCCAGTCCTGAAATTAAACATGAAGGGGAGGAACTTTAGATACTGCTCCAAAAGATAGTGTCATAAGCTTATGTAAACCTGATTTTAAAACCCCCACACTAAATACACAGAAATAATCTTCTTTCAAAGCACTTTACAAAAAGATTACACAAAATCCAGGATCTTCTCTTTTTTTAAATCTTTCATTCATTTTAATATTTTTGCTTCTTTAAAAATAAACCTCCCTTTTCCAATTACAGAGAGGAAATAAAAAGAAACGCAACTCTTTTATGTAAAGTAAATCCATCTGGATGTTTGCTCCATACCATACTAGAAACTTGTGATCCCCAACCAGAATGAGTTATAGTAAAGCTGCAGGCAAAATTGTCTCCATACACCACAATCCATTATCCCTGTCAAGTTAATGTTCCATGTTGAGCCATATGGCACGGGTACACATTCAACAAAGGAAATTCCTTAAACTTGTTATAATCAGCACTTGCAGTCATCCAAAAAACTGACATAAACAGCTTTATTGTGTTTAGCACATTTCAGTTAATATCCATGACAAAAACAGGAAACAGCACAGGAAAAGGAGGAGGAATGTGGGGAGCAGTGCTATTTAAAAAAAAAATCACCACACACACACACACAACCTCAAACTGTACATTTTATAATTAGGCTTTTGTCATTGTTGCTGTTGGCCTAACCAAGTGATTTTCAATTACAGCAAGCACACCAACATCTCCAGAGTGATCTACTCGGGAAGACAGGAAAAAAATTTAATGGCAGCAATTTTCCATGGTATGTGCAAACCTAAATCTTGAAATTTTAATGGAATCTGATTCAGATAAATCAGTTCTGGAAAAATAACAAAATCTGAATTCTCATATTTTTTTCTTCCTACATTTGTTTCATAATTGCTAAAATGCAACTGAGCTTTACTTAAAACAAAAAAAAATTTAAATAAAGTATCTTTATATGCAGTAAGTGCAGGTCACAGAGAACCAAGGGCTCCCAGAAGCCTTTGGTACCCGGCACAGCCCAGCAAATCAACTCCAGAAAGGTACAAGTAGAGCAGAACTTCATTTCAGCCCCCGCAGTGACAACAATAAAACGCTGAGAAAACACACTATCAAATACTGAACTCAGCATCAATTTCTGTTAATTACAGCCTTGTCAGCAACGTGATTATTCAAACAACTCATGCAAATGTTAATGAGGTCTTATTTGCATATTTATTTTTTCCTTTGTTGAAATGTCATTGATTATTACATTCTACTATGATGAATGTGGCTGATGATGTGCTCTGATATGTAATTAGTCATTAGGTGGAATGAATAGATCAATTATGAAAAAGGACTAAGATTAAGAAATATCAAACAAGACCGCCCAACGTAGCTATAGAATCTTTTTTTTTTAAAGAACCTAATAAATAATTTCTTGACATTTAAACTGCAACATCAGTAGCTTTCGTAAATAAAGCACTACTTTTGTGGGGTTAAATGAAGGCTTAAAAATACATCAGTACTTTGATAATCCAATTACGATCACAAAAACCATCTCTGGGAAGAAAAAAAAAAAAAGAAAGCCACCTCAAGTAGCATTGTCAGAAAAACAAGCAGCAAAGGAAACCTGAATCTGCATTAAGCTTGCACAAATTAGAAATACATAAAGTATATCTTAATCTTGTGTGAGGAGGAGCGAGAAATCCATTAAGAGAGAGAGGCATGTAACAGCCTATGGAAAGGGGCAAGAACCTGATGGAGAATTACTATTCATAAAACAATGCTAGCAAAACAAACTCCTTCACATTCTGACTTGTGCTCAGAGGAAAAGGATTATTTAGCTCCTGAAACAGTTTGCTATAACTATCCAGCCAGTACTTGCTATTCGCAGTTCAAAAAAAGAAAAAAAAAAGAAAGAAAGAAAACACATTACTGCAGACCAGATGGGAACATTCCACATGACCAAACCAATCAATCACCTCAGTGGGGCGCAGGTGCAACACAGCCGTGTAGCAACACACCATTTCACAGTCTATCGGGCACAAACACATGGCCACCAATCAATGGCACCCTGAGGACCTCGGAGGGGGCAGGCTCTCTGGAGTCTTACTGGTCCATGCCTGATGACTTCATAATCACACATCATTTCATTCACTAGAGGATACAAACTAGCATTCTAATAACCTTCTACTGAAAATGGTCATGTTGTGCATATTAATACAATGCTATTTGAAATGAAGCAACTGACTTTACACGGCAGGCTAGGCAAGGTATGCAGAACTGAAGCAACCAGAAGCTAAAAACTTCTTCCTATTTAAAAATGGCTATTTTGTTTGGGGTAAGATCAATGGCTATATGACTCATTCTGCAACATTAAAGTTGGCATGCAAGGCTGGTATTGTACACAAAGCAACTGTTAAACAATAGTATACTTGGAGAGATAAAAGACAAAAGAGAATGAAAATAAAACGGTAGTTGGTAATTCTGTATGGGAATAAAAAAGCTCTGCATCCCTCTAAAACAATCTAAATAAAAATAAACTGCAAATAAAAGTAGGTGAGCAGGAAGAAACCATAAATGTGTATTGATGGGCTTTGTTTGCCGCATGTGGTTCTAGTGCTTGAGGGGTGACTTTGTATAGTTCATAATTACATAAGAAGATAAATAGGTTAATTTTCAGCAAACACTGCTTTAACTCTACTAGCTTAGAATTCCTTAGTCTGTTAGGTAGCATGAATAGAGCTCCAGTTTGTTCTTTTTTACTCAGAGAGTATGCTGGCAGAGATATCTGGGATAACTAAATAATCTGAATAAGCTAATCATGGTATAACATTACAGATGACCTAATTAAAAAAGAAAAGCAAAAAAATTCCATGTTTCAACCTTAAAAAAAGCAAACAAGTCAGTTGAAATCCTTGGTGGAACAAGGCTGGGTATACATCTGCTCTTAACAGATTTCTTTGATAATTCAGGGGGCTTAAAATCCATTAGGAACATCAATTACCATGCCAGGGTCCATGCAGACATGTAAAAGAATATAAACTGACCTTCTGACAACCCTAAAAGTTGACTTGTGATTTTTATGCTAATACCATGGATATTTTATCTCTCATAAAGGCAGTCCATAACAACCTCGTTATTTATATTTGAGATTTGGATTCTAAACATATGTGAATTTACTTTCTTAAAGATATGAATACCATACTTTGTCCACATAAGGCTAATAGTGATAATCTGCAGACCAAAAGGAAAAAATGTATGCGTACAATAAAATATACTTAACAGAGTCCTTGTGGAAAAGGAGTCTTGGTGATTAGCAAAAGGAAGATACAATGATTACTCCACAAAGAGACAACCGGAAAAAGAACTTCACTAGTAGATTATTGCTTACCATTTATTGAAAGTAATCTAACTTCTCTCCAAATAGAGATATTAATTAGAAAATGATACAAAATTTCAGACAGATTACTTAAGATTTTATGTTAGGTCTTTAATTGTTACAGGTGCTCCTGATTTACGAGTTTATATTCTGGCAACCCCATTGTAAATAAAATTAGTAGATAAACTGCATTTTAACATCTAGTCTAGTAAACATATTTTAGCTTGTCTTAAATCATTCATATTACATTAGCCTATAACTGGACAAAAATCATCTAGCACAAAGCCTATTTCATAACAAAGGTATATCTCACAGTATTATCTGTCAACAAAAAAATCCTGGTGACACATTACCCTTAGGTTAGCAATTGTTATGGTAATGTGTTCACACCTTGCTACTTCTACTCAGCTCCTCCAGAGTAATGTCAGTATCTACCACTAGCCTAGGAAAACACCAAATTCAAAACTCAAAACAGTTTCTCTGAATGCATACTGAACCTTTACAAAGTCAAACATGGTAAATCAATCATTCTAAGTCAAGGACAGCTTGTAATCATGTAGCTTTATCAGGCTAGATAAAGCCAGTGATTAGAAAGAACATTAGGGTTTCTCCTAATTCATGGCCCTCTTCTGTGCTCCGGCACAGCTTACACTAATAGCAGTGTATAGCTGTTTTCCAAGTACTTGGGAGGTTACCAGCAACTAAATGTGACAATTCCAAAATCTAGCAAGTAGCATACTGATACGTGTTCAGCATTACCACAGATAGCTAGGCAAAATGAATGGATACTTTCTAGTTCTTTTCATGAGGAGGTAAAGGAAAAACATTGCTTCCTCTTAACATTAGCATGAGTAAGGAGCTGACAGTTGAAGTGCAATGGTAGGGGGAAGTGCTTAGGATACACTATATTTAATACCCAGCACCAAAAGGATATGTAAAAATAATATTTGAACTAAAGTCACGTTGTTTCACGAATACAATAATAGCATTTGAAGTAATGTTATCATTCTAAAATAACAAGAAAATAAATTTCTGAAATGATTTACACAGAGATTTGCTTCCCATGCAGTACTGTGTTACAGTTACTGCAACAACATTAAGGATGCTGTAGGTTAGCTGATTGACCAGAGAAGGGAAAATAACAGAAAGAATGGTCACTGGACTCATGCAAGACAGAAGGCATGATTCAACAGTATCCACAGCTATACCCAGAGGGCATTTCCTGTCTGACAACCAAAATTTGCCTGTTAATGATGCTTTGGAAAGTGAGATAAAAAACTGAATTTTCATTTGTTTAGCTGGTATGAATACAAAATGCTATTCAAAGGGAACATAAAAAAAGACACAACAGCCAGGCGGTGGTGGCGCACGCCTTTAATCCCAGCACTCGGGAGGCAGAGGCAGGCGGATCTCTGTGAGTTTGAGACCAGCCTGGTCTACAAGAGCTAGTTCCAGGACAGGCTCCAAAACCACAGAGAAACCCTGTCTCGAAAAACCAAAAAAAAAAAAAAGACACAACAGAAGAGCTCTAGAATCAGGCAGAATTCTAGTTCAGTGACATTAACTTTGTGACTTTTGAATCAATAACCTAAAGCTTTCTAAGCTTTGGTTTCTTGATTTGAAAGACACAGCTCATGCATCTGAAGACTGAATGTGTAAGACATATCTAGAAATGTGGCTAATCACAAGCACTATATTTTTCAAAATCATTTGCTATTAAATAAAAAACATTCCAGTTGAAAGTACATGAATTAGAACAATTTCTAATGGTCTTACCTTGATTTGCAGACATTACATATCTCAACTGTTGCTTTAAAAGATCAGTAATTCATGAGTGCTTCAGAACTGATGGCTATCTTATTTATAGAAAAAAGAATTATATGCACATATTGATCAATATACCCAACTAATCCAACCAAAGAACATTAGTTTCTCTTCTGTTTAGAATGATTCATTTTGTCCTTTCCATTTTCAATAGCTAGTTGTACAACACATAAGAAAAAGTCAATTTGCACATGATTTAGAGATGTTGCGTCTCTAGATTCCACAAAAAGCCCAAATGGTCAATAAAAATGTGTCATCTATTCTATATACTATAAACTAGATCTTAAAGCAGGCTAGCCTAACAGTGACCATCATCTGGAAAACGGAGCTCTTCAACCATTTTAGCTGAGACAGCACTTGTGGTCATCTAAGAAATACATCCAAATTGAGCCTTTCATCTGTTAACGGCATTTTATCTCAGAGGCGAGATTGTATGAAAAAGAACAGTCTTGTGTTTACTTAGGTACAGCACATTCCAAGTCAATCCAAAGAAAGACTTTATTAAACTTTGAATTAAATCATCTATGTTTGCTTTTTTTTTTTTTAAAAAAAGTATATATACAGCTGTATAACTAAGCTGACTACTAACAGTTTCACAGAGAAGAGTTTCATCATGGGCAAAAGGCAGAGTTGTGGCAAGAACACTGTAAAATCTACTAGCAACTGGAAAAATGTAGATTTGCAACCAGTGTTCACAACTATCCAATAAACTCTGGTGAATTATGTGGCTTCTTCCTCTAAACTTCAGACTTTTCATTTGTGAGATTTATGATGGAATGGGAAAGAATTAATGAAAAATTTCTTCTAAGTGCTAGAACCACGTCAAGCATGAGACA
The DNA here is from genome assembly GCF_000317375.1 of Microtus ochrogaster. NCBI lineage: Eukaryota > Metazoa > Chordata > Mammalia > Rodentia > Cricetidae > Microtus > Microtus ochrogaster. The sequence continues at coordinate 67,521,334 of NC_022012.1, read as the reverse complement.
TACCTTCTCATCACATTGATCTCAAGAAAACAGGCCAGACCTGCCATTTCCATTTAGAGATTTAAAGCATTGGTCCCAAGCAGACATTTCTCCAAACTGAAAAGGTACATAGTCAGCAAGTGCATGACATGTTGTTCAACATCATTAAAAAATATATACATCAAGTTTTCAGTGAGGGCTTCATATTTACTATGATGTCTAAAATTAAAGACAAATTTTGGCAAAAAAAAAAAAAAAACAAAAAAACAAAAAACAAGAACTGAACCGAGTTTGGAGAAGTCTGCTAGTTCCCAACTGGTTCAATAGAGTTGTCCTTGGTACAATCATAAGATACACACTGATGAGTCAAACAACAACTGGGACTTAAGTACCAGCTTAATATCTTAAAGGAATGAGATATTCACATGCTTAACGTGATGCTGGAACAGCATACATACTGTGCTGCCATGATATAAAAGAACAACACACACCATTAGGAAAAGTTCATTATACGCAACAATGGTAACAGCTGTGTTACCTGTTCATATAATTTTTACTATAATTTTGCTTTAAGGTTATAATTTTACTATAAATTTGCATTATGCAGCTCTTATATTCCAGGGCTCAAAAGTTTCTCAACCTTTGCCTCCTAAGTGCTATGACCACAGGTGTGGTACACGCCACCATATTTGGGTGTATTCCTTATACATGTATTTTTAAAGTGCACTGTTAAACACCATAGTGTTAAACTGGCAGCAGTTTTATTCATCTTCCATTTACCACATCTTTAAAATACATTGAGGCCACATTGTTAGATTAACCAACACTTGTGTAAGTACATTGTATGTTTATATATAAGGATATATTTCTAAGAATAAACCTCATAAATGATACTTGATTATATACAAGAAAATTGGAAAATCATTGACAAAAGTGTTCACCACTCTGGCATCAACCCCTCAGAAGGTAAAACAAAACAAAACAAACCTTAATTAAATAATGGAAAGATAAATAAAATGTAGTACAACCAAATAAGGGAATATTTTTCAATCACAAAGGAAATAAGTATTGATATAAGCTACACCATGGATGAACCCTGAATATATGCTAAGTGAAAAGAGCTAATCACAAAATACTTATTTTATGATTTGTATATATGTAATGTCCAAAACAGACAAATCCATGTAAACAGACAGACGAGCTGTTGCCAGGGGCTAAATAGAAGGGAGAAGGGAGACTCAGTTCTAATAGGAATGATATTTCTTCTTGAATGGGGTATGCAGTGTTGTACAAGTCTGAAGATACTAGTGTATCATCATATCTCTATAAAACTATTCAAACCAGGGGGTGATGGTGCACACCTTTAATCCCAGCACTGAGAGGCAGAGGCAGGTGGATCTCCATGAGTTCAAGAATTGCCTGGTCTACATACCTAATTCCAGGATAACCAGGACTGTTACACAGAAAAACTCAGTCTTCAAAAAACAAACAAACAAACCAACAAAAGTTATTATTCAAAATACTGAAGCAGAGAAATGTAATGGCAATTACCACAGAACAAAAATATACAATAAACTCTCTGAGTTTCAAAGGTTTAAGAAATAATACTTCTATAGAGCCATCAAATTTAATAAAGGTAAAGCACCATGCAGGTGATCGGGGCACATTGACGACTCTTCATGAAATTCTATCTCCTTTCTCCTTACTCAAATGAACAAACACTTCAGGTTAAATATGACTTTGACTCTAATCTAATGGCTATATGAAACTACCCATTTCTTTACACCCAAACAGCAGGCAGCTAATACAACTGCAAGCTTACAAGTGTACAGTACTGTTACAAACATCAGTCTACCTACTACTAATATGAATGAAAATGTACTAAGAACCTGCATCGAAGTTGACTTAAAAGCAATTAAAATATACCGAAGACAACCAAATGAGTTGTACAGAATGTAACAGAACGCCAGAGTTCCCCAGAAATAAACCTAATCATTCTAGAACACAATGCAGCTTGGCTATGAACACTATATTCTTCTGAAAACAGAACACTGCTGACATTAATAAGCTCATTTAATTGCTCTAATATCAGTTAGATAATTTGATGTTAAGGTAAAGTACTTAATTTAAAAATCTCCAAATAAGCAAACAAAAATTTCCTCTGACCAGCTATAGTGGTACAGAACTTTAATCAAAATATTTAGGAAGCAGAAGCAAGAGGATGCACCAGATAAGCTTGTGCTAAACAGAGAGATCCTATATAAAAAATAAAATAAAATAAAAGATAAAGAGAAAATCTGTCTCAAACAAACAAACAAACTTAAGGCCATCCTAACACATGGCTCTCTAAAGAATTGGTAACACTGATTAAAACCGAATTTTCTATGCCAATCAATTGATCACCGCAGGGACAGTGAATAATACAAGGGAGACATCACTCAGGAAGTTCTTCACATCTGTTCTTACTCCTTCACTCAGTATGATCACTGAATAAGCAGAAAACTGACCTTACTTCTAAGTACAGTCTTATATTTACTCATTCATCACACTACAAATACTCCTCAAACTCAACAGGGGAGTTCAATTTGCTTAAACCACTGTATGAAGCACTGGTAAGATAACCTTAAGGAGAGCAAATCTATGGAAATATAAAATTTCATACATTAAACTACGATAGTATTTATGCAAGTGCCTCCCTTACAGGTTGCATTTGTTGAAACTCTGGATGACCAACAACAAATAACATTGAAAATGTTCATTAATCACTCTTTTCTCCTCAAAGTTTATCAGAATTTGCATATTCTAGGTATTTTATAAATGTTTAGTAAGTACATGAAAAAAATGAGAAGAGGAGAGAGAAGAGTAGAAAAGAATATATTTATTGATTTGTTTCCATTAGATAGAAAAAGGTCCTACAGCCAGGTATAGTGCCACATGTCTTTAATCCCAGCACTTGGGAGGCAGACGTAGGCAGATCTCTATGAGTTCAAGGCCAGCCTGGTCTATAAAGTGAGTTCCAAGACATCCAGGACTTTTACACACAGAAACCCTGTTTGGGGAGGGGAGAATAAAAAAATCCTACACATCTCCTCCAAATAGACTATAATGTTGGACTAACTTAATTAAAGAAAATTACATAGATTCTTTATAATCTCCATAATGGTTACCTGGGGGAGGCCTTATCAAGGGAAACTTCCATTAAACATGAACAAATATGGCCCTTTTGGACTCAACAGGGAAATGAGACAGATGATCAGATAACAAATAAAGACTGGGAGATGCTGTCTGGTTTAAGGTACATTATTTATGAAAGATGGAATCTGACCAAGGCACTAGCATTATCAGAGATATATCTAACTTCCAGCAACCAAACTTTTCTAGTAAGTGGATAAAGGTTAGGGGCAGTTTGGAGATTTTGGTTTTTAAACTAAATGTTCTCCAGCAACATTGAGTTAAAACATGCTACACTAGACACTATGTAGAAACTCAAAGGTCTTCCAATACACCTGAAAAGAACGCCGAGATTAACTATTTTACTTATAACAGTATTAAGTATGACAATACAGGAAGCATTCTTTGCTTGTTTATTTATTTGTTTGACACAGGGTTTTATGACCTCAAACTGAAACTGTCTATACAGGTGAGGATGACCTCAAACTTCTGATGTTTCTGCCACAACTTCCATGAAAAGCAGACATCACAGTAAAGAAAAACTAAGTACAATTCAGGTCCTGCTTTTAAAAACCAGAGTTAAGAACATTAATAAAATTTTATCCTCAAGCTCAATGGAATTATTAGTTGCTTTAATATATTTTCTCCAGCTCTAGCCTTGTTTAAATAAAACATGTAATCTAAGACCAGCTTATAGTTATAGCGCATTACAGATATACATAGCATTAATCTAAAGTGCTATACAATAAATTTTTAAACTGTATCCTGTAGGAAAGTAGTTTTAAGTACAGAATATTCTGTTATTTATTACAAACACCACAAATATTAAATTCACCACTGATAAGAGACATTTATCTTACTTCCTAAAAATTATGATTTAAAAAGCAATAGACTAAAACTTAGACTACCATCAGGGTTGGTCAGAAGCTAACTGTTAGCTAGTTTGTTGTCTGGGGGGGGGGTTAAAGGCTACTATATAATAATTTTGTATTTTCCTGAATCCCATACTCACTATACTGCAGGTTGGTCCAGTGTAGCAATACAATAGAAATTCATGTGCTGTTTGTTGTAACTTCACTAGTTAGGTCATACTTTTAAAACCAGAAAAATAAAACTTATAGAAACACTGTATTCAGTCTCTATGACTTCTGGACAATCTCACCAAGAAAGAACAGAACCTCACATTACACTTAGCTTCTTAGGTTTCCCTGCATACTTAGATCTAAAAAGGTTCACTGATCCAAGGCTCATGAGTTCACTTTCTTGTTCCCAGTGGAATCTGTGTAATCACTTCATTCCTGGTAAGGCAATGCACACCCACTACAAAACATAAATAAAATCACGATGCTGTGACCAATCAAAGAAAAAAACTGAATAATTCTGAGAGCCAGGATTTGTCAACACATTGAAGGCAGTTGGAAGCAAAAACAAAGGACTACCTTTCTGGACAAAGCTGCTTGTGCCTTCTTCATTTTTGTCAAGGAAACAAATCTGTCACCTGCCAACACCCAGGAAGCCAAGAAACAACATGGCAATCTGAACCAGTCCATGAAAAACTCACTAGTAATCCAGTTTAGAAATCTGTCAGACAGCTAAGGATTCCAGAGAAGCAAACATAACCAGATACCCTAGGAATGCTAGTTTTCAATCATCACATACACCTCCTCAGTCTCAGACCATTTCGAGTACTATTTATAGGTATACTTACTAATTAATATTTTCTTGATGTTTTTTAAATCAAATCACTGAAAACTAAAATATCATGCCCACATGGAACAAGGTAGAAACAGAGACAGAAGCATGTGAAAAGCTTAAAGCATGATGAAAAAGCTTTCCTGCTGTAAATAAAAGCTTTCTGCTCCACACTCTGAGTCTAACACCTGCTTCTCTTCCAGTCAACGGGAGACTCCAAATTAAATCCATAGTGTGTTTTTCATTACCAGCTAGTGGGAACTGTGTACCTAATCAGAAGGGAGATATTAGAAGTTGACTAAAAAAGATTCTCACCACAGGACTCTGTTTCTAGATCCTAAATTTTAATAAATAAATGTTAACAATGATTTTAGCTTCAAATAAAGCCCATTAACAAAAATAGTACCAACTACATACTTGCTACTGCCAAAGCCTCAGGCATTCCTGAACTCCAGAATTCCCTTAGGTGACTTCAGCTCAGTGGTAAAGCATTTGCTTAGCATGCTTGAGGCCCTGGGTTTCAGTCCTAGCACCTCAAAAGCCAGCCAGCCATACATTCACTTCATTTCATTAGCTGTCTTTGTTACTATTCTATAGCAATTAAGAGAAACCATGATAAAGGTAACTATTTATAAAAGAAAGCATTTAATTGGAGGCTTGCTTAGTGTTTCAGAGGCCTAGCCCATTATCATTACGGTAAGGGCATAGCGGCATTCATGGTGCCGGAGTAGTAGCTGAGCTTTTTATCCTATTCAGTAGGCAAAGAGAGACTGGGCCTGGCACGGGCTTTTGAAACCTTAAAGTCCATCCCAGTGACAAACACACTTCCTCCAAGAATTCTACACCTACTCCAACAAGGCCAATAAATAGTTCTTAAATCCCCCCCCCCTTTGGGGAAGGTTTTTTTCAGGGTTTTTTTTTTTTTTTAAGGTATCTCACACGGTCCCCAAAGCTGGTCTCAAACTACCAGCAATTCTCATACTTCAGACTCCTGAGTACAAGCATTACTGCCTGTTTCCATTAAATCATTCTCTAGAGCCATTTTAGTTACTGTGCTGCCTGCTTAATTTATACAACAATATTGCTTTTATGAATCTTGAAATTCTCCCAAATAACCATTTTATGTTTTAAAAATAAGTTCCATTAAGCCATTTTTCCATAGTTCATAAACACATCCTCAAATTTATAAACCTTATTTTTTTAACCAGGCTTAGTTTATGACTAGCTTATTTACAAGAGGCTTACTAAATGTACATTTAAAAAATTACATTCCACAATTAATTTATTTCAGATTTTCCAAGGGCACTAATATGAATGAAAACAAGAAATGGCAATGTGAGAATGAACTAGCTCTTTTGGTACTTCTATCTGAAGAGAAAAAACGAATAGCAGATAAACTGTATTTAAAGAGTATGGACTCTGAGGACAGATGAGTTCTAATTCCTTATTCACAACTCAACACCTACTGAGACAAGTCCGCCAGTGGTGGTCCCAAGTTCATTCCTTTACACATGAAACAAGGCTGCAGTAAGAACTGAATGAAGTAGTGCTGAGGCACTTCTTATAGAATCTGGCATAAGGGCATCAACTATCATACCATCATTATCATGAAAAGCACTTTTTTCTTTATTATTTTGGCCATAAATACACTAAAAATTCTGTAATAGTGACTGAGTAAATCAAATAAACAACTCTTCTCTGTTACTCAACATAAGATTAAGGGGACTTAAGCTATGTGGTATAAACAAATTTCACACTGCCTTAAAGACACCACGGAAAAGAGAAAAATTACTCAGAGGGAAAAACAAAACAAGTGATATTTGTGCTGCACTATAAAACATAGGCTGTTTTTTTGTTTTGGTTTGTCTGCTTGTTTCTATTTCTGATATCAGGAAAGAGAAATGAGAAGCAGAAATACTAAATATTTCAGATTGTAAATGTTGACTAAATATGCAATGCATGAACAAAAGTTGTTTTATTCCAAATTTACCCATGGATATATAATGAAAACACACCGAAGACAATCTAACAGGTTACAGCTGCTCCGCAAAACTCCAAGAAACTCTCCACAGGTCATGCTAGGAAAAGTAGTTTCATTCATAAACATTTTTTCTTTTTGTAAACAAGCAATAAACTGAGGATACAGTTTTATAGAAGAGTACTTACTTAGCCTGTACAAGGTCCTGGATTCAATCCTAACCCCAACTCTCAAGAACAACAACTAAAACCTTTTTATTCCATCTGTGCAGCTCTAACAAAGTATCACAGACTGGGTAATTTATAAATAATAAGAATCAGTTTCTCATGCAAAGCCTGGGAAGTCCAAGACCAAAGGGATAGGAACAGTGTGCTAAAGGCTGCTCTCTGCTTCTAAGATGGCTGTAACTTCTGGAAAGAATACTGCTTCACATAACAGAAGGTAGAGAGGAGAGAAGGGGAGGAGAACTGCACTTAAAAAGTAGAAAAACATAGTGGCAAAAGGTGTTGCCTTCAACGTCAGGTCCCAGACTAGAGTGTTTGCTCCATATAGAGAGCAGTACCTCCCCATAACTCAACCAGCCCTCAGAGGCTGTTCTTTACATTACTACAATGAGGATTAAGTTTCAACATGAATCTTTGAGGAAACAAACCATAGCATTCAAACCACAGCAAATACTACTTTGTAAATGAATTTATTAATTTCTAATTCAGAAGGTAATTAATTCGTATTTAGTTACCAAAAATAGTATTCTTGTGATGAAGCCTGGCTCCTCCAATCAGTAAGGTCAAAGTCTCTATCTGAGAATATCTCATTAAGAGATGTCATCACAGCTTCTAAACTGCATATCACCTATAGACTGGGTCTTAAGAACTTTGCCATTGCTCGTAGTTTCCAAAACTGAAATGCACTAAACTCCTGTTCAAGATTATCTTTCAGTATTATTTACAAGGTAGAATAACGGGTATTTCCAGACTCTCTCTAACAGTTCCTCATATCTATGAGCTCACTTGGGTGGCTCAAGGAAAGGGGCAGTCTCACACTCCCTTCTCTTGGCATTAGGTAGAGCAGGGCACAATAATATACATATGATAAAATGATATTCTTCAAGAAGTCGGCAATTTAATGAAAAGCTGTGGGCACAAACATACTCATGCATAGTTTTAAGTTCTCAGATGGTACTAAAGGTAGGGATCACAAAATTTACCTGTAACTTAACAAACAATTACTAAATAGCCAGTGTACACCAGGTAATGAATAGAGTGTGTGTGGGGGGGGGGGTAATGTGAAAATATCCTATTCTCAAGAAATCTGCTATCTAAAGCAAGTCTACACGAACAGCAAATCTGAGTACACAGTAGCTATACCTCAATTGCAGGGTATGTTTCATGAAAATTTGAAACTAGAAAACCAAGGAGCCCTATTCAGACTAAATATCCAAAATTTCTGAAATAAAAAGGGTTCTGGATTTTAAAACTAACTTTTGAATTTTATAATGTTTGCCACAGAATATATAACAAATTATCTTAGTGCTGAAACATAAGAATAAACATGAAACATATTTATGGGATCATATATCCCTTACAGATACAAAGTCTGAAGGTAATCTAAAGAAATGTATTGGATATGATGTGTTCTGATTGTGACCCACCAGAGGAAGTCTGGAATAAATTTTACCATTTATAGTGCCATATTGTTGCTCAAGATATTTTTCACATTTTGAAATATTTCTGGATTTTCTAGATTGTGTACACTCAACCTACATATTTCTACTCTTTTTCCTACACTTACCTATCTACTTGTGATAAGTACGACTTGTAAATTAGGCATAGTTGTTTCTGGTCTTTTGGCCAAAATCAAGGATAGTATCTACTCTTAACAGTTTAATAAATTTAACAATACCTAATTGAATATATAACAATATATTAAGTTTTCGAATATGGCCTTTCTCACATTCTCAAATGTTTCTGTACTGTACCTCCCTCTTTGTGATATGAGATTGTACCTCTATAGGGAGATGAATTGTGTGAATGATACTGGCACCATAATGCAGCATTAGTCTACATGAGCTCTATAGTCATAACAAAACCACAATTATTGATATAATAACCAAGATGGCTACTTAGTGAATAAACAAGCAAGTAACCTGTGGAGGATACACTGAACAAAGAGATTATTCACATCCTGGTGAAAGACTGCAATGTGTCACTCAGAAATTTACAACTGGTGCATTGCTTATTTCTGTAACTTTCTATTTATTTTTTAAGCTGTGAGTAACTGAAACCATAGAAAACAAAGCTGTGTATTAGTGGGAACTCCTCTAATATGTACAGAAAGCCATGAACACAGAAAAAGTAGCATTGGATACAAGATGGAAATCTGGGCTTGGCTTCTAAAAAAAGGTAATGATTAAGTTGAAAGTAAGATGACATGGTCACTGCGGCTTTCATTAGTGTCTAAGAAGTAGGAAGATAGTATTGACAAATAACTGCCAGACTTATCAAGAAAAAAAAGATGCAAAGAACATTGTAATTAAAGGAAATATTCTTGAAAAATGATACAAAGCATGAAAGAACACAAACTTAGGTCATTTTACACAAGTTAGTATTATGCCCAAGGCAGACAATAAGAGTAAGAAAAATGAGATATATGAATATACTGTATTTACTCAGGTATTGAGACAAACAAACAAAGTTGGCAGCAAGAAAGGGGAAGGAAGGAGGATAAAAAGAGAGGAAAGTTTGAAGTAGTAATATAAACACTGGTTGACTTTTTCTCCCCAAGAAATACAAAGGACCCTAATAAAGCAGACGAGAACTAGATCAATTTTTAATTAGAACTGCAAGGGAAAAAAGTACCAAGTTTTGTCAATGATGCTGTGTACACAGAGCCCATTCTTTTTTTTTTTTTTTTTTGGTTTTTCGAGACAGGGTTTCTCTGTGGTTTTGGAGCCTGTCCTGGAACTAGCTCTTGAGCCCATTCTTTTATACTGTCAAAAATCCAAAGTACATAATACTTTCCTGCAGTGAGGGTTATTGGATAAACTTGAAAAAAGAAATCTCTTTCTGATTCTATGTCCAAATAATACAAAGACAAGGACAAAGACAAGTTTTACGAGCTAGTTTACAGTTGTACTTGATTATGGAGTCTTAGAAATAGCATACAATGTCTAGCATACAGTTATTTTTAAATAACTCTAAAAAACCTATACATGAAGCAAATAGCCCCTCATTAAAAACAAATGCAAACAATAAATCCCAGTATACAGTATAACAAATGAGTTATTATGAAATCGTTGGTAGGTAATAGTGACAGTGCCTTTAAAAAGCATTAAGTGGAAGCTAGTTCTGAAAATATGCAGAGTTTGTTTTTAAGCATACCTAAAGGAAATGACAATAATATCTTTAAGTAAGTATTATGTGCATATATAACAAGGTTAAGTTCAACATGTGGCAAGTGCAGGAAGCATTAAAAGCTTGCTTCCCAAGAGCAAGCAACTTTCAACTACGCAGAATGCTTCTGTACTAGTTACACAACAGAAGGAAAACTGGAAATTAAATGGAAAAGACAATAGACACAAAAGCCTGAAAACACATTGATTGTGTAGTGTCTGCCTGGCAAAACTGTTGGATGATAAGGAATGTGGTCCAAATGCAGAACACTGAGGAAGTGACACACACATACATCACTGTTGTAGGCTAACCAAAAATCAATTACAACAATTTCTCCACAGATTAGAAGTTCAGTTTTTCAGTAATTGTGCTACATAATCTACAGTTAATATACTCAAACTAAGTTTAATACAATTGGCCAGATATAATTTAAAAACTTTTTTTTCACTTGTTTGTTTTGTTTTTCTTGAGACAAGGTTTCTCTGTGTAGCCCTGGCTGTCCTAGAACTCACTCTGTAGACCAGGCTGGCCTCGAACCCAGAGATCTGCCTGCCTCTACCACCTGCTGGAATTAAAAAGAGTGTGTCACCACCACCTGGCAATTTTTTAAAACTTTTAAAGAACTAGTTAAAACAATAAGCACAAATCCTATATCCAAAATATCCATTACAGGAAAGAAGCCCCTTTCCACACAGTCTCTAACACAATCATTTCCTGCTCAAGAGACAGCCAATGATTCTCCAGCATGGATCAAGAGGAACAGAAGTTGATTTGTCCAGACCAAAGAAACCCTCCCCCCCCACACACACACACAAATAAAAAACCAAAATGAATCACTGCCCTTCAATTTGTTCCTTTATTTAACATTTACAGAGATTGTTATTGATGTTTGTTATATGTCAGTGCCAACGGATCGGGCTGTCTGTGCTTACAAAGAACAGAATGGAGGGAGACAAGGCAAAGTAGTAATCAACACTGGAGTTTGCCTTTCTTGTGCCAAATATATCCTGGCCAACTAACCTCTTCCCAAACACTGAAAGATCGATTAAATCGATCATTTACTAAATACTTGATAAGCTTTCTACATTATGAAAGACTCACTAGAATAAAGATGGTCAAAAAAGATAAAGAAAAAAAGACTCAAATTCATCAATAAACCTTTAAATATTCCCACTACTTTTTGTAAATAGATTATTTAAACATAATCCCTTCTCAAATAATTGTAAGTTTTCTTACGTTTGTGATCTGTAAATTCAGTTTTAAAATTATTCAAGTATTTTTATTTTAACATTTATTTGCTTATTGGGGAGAAGAATGTGCATGCATACATACATAAGAATATAAAATTATAATTATGCAAGTTTATAACAATAATCAGTGTAGAACTGATACAGGAAAATACTACTACATAAATGATAATCTGAGACTTGAACAGGTCTATAAGGAGTCAGTTTTACCTTCCTAACCCACTCATCTTACATAATTCATCATTCTGAGCATCTGTGCTGTTATAACAAGTTCTCTACTGCTGATTCCCAACATATATACTACATTCCAAAATGTCTAACATATTCCCTTCTGGGTAAGAACGCATCTGCTAGAATTCATAAAACTTGATTTTATTTTTAATAAAAGATTAAGGTTATTACTATTATTATTATTATTTCAATCACTGGACTGTAAACCAATGAAACAAAATTTGCATTTAGGTAAAACAGTATTATCTAAGATCCTACCTACAAGGCTGCTCCTTGAAGTAATTTCTACCAGACTCTACTTCTTTTGATAAATCATTTCCAACAGGTTCTGGGTGTTGTCAAATAAACTTCCATAGTTGAAACAGATGAGGCTCAAGATGCCAACATTGTCAGTGTTATGGACAAGGTCAGTAACTGTTAAATATGTGCCACCAATATCCTTTTTTTTTGTTTGTTTGTTTTTTTGTTGTTGTTGTTTTTTGTTTTTCGAGACAGGGTTTCTCTGTGGTTTTGGAGCCTGTCCTGGAACTAGCTCTTGTAGACCAGGCTGGTCTCGAACTCACAGAGATCCGCCTGCCTCTGCCTCCCAAGTGCTGGGATTAAAGGCGTGCGCCACCACCGCTCGGCCCCACCAATATCTTTATAATTACACCTGGGTATCATTTGCTCCTCTAGCACTCCATCAGTGATTTAATAAAATGCATTATAACTGTTGAGTATCAATCAATATGACCACATCATAACTGTTAACACCATTCTCACCTTTGGCTTTCTTTAATTCATCCAGTTAAGGAGGAGACAAAACATTATTTGTTTTATGAAGTAAAGAGAACCCAAAATAGTCTCTATTTCTATAGAAACAGAAAAAAATTAAAAGTTCAAAGCACAGAACTGGAAAGTTGACCCAGCAGTTAAAAGTATTGGCTGTTTTTCCAGAGGACCCAGGTTCTATTCCCAGCAAGCACATGGCATTTCTAATTCCAGTTTCAGAAGACCTGATAGACAGCCTCTTCTGGCCTCTGTGGGTACTGCATACATGTCATACACAGACATACATATGGCAAAATACCCATACACACAATATAAAAATAAATCATTTTTAATGTAAAAATAAAAGTGCAAGGTACCATTAACCTAAATCAAAGATCAATCAGACATTCTAGGGGATATTCTATAATTGCTGTCAAATAAGAAATGAACAAAAAGGGATGAATCATGTTAATCCTCAATTTTCTTTCCAAACATTAAAAAACAGAAACAACAAATTAATCTTAGCTTACTATTTTTTTTTTGGTTTTTCAAGACTTAGCTTACTATTAAAAAAAAAAAAACAAAAAAAAACCTCACTCGCATCCAGAGAATGATAAGAAAAAGTTCTAGCATACCTATTTATTTGAAGTCTTTATCAGTGCCTACTTTATCAAAGTCATGACATTAAGTATCAAAGATATAAAACAATTAAAAAAAATCAACCAAACTATATTATGAAACCAATACTTATATCTGAAAAGAAGTAGGAGATGCAAACATTGGTGTTCTGTCAAGTTTTAGTCAATGTTTAGAGAAGTAATGCTTTTTAAAAGTACTTATAAAGATTAACCCTCGCCACACTATTTATCCTACCATTGCTTCATGTTGTGGAACAATCTTTTTATACACTGTGAAGATGTGTTGCTCTCTTTGGTTTGTTTAATAAAGAGCTATAAGAAATATGGGCTAATTTAAGTTGTAAGAACTAGTTAATAACAAGCCTAAGCTATCAGCCAAGCATTAATAATTAAAAATAACTGTGTGTGGTTATTTAGAGGCTGGCTGGCAGGATAGAAAAGTCTGCCTACTGCTTCAAATTAAATTTTAACTGTTTTGAAAACACAACAATACATTTAATCACTGTGTGCAATACTTTTCACTGGGTGACACACTCTGAGATAGTTATCAACCACAACCACTTCCCCAATAACAAACTCCCAATGAAATGATAAACTAAAAGCCATGGAATATCTCCACATGTTAAATAGCATTAAAATGGTCACTTGTTATTGAAATAAATATGCTTTCAAAGAAATCATAAAAACAAATACTTATAGGTTAAAATACAGTTTTTAATAAGTTCATAACTGAAGTCTTCTATTTCTATGGAGAGGGTCATTACCAATGTCAAGGATTGTTTCAGGTGTGGAGACATTTACTTGTTTGTGTTATCTAGCAGGCAGATACTCTCCTAGTGTACTCTTTCTTTAAAGATTAAGGACAGCCACTCACACAGGGCCAGATAATTTACAAAATACACAGTATCACAGGCTTATACTAGAAGATATAGACACATTACAAATAAAACAGCACTTACTACCAAGCAATTTATTTGAAGTTGCAGATATCAAAGGCAAACTGATCTTTTTGATTAATGAAAATAAAGCTAATGTCATTTTGCGCAGGCAAAAATTTGTGGTGATAAGTGACACACTTAGGAATCAAGAATCACTGGTATAACTGAGGTGTAAGTTTCCAAGACATAGGATGGCAAAAAAAAAAAAAAAAAATGGAATTCTCAGGATGCTAATATACAGAGATCTGTGACTCCCTTTTAGCTAATTTTATATTTATTGTTTTCTTTTCTTACTCAACACAAATTGTGAACTGTATCATTTTTCTTCTTGAGACAGGGTCCCACTATGTAGCACAGGATGATCTAGAACATGCTATGAAAATCAAGCTGGCCTTAAACTCACATAGAGCTATCTGCCTCTATCTACTGAGTACTGGGATTAAAGTGTACACCACTACACATTAGGAATTTATTTTGTATAAACTGAAATTTCAGTGATGATAACATCTGACATTCCTAACCATAGTGTTTAGTACACAGAAAGCAATCAATAAAATGTGAAGACAGGTAATACTTCAACTCTTACAAGAGAAATATTAGTCTATGCAACACCAAATTAATCTTAAGGAAAAAAATGAATTGTCTACCCACACTATTTTCTCAGAAAATCAAGTCCACCTGAACTTTCTGAAAGGATGGAAGCTCAACTGCTACACTCCTAGAGTATAGCAATGTTAGCGTGCCAAACTGTTCACTGCAGTTCCTTCATTCAAATAGATATTGAGATCAAGTTCCAAGCTTGACAACAGCTGTGGGCATTCCATAGAAACCTGTTCATTCCCCTAGTTATGAGCCAAAGCAGGGCTATCTACCTGCAAGCAGGGCTAACTCAAGAGTCTGACCCTAAAAATGCTAGTTGAGGCATAGTTCTTTTACACTGCAGTTACCCAGACGGCTACAAAGTCAGATCACCAGGAAACTGAAGTATTGCCAGAGCACAGGGCAAGTGTGGTACTGAGAACTTTCCAGTCCATGGTTCCCTATCCCTCTCTAGAGAGCTGAGTCCTTAGATGTGTTTTGGGACAGGAAACTTCCAGAACAATTCTCATTCTCAGCTTTGAAGAGTGAAAGCATCAGTGCAACTCCTTTCTTTCCAATTCCATTAGGAAAGCACAAGCTACAAACTCCAGGTGTGCTGTTATATTACCCAGGATTTTATTCTTCTATGGCATGGAAAGTAAAGGAGTGACCACTTGTTCATGTGGCCCTTTGGGGTGATTCTTCTCTTTGGCCCTCTCCTACTTACAAAGTGTTCTATTCTTTTCAAGAAAAATAAGCAAAACCACAAACCTATTCCACTACTCCATACAGACAAAATGCCAAAGTAAGAAATCCTTGAATCCAGCCGGGCGGTGGTGGCTCACGCCTTTAATCCCAGCACTCGGGAGGCAGAGGCAGGCGGATCTCTGTGAGTTTGAGACCAGCCTGGTCTACAGAGCTAGTTCCAGGACAGGCTCCAAAGCCGCAGAGAAACCCTGTCTCGAAAAACCAAAAAAAAAAAAGAAATCCTTGAATCCTTGAATCTTCCACCAAAAGCACTTGCCACCACACTCTCCCAATTAATCCAAAACATCTTTCTAAGCCTCACAACAAATCTCTAAGAAGATCCAGAGGCAAGTCTAGCCTGAAACTAACTAGTTTTCAGTTTTTCCATGCTTCTTTGTCATCTTCACACTATCTGACCATGCCTATGCGCACAAAGCAAGAGCATGGTCCTCTTTCCAGCTATCCAGATATTAAATACCTGCAAATAGAATTCTGTGGAGTAAAAACATCTTCATAAACCACTCAACAAAAACTACCACTGTTTTGAACTGAGACTGGTTACTTATACTGCTTACTTTTTTCCTGCTGTGTGCACTACCAATGCTTGGAAACATTGCTTTCAAGCATACTATTAGACACTAATTAGAAATATTACCCTTCTGTTTACCATGAAGGCACACTCAGAGAGATGTAGTTTTACAATCTGCTGGACAACTCAGAAGTGATTTTCGCTTTTTCCAATGTACAGAGGTGGTCTACTACAGAGTTGAGATATTTTCACTATTATTTTTCTTGAGTGAATTTCTCTATCAACAGTTTGGTGGCTATTCTATCATGTTACTTCTACAGTTCAATGTAGACATGTTTATTTTCTCTGAATGGGAAACCACCATGTCTGTGTGTAACCCTACCTTATGATGATGTGAAAATGATCTCACTGAGAATACTGAATCACAAAAAAATAAGCACTGGAGGGGCTGGAGAGATGGCTCAGTGGTTAAGAGCACTGAATGCTCTTCCAGAGGATCCGGGTTCAATTCCCAGCACCCACATGGCAGCTCACAACTGTCTGCAACTCCAGTTCCAGGGGATCTGACACTTCACACCAATGTACATAAAATAAGAAAAGTTAAATAAACCATTAAAAATATTAAAAAAAATAAGCACTGGAAAATTTTCATAGAAAATTGAAAGCCAAATGAAGTTGGTGAGAATAATTTCTGTTTCTATAGGTTACACAGTAATAATTAAGAATTTATCTCAATATAAATATGAATAATATATGAATAACTGGTTATGATAAATGATTTAAACTAGTCTGTCTAACTACTTAATAGCTCACCATGCCATAGGTTTAAGTTACTAAATATAAAAACAAATTAATTATCAAAAAAGGGAAACAAATTCAAATATTCTTACAAAGCAATTGAAGTTAAAAAAATTATAGAATTAAAGATCACAAATTTTAAAAGATCACTCTATTTACAATATCAATAAACCATTGCTGTGCATTCACCAAATTGCCTTATAGAATACTTTAAAATGACTATTCTTTTCATTAAAAGCAAAATATCCCTATCTTTTCTTAAAACAGAATCTTACTGCCTTTATACCAGCTGACATCTTAGCCCTTCTAGCTTTCTCCGCTGGCCCTACAGACTTGCCACAGTTACAAATGCCCCAGAAAGAGTGCCCACTGGGGGAGCATGACCCTCCGCTCAGTCTGCATGCATCAGTGACTGCACAACAGACACATGCACCCTACAGTCACATTAACTGACACACGGAAGCAAAGTAAAAAAGTCAAGATGTGGATACTTCATGTTCAGCCTCTTTTTAAGCAAAGACTTATTTGTTCTGCTTTAGATTTCACATTTTTTTTAAAAAAAAGCATGACCCTAAGGACTCCTCCATATTGTTATCTATGATATAAAAAAATACTTTTAACTTCAACTTGTTATGCACACATTAATTATGATGCAACCAAAAAACTAGTCTTTGTTCCAAAACAAAAATTTGTATTTACTACTAGCTTTTTGTATACATTCAAAGTATAAAGTATAAATACTTCTAACCAAAATCCAAGGTGTTTTGATAAACTCAGCAGAACCCTTAAAAAACAATCAAGGGAAGTTATGCATTAGCTTACTGGTGTTTTTCTTAACTTAATTTTCAAGAACACATTCCCTATTTTTCCCTTCGGTTAGCTCAAGAGGCTTGAAGAGGTTGTTTGCCTAAAATACCTAGCCCTGGGGTCCCAGAACAGCTTCACCTAGACCTTTACACAATTCCTGTGGAAACAGCTTCCTGCAGCTGGTAAAAACCTGACAATTGCTTTGGAGCTTTCTAACTGAGAGTAGAATTTTAAGGGAAGGAAGATAATTCTTTACAGCCAACCTAATCTTCAAATCGTGTCTCTTACCAAGTAAAAGGCAGATATAAACAAAATTTATTTTTACAACTTTCTGCTGTGTGTGTGTGTGTGTGTGTGTGTGTGTGTGTGTGTGTGTGTGTGTGTGTGTGGCCACCTATCTTTTTACTTCATAGGGAAAGAGGAGTGTGTGTCAGGGATCACATCAAGCTCATGTAATACAGTAATATGGGATTTATTTGATAAAACAAAAAAAATTAAACTGAAGGTTAGAATACAATTTTCAATAAAATACTAAATAACCTTTATTTAAAAATTCAGGAATCATCATTACAACTCTAAACAGTGAGTATGAGTCATTACAGTGGAGGAGGTATGATCTGATAATGCTACCCTATAACTTTTTCAAATTAAAATGGTCGCCAAAATATTCAACTGTGTGCTAGTTGCTTCCCTCCAACTCAATGCATTTAGGTAACTTGCAAAGGTTGTTTAAAAAAATTCAAAAATCCTTTAAGCTTTTGTTCTTCAGTAACCAAATAGCCACAGCAACTGCCATTCACTCTATTACAGGAAGAACCCAGAAGAGCCTTGGTTTTTGAGCTCATATTCACTGGGCTGGGATTAGGCACAGACTCTCACTGCTATTTTTCGTATTTATAGAAAAGGGTGTGACAATGCAGGTCGTAAGATCATATCCTTTCAAAAATCTGGAGTGAATCAACACTGAGGAAGCATAAAAGAGTCATCTGTGAAACACTATGAAGTCAGATGTTAAGTCATTCTGATTCCTCTAAACAAAATTATTTTCATTTTCATTATACCAGCAAAGAAATTTCACATGTATCAAATCATTAGGGTAAGAGTTCTGTTGTAGTGTAATATTTTGATGATACTACATTTATTAAGGTTATATAACACTTCTGGGTTTATTATTAATTTCAGTGTGAGCAATATCAATTGTACAAAAAGTTTTTCTTGAAAGTTGGTTCTCTGAAATACCCAATGCATATAAAAAGTACCCCCTCCTCCCCAAACCCCACAAAAATCTATTTTAATTACTTATATGAAACAAAACAATGGCTATTCTCAGCTGAAAGTAGAGACTTGACAACAGTGCACTGCACTACTGGAGCACTGGGACTAAGTGACAAAGATGCCTAGAATGAGTTATAGAAACACCCAAAGCAATCTGATGGGAATGTGCCACCTTTTCTTTCTTCTGGCTTTTTTGAGACAGGGTTTCTTCTCTGAGTAGCCCTGGCTGTTCTGGAACTCGCTCTGTAAATGAGACTAGCCTCAAACTCACAGAGATCTGCCTGTCCCTGCCTCCCGGTTAAAGATAAGCACCGCCACTTTGCATTGACTTTTCTTTATACAGCTAGAAAGCACTTTCTGGCATGTGTTCTATAGAAAACTATAGTTTTCAAAAGCTTAATGGTGTTTTTTATTTATTAAAAGTCTTGAACACGTCATATTAATCTGGATGTAGTTGGCTAAGAAAAAATAGGCTCTTGTTATTCTGAAAGTTTTAACAAACAAAAGAACAAGCTGAGCTTCTTAAAAAAAAAAGAACTGACAGAAAATACTGTCTGAGGTTATTTGACTATGGAACCTTTGTAAATGATTACTTGTCAAGTTCAAAATGCAGATAATTATGGCTAGGAACTGCTGGCCTAGTCAAATCCTTGAAGCACTGTAACGAAAAAACAAGCACCTCTATAAATGGGCAGCTTAAGTTAACTGGGAGACTGGCTTTCTTACTTTCAGTTTTGCCATTTACTGGCTTTGTGGCTTCAAATACACATGTAATTTCCCTCTAACTCTGTTTCAGCATTTGCAAGATAGAAATTATAATGCTAATTTCAGTCTTTTCCAGAACAACATTATGGAATCTTAAAACTCAAGAGCTACCGAATACATCCAAGAACCCAAGCAAACCCTAACTGAAACATAAAGGCTGATTACAGGTCCTAGTTTTCAACTCTCCAGTGCCCCTATTCTACCAAATGTTAATGTCACTCTTCCACAGAATACTAACAAAGCAATTCTAGAGGAAGAGAAATAAGTGTCTTAGAAAAAAGAAAAATTCAAAATGACCCGAAGCTTTGTCTTCTTTTTATGACGCACTTGCACATGTCCTCTTAAATGAGCAAAGTGAGCATGGAAGAAAAGAAAGGGCTGCAGGCCAGGCGGTGGTGGCGCACACCTTTAATCCCAGCACTCAGGAGGCAGAGGCAGGCGGATCTCTGGGAGTTCGAGGCCAGCCTGGTCTACAAGAGCTAGTTC
>NC_022012.1:67498974-67501232 GCF_000317375.1 Microtus ochrogaster | reverse complement strand
AGGGAGGGAGGGAGGGAGGGAAGGAAGGAAGGAAGGAAGGAAGGAAGGAAGGAAGGAAGGAAGGAAGGAAGGAAGAAAGGGCTGCAGATATTCATTCCACATCACCTGAGGAATAATCCACTTCTCAGTTCAATTCATTGGTGCTCTCTTCACCCAAAATATCACCAATCAATAAAACAACTGCTTTTTTTCTGTTTTTTGTTTTTCAAGATTGGGTTTTTAAAGAGTTCTTTATGTGAGTGAATGTTTTGGCTACATATATGTGGACCAGAGGCCAGAGAAGGCTGTTTGTTAGCTCCCCTGGAGCTGCTATATGGATGACAGGAACCAAACTCAGGTGCTCTGCAATTTACTGCTGAGTTCTCCTTCTAGCCCCAGAAAACAAACTGTACGAAAATTATTGAGGGAATCAAGAGTGAAATGATAAGCCAAAGCTTTGAATACTACAATAGACAAAACCGTATGATGATATCACTGCAACTCAAGGCTATGGTGAAGACTCTGTTCACAGCTTTAGCAGAACTGTTTGCTACTAATTGCTTATGTGCCAAAAGAATATAGTTATTTATCTTGAAACATAAGAAAAGTATTCCACTACTGCATACTGACGAATCAAGAGGATAATTCTGAAATTCATAAAGATACACTGACATAGCTTTACTTCCTACATAAAATACTTCAAAATACCTAAATGAATATAGAAATCTGTTTTCTGTGGTAAATTATTCATTATCAAATCATTAATTACCAACGCTTGTTAGGCAAAAACCTCAAACTCTCCTACACTATTACACATGTGCAAAAGAGACTCCCTTGAAATTCATCTAGTATGATCACTCAATATATCTGGGTGTCTTGACGGTTCATTTACTGCATATCACAGCTTGCTGAATTTCCTGCTGCTCTATGAAACTGACTAATTTAAGAAACGTTCATATCCAAAACAAGTACTACTATGTACATCACTTTTTTAAGGTGCCATACTGAGGTACTGATGGAGGAAGGTCATTGGTTAATTAAATAAAGAAGCTGCTTGCCCTGATAGGTTAAAACATAGGTGGGAGGAGTAAACAGAACAGAATGCTGGGAGGAAGAGGAAGTGAGGTCAGACTCGACAGCTCTCCTCTCGGGGGCAGACGCCTCAGAGAGACACGATGCTCCACTCTTGCGGGCAGAGGCGAGAGCTCTGCTCTCTGAGACACACGCGATGAAGCTCCGACCCAGGATGGACGTAGGCTAGAATCTTCCCGGAAGCGCACCTTAGGATGCTACACACAGATGATTAGAAATGGGCTAAATTAATATGTGAGAATTAGCCTAGAAGAGAATGGGCCAAGCAGTGTATAAAAGAATACAGTGTCTGTGTGATTATTTCGGGGCATAAGCTAGCCAGGCGGCCGGGGTGCGGCTGGGGTGCTGGGGACGCAGCCCCGCCGTTCCTATTACTACAAGGTACTCATCTAATCATTTTACTGGGGGGAAAATGGTAAAGAGGGATAAATCGAACAATGCCAATGGCTGGCAAATCCTTTGACTATATTTACCTAATTAATGACTGAAGAATTATTTCTCCCCTTCTCCTTTAAATATAAAAATACCTTAAAATTAGGCACTTAAGATATAGTGAATAACATGATCTGAACTACTGCACTGGACTCACTATTATACTAGGTAGTTCAATAAATTCTTTTCCCATTTGAATAGTGAAAAAGATCAGTCTGTTTACAAGTCTTACTTACAGACTTACTTTAGATATAGATTTTACCAAACAGGGAAAACCTTTAACGGTATTCCAATAATTCTCCAATTTTGGGGGAAAAAAAAAACCAGTAAGTGTATGTTCGTGAAGGCCACAAATGAGGAAATATAAGCTCAAACTGAATTATGAGACTATTTTTTAGCTAACAGCTGCTCAGAAGTGACTGAAACATATGTCTACTAGAGACTTCATTTGTCTCTCACAATTTTAACAGTTACCTTGGCCGAAAACTGTGCTAAAGATGTAATTCCACGAGGTGTGCACCATCTCTATAGGCAAGACTGAAGGTAAGAATACATTCTAGAGGGACCATGAATTAATATACCCAGGAGATGCCCTATCATACTACAAAAACATTTGTTCAACTATGTTCATAGCAGCATTATTTGTAATTGCCAGAGCCTGAAACAACCTAGATGCCCCTCAATGGAAGAATGGATAAAGAAAGTGTGGAATATATACGCATTAGAGTACTACTCAGCGGTAAAAAACAATGACA